>NC_056503.1:17522180-17535029 GCF_014905685.2 Nematolebias whitei
ATGCCCAAAGACATCCAGCTGGCCCGTCGCATCCGTGGAGAGCGTGCTTAAAATGTTTTTTGATTTATAAGCTGTCTTCTGGTTTCCCTTCTTCTATACTTAGTAGTTCGGTTTGAGGTTCTAGATACATATAAATATATAAATCAAATGATTGTGATAAGCGTAAATGTGTAATTATGTATTCTATGGTGCTACTAGTAGCAGATTTTCCATCGCAGTATCTTCATGTGTGTTTCAAAGTTTGAATCAGTCACACTCGTACGTTTTACCTTGTTACCTCGATGGGTAAGGTGTTTTGTAGAGGGGTGAACTGTGTATGATCAGAAACAGGCATGGGTGTTAGGGTAACGTTTTCATCTTAAGAACACATTGATATGACGAATTTGATTTTCTTTCTTTAAAAATAGAAATCTGTTGTAAAAGTACAGATTTTTTTTTACAATAATGGTGTATTTCTACTGTTACTGTTCTATGTATCAAAACAGAAAAGCTGGTTGTCAGCTGGAGACGCCCTGCATGGTTAGACGGCATAGATGTAGCAGTGTTAAGCATGTTGTAATTCACAGCCATGGTGTTATGTCCAGGTAATTTTATTTTTTTCCTCTCTCAGGTGGATATAACCTTTTTTTTTTTCTACTGTGTTTATGATTTTATGTTTTTCGGACATTTTTAAAAGCAGAATATTTGTACTTTTGACCTCACGTTCAGGCATAATAAAGTTTCTTGTGGATT
Source organism: Nematolebias whitei (assembly GCF_014905685.2). Classification (NCBI taxonomy): domain Eukaryota; kingdom Metazoa; phylum Chordata; class Actinopteri; order Cyprinodontiformes; family Rivulidae; genus Nematolebias; species Nematolebias whitei. Next base: position 17,522,913 of record NC_056503.1, read on the forward strand.
AAAGAACTGTGTGAGCAAAGGAGGAAAAGTCAAGTCACTGAACACACATTTTCAATAAATACAATCTTTTGTACCGTAATTTAAAGTTTTATATCACACGGGTCAACATGAAGCATTCAGCTTTTTAAAGACAAGCAGGTGTATCAAAAATATTTTTAACAGTAATTGTTTATAAAAATGTTTCACATAATTATAAATCCAAACAACAGTTTGTGTAATAAAATTGCATACGAATTCTAGATTATTTACAAATAACACAATTTTGACCTTTAATATATATATATTAGGTTCTGAGTTGCGGAGCTTAAAACTTGTTGCGTAAATGTTATTTCCTCCCTCTGAGCAGCCGCAGCTCGCGTATGAATTCACTTAATTTTATTAAACTGAAGCAGCGACTGGTTAAATCTACAGTAAAGTGTAGCGGGACGCAGCCGCCGCGTGGCACTCCTCTGTCGGCTGTGATGTGAGCCGTGGTGCGTTCACGGACACATGATTGACGCGGCGGCCATTTTCCCGCTGGACGCTGCTCTCCTTCATTGTGGGAAACGAACAAAAACAGAGCAGCGAAACGTAGCTGACGACTTCTTCTCAGTCGAACCCTCGGTAAGCCCCTTAAACGTGCCTTTGAGTGTCTGTAAATAAACTTTTCATTTTCTCAACTGTTATTTTTACAATCTCGTGCTGTTTTTGCTGTGATAAAGCTGTCATTTAGTCGCGTGGGTTATTACACGGTAGTCGAAGCGGAGGTGAAACGCAGCCTTCTCTCCGCAGCTGCTCGGAGAAGCGAAAATACACTTTCAAATTATTCGCCGGTTTAGATCAGATAAACGACGCTGCTACGGACCACTGGGCTCCTATAACTTATTTTAAATGTCTTCTGTGTTGTTGTTTAAGTTTCCGATACGCTGGTACAGCGGTTTTCCGTGAAATTGAAGTTGTTTATGCGCTACTCGTTCGCCGTTCTGCCCTCGGTCTTTATCCCGCTTGCGCATCAAACCGCCGCCATCATCAGAGCGAGGTGGGCGGACCGAGCAATAGAGGAAAGCTGCCATAGATCCCGCCCCTTTCGTAGATTCTGCATGTTGATTGGCTCACACATTATTATTTTTAGACGGGTCTTGCCTAATAGCCAATAGTATCGCAATTTCTTTTTGATTGACGTTTTTTGTGTTGATGTTATCAGCAGTGTTTATTTACACAAACATTAACGTAATGTAAGTCGCTGTTTATAACTTGATGGAAACTAAATGTATTTTAGACGGTAAAATATTATTAATGAAGTACCATTCGTCTACATCAATAATTAACGTAAATCTAGTACTTTTGCGTTGGAAAACAACAATATTTACATTATTATTGCCACAAAAGTTAATAATTTATTTCTGTATTTCGAGTTTGCAGGATAGCTAGAGCAAGACATCAGCTGACATCTGCAAACAAGTTTGACTTTGACAACATTCATAATCATGCTAACTGGATGCTCACTCAATGACTTTTTTCAAAATATTACATTTAACAAATTAATATATATATATATTATAAGTTTATCTTCTTGAACATTTGAAACCAAGAAGTGCAGCAGGTGGGAAGGAAGTGTGTTTGGGCTTTACATAGATTTGCAGAGGTGTTTGTATGTTTCATAAGGAAGTAAAACAATTACTTTTTTTTTGTTTTATTATCATCTTTTTTCATGTTTTATGGCTATAGCCCTAGAAAAAAAGTGGAATTGTAAAAGCTTGTTACGATATAAAAAATGATGTGAAACCTAAGCTGCTAAATTAATTTAATTCTTAACGTCATGTTTCTCAGTTGATCTACAACAGCCATGGCCCGTACTAAGCAGACAGCTCGTAAGTCAACTGGAGGCAAAGCTCCACGTAAGCAGCTGGCTACCAAGGCCGCTCGTAAAAGTGCCCCGTCCACTGGAGGGGTCAAGAAGCCCCATCGCTACAGGTGACACAGGGACAACCAGCTCCCAGACTCATATCTAACCTGCCTTTTGTGTTGACAAATCCAGTTCTGCATTTCCAGTATATTTTTAAAGTGTTTTCTTATGTAAAGGCCCGGCACCGTGGCTCTGCGTGAGATCCGTCGTTATCAGAAGTCCACTGAGCTTCTGATTCGCAAGCTGCCCTTCCAGCGTCTGGTGAGAGAGATCGCCCAGGACTTCAAGACCGACCTGCGTTTCCAGAGCGCAGCCATCGGGGCTCTGCAGGTCAGTGCCATGCAGGATGGTTTACTCTGACCCCGAGTCCAAGACCACCAGTTGCTCCCAGACCCTTTAGAGAGGCGCTCGTCTGAAATACAGAAGTTATTAATAGACGGCCCCCATTTCCGTAATTTGGGGAAATCAGAATTCGGCCGATACTTGCATGAGAAATCGATTTGACCGATTTTTTGTTTTAACAACTGTCTGAACTTCATTTATGTTTCAGAGCACTACCTCGTGGCTAGTTAAAGCAAGTTTGTATTGTTAACAGGTTGTATTGGAACAGGTCCAGATGACGTGATTTAGCCATTTTTGTTAATTCAGCACAGTTTTTCTGTGTCGGTATCGGATCGGTATCGAGCGTTGCTAAACAGTTGGTATCGGATTGGAAGTGGAAAAAGTGGATCGTTGCATCCCTTCTTTTAACACTGGTCTTTGAGTACTGCAGTTCTGTTTTACATGTTCTTTTATTAAAACGTCATAGCTAAAACGACGAGTCGGTCATTTTGTCTGAACTAACAGCTGATTCTTGTGTGTCCCCCCCCCCCCCCCCCTGCAGGAGGCCAGCGAGGCCTACCTGGTGGGTCTATTTGAGGACACCAACCTGTGCGCTATCCACGCCAAGCGTGTCACCATCATGCCCAAAGACATCCAGCTGGCCCGTCGCATCCGTGGAGAGCGTGCATAATCCATTTTCCCTCCGCTTCACCTTCTGCTCTTCCTTCACTATTCTACCTGTCCGTCCCCTCACAGCCCCCCCCCCCCCATGTTTAGTAGCATGTAGAAGAAAGCTGATTCTATTCTAATGAAAGTGTGTAGTTGTGTTTCCTTAGTGCTCATACAGCAGACTCTTAGGATGCAGTCTCTCTTTCTGTGCGTGTCCCGACTCTGTGGTGACAGATCCTCCTCAGGGAGTGGATGTTTGACATGTGCTCCAACAGCAGTAGAAGAGGGTGGGTATTTTTCTGCTGGGGGGGTGTTCTCTGCAGCAGGGTGCTAGAAGAACTCGCCCACTCCTCTGCTGCTTCGTACCATCTGCCAGCCTTTGCTCAGAGAAGAGCAGAACCGTGAGTGTCGGCTCTGATCACCTCAGTCAATGAAACTCGGCACATCAGCATCTTTGCTCGTCGTATCGATCATTTTGTTTGTATCATGTTAGATTTTTTTAAACGAGTCTCATGTTGTTTCTTACCTCAGACTGTTAGTGGCTGACAGACACGGAGGGATGAATCCGCTTAAAACAGAACAAAATGGCAGGTTTAACTTCATCTTTTCTACTGGAATGTGCCGCTGACTCGTCCTGATACCAAAGTTTGATCCTGTCTCCCGGCGCTCGTTTCCCAACACGCCCAATGGTTCCACCTTACCGTTGTCGTGTTGTTCAAATTGGCGTCGTGTAAATTTTTTAAAAGCCAAAGCAGCATGGTGTCGGACATTTTTAGTAGCCGTGGCTCTTTGTTTTTTTTTAAAAAATGAGACCTTTTTTTTTATAGAAAAGGTTTGTAATACTCGCTTGAATCTAAAGTTCTCAGTCTAAAAAAAACGTTTTCTACATTTTAATTGAATTATGAAATGTGTTAAATCAGTGTGACACAATAATGATGTTTTTTTTTATAACCCCTCCTGCTTCTGTCTGGTCCGTCTGAAACAGCTGATCTGTTCTCCGTTTCTCAGGTTGAATTCTTACCTGTTACACTTTTCATTTCCAGCTCAATCCTCTTTTTTTAAACTTTTTTTTCTTTTTTGAAATGTTGAATAAAATGTTTCAGTTAAAACAATGTTTGTAATCTCCGGATTTGTCATATAAGGTGGTAATAAATGGATGTTACACACACGCGTCTGAACTTTTACTCTCAGCCTTCTTTTCTTGCTTTTCGTGTTTTTAAGCATCCTTCAAAGGCGGCCACAGTATCGTATATTCTTAACATCTGTAAACGTTCTCTTTTCTCCAACAACTTCTGATCTGCTCAAGACAAGTTAACTAAACTTCATTCACGTTTAAAGGATGCACAAGAGCGTGTCGTCGATCCTTATTGCTCCGAGGTCAATGGTTAAGGTCTTGTCGGGGCCGTTGCTACAAACTGCTGTACAGTATAATTGTTGACGAGCATAAAATGTTGCACATGCGGTGTATTCTTATTAAATTAGCAAAAATCACAGGTAAAATTGTGAAACAGACCTAATAAAGTATTGTTTGTTTCTTTGGGTAAATTGACAGTATGTTGGTTTTAGGACCAACGTTTAGCCAACTTCAGTAAATCTTTTTTTTTTTTTTTTTTTTTTTTTTTTTAGCCTTTATTTATCCAGGTTAGTCTCATTGAGCCACGAGAACTCATTTTCAAGAGAGACCTGTTTTTTTAGGGAGCACATGGTGGGGGTTAAGGGCCTTGCTCATGGGCCCAGAGTGGGGCGAATGAGGGTGGGGGCAAGTGTGTGTGTTTCACCTACCCCACCCACAATTTTGATGTTGTCGGGGCCGGGGCGTGAACCGGCGATCTTCGGATCACAAGCCCACCTCTCTAACCTCTGCGCCACCACTCCCCACAATTTTATTAGTCCTTAAGTGTTGTGATCAAAACAATTCATGTTAAAAAAAGTGCTAAAATAAACTTAGACTTGAAGCTCTTTATAAAGTAATCACAGATGTATTTGTTAGACAGTTTCTCAGGCTTTAGCATTCTCTAAGCTTTATAACTAGATGTTAGGAGTTTATTTAATGATGTCAAACTGCTGATAAAAACGTGAGAAACTCATCTTGATTACAGCAGGGGTGTTACAATCGTTCACAGAAGGGGGCCAAAATTAAAAACTTGGTTCAAACCAAGGGCCAGTATCAGTCAATGCATTACCTCAAGTCGATATCTGACGTCTTGGTTGCAGGTTCCTCAGCAAGAGTTTGATCGTTCATTCAAGATCAAAGACTGCAGGAATATTCTGTTTTTTATTACTTTGGACTTGGCCAACTGTGATAAGAAGTCTGCACTACATAAAGCATGCTCAGTTTTTAATCAAAAGTTTAATCGATACAAGTATTTTTTATTTAAATTTTGTCTTTGGGGGCCAGAGAAGATGTTTGCAAAGGCCAGGTTTGACTCTCAGCCCTTGGATTTGACACATGTTTTAAAGTTTGGAATCAAAGCGATTTTATGGAAGAACCATTTGTCCCACCATATTTTAATATTAAAGCTTTTAAATGTAAAAAAAAAAATGCAATAAAACTACCATTTGTTGTTGTTTGCTTCTATCACTAGGTGGCAGTAAAGCTCAGGTAAATATTAAACCTCTCAGACTCCTTGCTGACTGTTCAAGTTCAAGAATCTTTATTATCCCCAAGGTGCAACTTGTTTCAGTCAGTAGGCAAACAAAACGTCCATATTAGACAAGACAAGGAGACATTAAAATAACAGTACATGAAATCATCATTGTTCATTGAGAAGCCTGATCACTGCAGGCATGAATGAGTGTTTCAGTTTGTTTGTTCTACATCTGGGCAGCAGGTTCCTGCGTCTAGATGGAAGCAACCTGAACTCACCATGGAGTGGTGATCAGGATCTGCCAGAATCAGCCTGACCTTGTTCACTGACCTCACCTTGTGTAGGTCAGTGAGGTTCTGTAGAGCTGTACCAGCAGTTTTGCTGCACATCCTGACAGTCCCCGAGAGTTTGTTCCTGTTCTTACATGTTAACAATCCAAACCAACAGATGAAGGTGAAAGTTAAAGAGACTCAATAAAACATTCTCATAAAAGTCGAATCAACATTAAAACCACAGAGCTTCCAATAAAAATACATCTTCTGGTGGACCTTCTTACAAAGTGAGTTCACATGGGGGTCAAAGGTCAGTTTGTCATCAAGAACAGTTTCCAGATATTTATATTGATGCACCACCTCAACAGCTTCACTGTTAATGACCACAGGAGCTGCAGCTGAAGAGCTGATCTAATCTGTAGGTTTTTTTTACTTTATGGTCTGTATGTTAAATTTATAAATAATGAATATTTACCAAACTGTCATGCATTACAGTAAAAGCCCAGAAACCAAGGGTTGGACTTCATTTATATTTAGGCAGAGAGTGGTCAATATATTAACAGAATCTGTCAAACCTTTGATTCCTGAAATATTGTTGGCTCTTACTTTAAAAGGGTTCCAGTGCATAAACAATAACTAAAGTTTTAATCTTCACCTGTTCTTCGTCTGTTTCCGTCACAAGCTCTGATTAGCTTCTCCGGCAGGTCTGGAAAAACAAAAAGTTAATTAAAACATGGCTCAGTGGGAAACACTCTGATTTCTGGTTACAATGCATTTTATGACATGGGCAAATTTCAAAGTTCCAACATGCACAACAAGGAGGTTTTGGTGGAACCAGTGAAACCAACACAGTGCTCGTTGGAGCTCAGACTTCACAACAGAAGCAAATTTCAAAGTTTAAACTGGTCACTGAAATTTAGGCTGGACTAGTATCGTAATATCTTTTTGACACAAGATTTTACCACAATCTGTTCAACTCATATTTTAATGATCTTGTATTTAACTCTTTTAGGTTGTCCGTTTCTTTTAGTTTTTATAAATCTGACACTTCTTTTACCGTTTGTGCATCAAATCAAAGACATTTTTCTTTTTAGTGTGTTTTTCCTCATAGGGCTCACAGTTTTCCATCAAATCCACCCAGAGTGTAAACTCCACACACAAAACTCTCCTTGAATTAAAGCTCAGAATTTTCTCTTTGAAACAAGAAGTGGAGACTTTAATTTGTTATACCTCCAACTTAAATTACTGCAGACAAGTTTTTATTTACCTTACAGTTCGCCTGCTGCCTGACTGTCCTATATAGAGTGATGTCAGGGAGTGAGATGGTTACGTGGTTACTATGGTGACACCAAAGAGCCAGTTTATTAAAAGTCCACATTTTGTCAGTTTAGGTTTAAAGAAAAAAGTAAGTCCCATTGATGTTCATATTTCAGGAAACACCCTTTAAAATCACTTCAGGAGAGCTCTGGTCGATTAAAGATTGTGTACATGTTTTTTTTACGTCACCATCTTACACTTCTACTGGAATAAAGTTTTAAATTAAATCAAAATTGAACAGAAACACCGTCGCTCTCTGGATTGACATTCCCCTCATCAGTGTTTTATTCCATTTGTCTACTTCCTTGATTAAAAGAGATAAATCCACAGCCTCAGCATATTCATGTCAATAAAATAAACACACACACACACACACTGTGGCCTGAGCTTCATTTATTACAGTGAAACACACACTCAGACAAACAAGCATCTAATCAAACACCAACCTTTAATCTGTCACAGTGACTGTTGTTGACCTCCAGGGTTAGAAATGCTGAGACCAAAAAACACAGACAAGTAAACAATTTTATTTTGTAGGGAACAAGAAGTGGAAAGTCACAACGCCTGCGGGAAAGAACGGAGCAGAGGTTCATAATGTTTACAGGGTGGAAATCAACAAAAACAGATTAATTTGTATTATTATTTAGGAATGTTTTTTTTTTTCTTCTTCTTCTTCTTTTGCAACATTCCAGGTCAGGTCAGGTGACAAGTATTTGAGCGGTCAGGTAGTTGTTCAGGTGATTCACAGACAGGATCATTTGGAGGACATTCCAAAAACGTAGCTCCTAAGACAAAGGCAGGACACTCAGAGAATGGAATATACCAGGAAGCTGGTCGTGAAACGTTACAGAGGGACGCTAACGGTCCAACGAACAAAAGTGATTCAGCTCAGCCTTAAGTAGTGATGTTAATCAGCCCAGATCATCCAGTTGTGCTGCAGCTGCATAAATCAGGAAAACCTGAAACAGAAGAAGAAGAACCTGTAACAGATTAGAAATCTGACATAATCCTGTTGTTTTGATCAGACGTCACATCGGTTCAGGCTATATTACACCCACAAACAACCCACAGAGGTGTCTGATCCACAACACGACTGGTTCAGTGAGACACAATATATTTCATTCATTCGTTGTTAACCCTTATTTTAAGTCCTAGAAACATCTGAAATATGTATTTGTTTATTTTTCACCATTTGTACAAGTTTCATATAACGTGGTTGCAACAATCTCAATTTTAAATTTGGCACAAACATCACTAGTTTGATTTACATTTATTTTTCATGTTATCCGAATCAGAATCAGAATCAGAATCGCCTTTATTGTTATTGCACAGAAGCACAACGAAATTTAATTTCAGTACAGCCCGTTCAAAGAAACTCAAAAGTACAAAATAGAGTAGACGGGTGTCTGAGGCTGCAGCCTCATGAGAGGCGCTGCCTTGTTCGTTAGATAAGGAAAAGGAAACCTGAGGAAAGAGGAGGTAAAAAAATATATATGAACCTCAAACTGTGTCCCTAACAGGAAAAAAGCAACATACAGACAACATAATAATACAGGACAAAGAGCAGAAGCAGGGGAAGGACTGGGAGGAAAAAGTGTCCGCCTTCACCTATAGCGAGAAGGGAAGAAAAAAAACAGAAAAAAATTATATATATATATCCATCCATCCATCCATCCATTTTCTTCCGCTTATCCAGGGTCGGGTCGCGGGGGTAGCAGCTTAAGTAGGGAGGCCCAGACTTCCCTCTCCCCAGCCACTTGGGCCAGCTCCTCCGGGGGAATCCCGAGGCGTTCCCAGGCCAGCCGAGAAACATAGTCCCTCCAGCGTGTCCTGGGTCTTCCTCTAGGTCTCCTCCCGGTGGGACATGTCTGGAACACCTCACCAGGGAGGCGTCCAGGAGGCATCCTAAACAGATGCCTGAGTCACCTCAACTGGCTCCTCTCGATGTGGAGAAGCAGCGGCTCTACTCTGAGTCCCTCCCGGATGATCGAGCTTCTCACCCTATCTTTAAGGGAGAGCCTAGACACCCTGCGGAGAAAACTCATTTCGGCCGGTTGTATCCAAGATCTTGTTCTTTCGGTCACAACCCAAAGCTCATGACCATAGATGAGGGTGGGAACGTAGATCGATCGGTAAATTGAGAGCTTCACCTTTTGACTCAGCTCTCTCTTCACCACGACAGACCTGTACAGTGCTCGCTTCACTGCAGGCGCTGCGCCTATCAGCCTATCAATCTCACGCTCCATTTTTCCCTCATTCGTGAACAAGACCCCAAGATACTTAAACTCCTCAACTTGGGGCAGGACCTCCTCCCTGACACAGAGAGGGCACTCTACCCTTTTCCGGCTCAAGACCATGGCCTCGGATTTGAAGGAACCGATCTTCATCCCGGCCGTGTCGCACTCGGCTGTGAACCGCTCCAGCGAAAGCTGTAGATCACGATCTGATGAAGCCAATAGGACCACATCATCTGCAAAAAGCAGAGACGCAATCCTAAGGCCACAAAAACGGATCCCCTCAACACCTTGGCTGCGCCTAGAAATTCTGTCCATAAAAGTTATGAACAGAATCGGTGACAAAGGGCAACCTTGGCGGAGTCCAACTCTCACTGGGAATGAACCCGACTTACTGCCGGCAATGCGGACCAAGCTCTGACACCAGTCGTACAGGGACCTAACAGCCCGTATCAAAGGGCCTATTACCCCATACTCCCAGAGTACCCCCCACAGGACTCCCTGAGGGATGTGGTCGAACGCCTTCTCCAAGTCCACAAAGCACACGTTGACTGGTTGGGCAAACTCTCATGCACCCTCCAGGACTCTGCTGAGGGTGTAGAGCTGGTCCAGTGTTCCACGACCAGGACAGAAACCGCACTGCTCCTCCTGAATCCGAGGTTCGACTATCCGATGGACCCTCCTCTCCAAAACCCTCGAATAGACCTTATCAGGGAGGCTTAAGAGTGTGATCCCCCTGTAGTTGGAACACACTCTACGGTCCCCCTTTTTGAATAGGGGGACCACCACCCCAGTCTGCCAATCCAGGGGAACTGCCCCCGATGTCCACGCAATATTGCAGAGTCATGTAAGCAAACACAACACCACAACATCCAGAGCCTTAAGGGACTCTAGGCGAATCTCATACAACCCCGGGGCCCTGCCACCGAGGAGCTTTTTAACCACTTCGGTGACCTCAGCACCAGAGATTGGAGAGCCCGACCCAGAGTCCCCAGGCTCCGCTTCCTCAGTGGAAGACATGCCGGTGGGATTGAGAAGGTCTTCAAAGGATTCTGCCCACTGACCCACGACATCCCGAATTGAGGTCAGCAGCACACCACCCCTACTAAAAACAGTGTTAGTGGTGTACTGCTTCCCCCCCCCCGAGATGCCGGATGGTGGACCAGAATCGCCTCAAAGCCATGTGGAAGTCATTTTCCATGCCTCTCCGAACTTTTCCCATGCCAGTTTTTGCCTCAGCGACCACCCGAGCCGCATGTCGCTTGGACTGCCGGTTCCCATCAGCTGCTTCCGGGGTCTCACAGGCCAAAAAGGTCCAATAGGACTCTTTATTCAGCCTGACAGCATCCCTCACCACCGATGTCCACCACCGGGTTTGAGGGTTGCCGCCGTGACAGGCACTGACAACCTTGCGGCCGCAGCTCTGGTAAGCCGCCTTGACGATAGAGGCATGGAACATGGCCCACTCGGACTCAATGTCCCCCACTTCCCCTGGAGCATGTTCGAAGTTCTCCCGGAGGTGGGAGTTAAAGCTCCGTCTCACAGGAGCCTCTGCCAGACGTTCCCAGCAAACCCTCAAAATACGTTTGGGCCTGCCTGGTTTGACCGGCATCCTCCCCCACCATTGAAGCCAACTCACCACCAGGTAGTGATCAGTGGACAGCTCCACCCCTCTCTTCATGCGAGTGTCCAAGACATGTGGCCGCAGATCAGAGGAGACGACAACAAAGTTGATCATCTTAACTGCGGCCTAGGGTGTCCTGGTGCCAAGAGCACATATGGACACCCTTATGCTTGAACATGGTGTTCGTTATGGACAATCCATGACGAGCACAGAAGTCCAACAACAGAACACCACTCGGGTTCAGATCAGGGGGCCCGTTCCTCCCAACCACACCCCTCCAGGTATCACTGTCATTGCCCACGTGAGCATTGAAGTCCCCTAGCAGAACAAGGGAGTCCCCAGGAGGTGCACTTTCCAGTACCCCCTCCAAGGACTCCAGAAAGGGTGGATAATCTGAACTGCCATTTGGTGCATAAGCACAAACGACAGTCAGAACCCGTCCCCCCACACGTAGGCGGAGGGAGGCCACCCTCTCATTCACCGGGGTGAACCCCAACACACAGGCAGCAAGATGCGGGGCAATAAGTATGCCCACTCCTGCTCTGCGCCTCTCACCAGGGGCAACTCCAGAGTGGAAGAGTGTCCAACCCCTCTCAAGGAAACTGTTTCCAGAGCCCGAGCCATGCGTAGAGGTGAGTCCGACTATTTCTAGCCGGAACCTCTCAGCCTCACACACCAGCTCAGGCTCCTTCCCCACCAGTGAGGTGACATTCCACGTCCCAATAGCCAGCTTCTGTAGCCGAGGATCAGACCGCCAGGGTCCCCACCCTTGGCCACCACCCATCCCACATTGCACCTGACCCCTTTGGCCCCTCCCACAGGTGGTGAGCCCATGGGAAGGGGGGACCCATGTCTCCTCTTCGGGCTGTGCCCGGCCAAGCTCCATGAGTAAAAGCCCGGCCACCAGGCGCTTACCCACGTGCCCCACCTCCAGGCCTGGCTCCAGAGTGGGGCCCCGGTGACCCATGTCCGGGCGAAGGAACATCAAGTCCATTTCTTTTTCTCATCATAGGGGAGTTTGGGCTGCACTTTGTCTGGTCCCTCACGTAGGACCTGTCTACCTTGGGTGACCCTTCTAGGGGCGTGAAGCTCCTGACAGCATAGCTCCTAGGATCATTGGGACACTCAAACCCCTCCACCATGGTAAGGTGGCAGCCCAGGGAGGGGATATATATATATATATATACTACTAGTATACTAGTATATA
>NC_056503.1:17535429-17565429 GCF_014905685.2 Nematolebias whitei
CCTGTGTATTGGTCCACTCCTCCTGGAGACTGTTCAGTGTTGGTGCTGGTTAGACAATATGAAATCAATGAAATCATTCAGATTTATTTCTGCTTTGTGACAAATCTCCACCTTTCTTAGACAAGAGATGTCTGCTGATATTATCATGAATACTTGCTGTACCATTAGTGTCCTCCCGTTTCAGAGTGAAGAGGGAACTGGAAATAACGCTCTTCTGTTCACGTTGCACGATCACTTGAAAAATAAGTGAGAGACTGACTCACATTTTGGTGTGTAGCTGCATCCAGGCATAGAAAGTTCCCTATCCAAAACTGAGTTGTCACATCAAAATCCAAGATGACTGCTGCCTTAAGGGTTAAAAATTGTGAGTTGTATAATTTTTTAAAAAGCGACGTGCAGACTTGCATTCTGGTGTGTAGCTGCATTCCTTTGAGGAAACTATGTTTTCTAGTTTTTATATTACTTAAAAGTTTAATTTCTTCAAATGACTGGGGTATCCAAATATTAATTTGGCCACCACTAGCCACCCTTTGGCTCCACCACTGCATCTGGCGGTGGATAAAATTGCTCCTTTCACTCACTAGGATCCATCCACCACCTTGGACAAGCAACAAGTTCTTCTCCACAGAGTAACTCCTCCCTACTTGAATATCTTGCACCAAAAACATCAAGGTTTGCTTTATTCCCTGTTCAATTCCAGTCCAGAAAAACACTCATCTTAAAAACTACATTCGCTATCCAGAACCCTCATCGATGGGGGGCATCGGCGTACCGCTTGTTGTGTCAGACACATTAATGATAAAAACTGATGAACTCTTCATCGGCTGTTGAGTCTGATCATATAAAAACATAAAATGTCTACACAATAATTAAAGTACCTAAATTTATTTTTATTTTTTTAAATATGTCAATTAAACATAAATTCATTGTTGGATTTAAAAAAATAGTCCAAGCTCATTTAACAGCAGTAGCAGTATTTAAAAAATAATAATTTTATATTTGGCTGGGGGGTGTTTAGATATTAGTGTTTGACATGTGTAACGTCTAAAAATACATTTTCCACTTAGGTTTTGAACGAGTAAACGGAGCCTCTTGTTTTTCATGCACATTGTGTATTTTAGTTCAGCAGAAACCTTTTAGTGTTTTGGTGAAGGAGGTCTCGTGGGTCTGCAGCCACAGATTATCACATCTTTGGCCTATTTGCTTCTGTAATGGACTCCGAATGTCCAATGGAGGAGAAATCTACATAGTTTATTTTTTCTCTCTCTAATTGTATGTCTTTGTCTATGTGTGTCATTGTGTGCATATACATGTGTGTGTGTGTGTGTGTGTGTGTGTGTGTGTTTGTGTGTGGACCACAGTGCGTTCACCTTCCCCAAGGTCTGCATAGTGCAGCTCCATCTGTGGCACTCAGGGGATTACAGCCAATCTGTCTGTCTGCTGCTCAAAGTGCTGACCATCAGACCAGCACCAGATTAACACAGTGCTGGGATTGGGATGGAGGGGTGGTGGACGGGTGGAAGGAGGGTGGGGAGAAAGAAAAAGGGGAGTGGGTTGAGGCTGAGGAAAAAAGAGATGTGTGTGTGTGTGTGTGTGCTGGAGGAGGTTATGGGGGAGCAGGACCACCCCAGATTAGAGCCCAACTGGTACAGTATTTGTGTGTTGAATGGTGCGGGAGGGGTCACAAAGCAGAGAGGGACAGATGTAAATGACGGGGGGAAAGGAGGGGGTCATGGGTGACACACAAGTTGAGTTTGGTTGCAATTAAAGTGGAGGAGCATAGATCAGTAAGGTGGATTGATCTGATTTGCCTGGTTAAATAAATGTTAATAAAAAAAATAAATGCAAGAGCTCACTGAGTGAAAACCGGCTGGGATTTTCCAAATTTGTCCTGTCGGCGTGTGGCTACGTGGCTCGCTGGTCGCTCGGCTGCAAACACCCAGAATCCAGCTGGAAATGTTGACAATTTTCTTGCAATTTTGAGTTGTACTACACTTCACCAGCCAGTGCCCAGTGAGATACCACCTTGTCCAGTTTGAAGTGGAGCTCAGTGTAAACTGCTCTTTGAACAGCCACAGTTCAGAGTTCAGTTTTGATCTTCTGACAACTAGGCGACCCAGACCAAAGTGGATCGCCACCATCTTAGAACAGCTTCAAGGAGGTTCATGTGAACATCATTTTAAAGCACCAATGCCAAAGTTACATGAATTGATACAAAACTTTGAAGATCGGAGGTGTTTTAATTCGACAAGTTTCCATTTTGGCAGTGAGCACACTTGAATCGTGTAAACATGCTAATAATGGTCTATCCAGTCAGACATGTTCAAACAAGCTTTACTTCCTTCAAGCAGCTCCAATCCCCAAAATGTTCATTCATGCAAATGCTATGATTCACACTGCCTTCAGTTTTGTGTTAGAAATATTTTAAAACCTCTGCTGGATGAGTTTCAAGAGATGCTACAACTTTTGAGTCTTTCCCCAAACTAATAGGGCCCCTTTTAAGAATGTCATCACAGCCTTTACGATGTGTAAATTAAGTTTTAGCAGTGCATCACTTCAGACACAAGTGTTTATTCTAGAGAAATTGCATTTCCCACAAAAATGCAATGTGAATGCTTACTGCTGAAGAACTGGCTGAAAAACAGCTGAAATTAGCTAAAACTAACTAACTAATTAATTTCATCATTGTATAGAAACATACAATGACAACGCATAGCACTTATTAAAAAACATGCTGAATTATGGCTGAAAATAAAGAACAAGACTTAGTTAGCAGAAGAAAACAGAAAGAACATGTTTTTGCTGAATTAGGTATCCATTAGCAGAAATGAGCACAAGAAATAGGAAACTAGCTAAAAAAAAATTGAAATTAGCAAAAAGTAGCTGAAAAGGCCGAAAGAAGTTTAAAAAAATGTGGAATTAGCTGAAAAGGCTAAAATTAGCATCAAAACAGCAAAATAGTAGCTGAAATAGCAGAAAGGGATGAAACTAGCAGAAAAATGCTGAAAGGAGCAAAACAACCTAAAATTGGCAGAAATAAGTTTATTAGACTGGAAGTAGCTGCATTTACTATGAAAAACTTGGTTTTATTTGAAAATGGCTGAAATTAGCTAAAAAAGCTAAAAAGGTAGCTGAAACTGTAGAACAAGCTTAAATTAGCAGAAGAAAGCAGAAAGAGCACACGTTTGCCGAATTGGGCTGAAAGAAGCAAAACTGAGCACAAAAAGTGGAAATTATCACCCCCCCCCCCCCAAAAAAAAAAATAGCTGAATTATCACAAAAAACAGCTGAAAAGTAGCTAAAATGGCAAAAAGAAACTTAAACTACCAGAAGGAAGTAGAGCGAGCATATTTTTTGCTGAATTAGGCTAAAAAAAACTTTAAATGAGTGCAAAAAATATGGAATTAACTGAAAAAGTTAAAATTGGCATCAAACTGTTTTTTCAGTAGCTGAAATAGCAGAAAAAGGTGAAACTTGCAGAAATAAACTGAAAGGAGCAGAACAAGATGAAATTAGCAAAAATAAGTTATAATAAGCACAAAAATGTTTTAGTGAGCAGAAAGAATCTGAAAGGAGCACAAAACAGCTGAAAAAAACAGCAGAAATTATCTGAAAGTAGCTGAAAAACTTTAAATTTGCACAAGGAAGCTGAAAGAAGCTGGATCAGAACAAAATGTGAAAGGAGCAGTAAAAGGTTGTAAACAGATCTAAAGGAATGAAGGGTGTAAAAAGAGCTCAATTAATTTTTGATGAGGAAAAAAATGACAGAAAAGGCTAAATATTTCAAAAAGCTAAAGTTGCACCAATACCAAAAGTCATTGCAGGATTGTCCTGAAAGATCTGATGAATGTTTTGATGTATGATTGGTTGAAGTAGCACAAAAACTGTAGAATGAGAAAGGTGCTGCAAAATGTATGGAAGAAAAATGGACCACAGTATTGTGAACGCTTCATAAACATTCACACTGTGAGCTGAAACTAAAACACCAAACTGTGTACTCAAAGTCCCAGTTACACTCAAAAATAGCAAAAATATAAAGTATAAAATGAAACAGTATATAAGGATCTAAGATATATGCTAAGATATATGCTAAACAAACACTAAACTATACTCTAAAAGATCTAAGATATACGCTAAACACTAATAATGTAAAATAATATGGTATGTTAAACAGCAGCCTGAACATGAGTCTGTAGTGAGCAGATGGGTATGAATGAATACAGCATGAGATAATCATGTACAACAAGCTCATGGAACAGGACGATCAGCCTCAAATTAACTTGACTTTGTCCAGGTGGCAGGATCTCGTAGTGGACTGGTCCCGTCAGGCCTGGCCCACTGAGGTCACTGCAATGAGGCCCAGATATGTTGAGTGGGGGGGGGGGGGGGGGGCTGCAGAACTCAAAGGTGGGGGAGGTTTGGAACCGCTCCCAGGGATTATCCATGTTCGGCCTTCAGGACAACCTGTTAGTCAGCGAGCAAAGCAGCAATACTCAGTACAGCAACATGCTGTTTAACAAGAACTGGAGCTTCTGGTTTAAGCTGGGAAGATTGATTGAAGCTGGAAAAGATGCTGGGAGGAACTTTAACGTAACCTTTGCTCCGTGAAGCCACTAGATTACTTTGAACACATTTATACCATAATGTAACACCACTTTGGCAGTTATACAAACTACAAATGTGCACAAATGCATTTAGAAGAGTGAGTTTATAAATGGTGTTCTTATTTTTTTAAACTTAATAGTTTCAATATTTTCTCTCAAGGGCAGGTTGTCTCTTGTGCTCACACAAACAGTGACTATAAGAACTAAGTCTTCAGTGAGAATAAAATATTGCAACATCCTAGTAAATATTAACATCAAAGACAATAGAGAGGCAAAGTCCAATTATCGGAATCTGAATCAACTTTATTGTCAATGCACAGTTAAGTACAGTAGTCCCTCATTTATCGTGGGGGATCTGTACCCTGAAGCGCTACGATAAGTGAAAAACTATGAAGTTGGAATAGTAGTACAAGTAGTAAGTAGTGGTTTATATATATATATATATATATATATATATAAAGATATAAAGATAAAGATACTTTATCAGAATACTTTTAGATAGATAAAGGGAAGAACCATGAGGTTAGATAGTGGTATTACAAAAAAAAGATCTTTCACATCTTGTTCTATCAGGACACAATTTGAGACATCAAAAAACTCTACCAGCAAGCACATTCAAAAACATGATTACATTTGCATTTGACGTCAAGGTGTTGAGATTGATCCATGAGCGTTTTGCAGATAGGCCACAGTTCTGATGATGTAGTTTCAGCCGGCAGTTCTGATAAACCTGCGCAAAAGTTGGCCCTTAGGGTTCCGTTGTGAGGACCCTTCATCAAACACTTTATCTTACTTTTGATCAAAGGGCCATCTCTTGGGCTTCAAAGTGTGAACACGGTTTATCCTACCTCGTTAAAGGCACAGAAAAGTAAAGTGGAGGAAAACTTTGAGACAATTTATGTCTTATAATTTGTTTACACCAAAAATCTAGGTTAAGAAATTAAGAACAACAAAACCATTTCAGCACTTGCTCTTGTCAAGGGTGGACACGTTCTCCTCCTCTCCCTCTCCGCTTTGCTTTGCTCTGTCCTGTCTGTGAAACTGCTTAGAGCCTCTCTTCTGTCAATCTTCTGAATCATAATTCTGCTATGGATTTGGTCAGGTGGTCCCTCAACACAGTTGATAACATTTCTTCGAGGAGAAGACAGGCTTTAAGTGAGCCGATTTACCCTGTTGGCTCGCACGCAGCTGGATATCTCATTGACTTGGAAGATTTGATGATGTGTCTATCTCTGCTTCATTCGTGGATGTTAAGGACACATTTATAATTGGATTTATGATAACTGGTTTCCTACTTTTTGGATTCGGCTGCTACCTGGTTTAAGGAAGTCGTCGGCAGCAAATTTGGACCCGATCAGGCTTCCTGCCTTACGTGATGACTTAGTTCGTGCCTCAAGCACCCAGACTCAAATGCTTTTGGCAGAATGGAGCAGAACTTGGAGAATACTCTCAGGCACGGTCCAATGGTGTGGCCATTTAATTTGGACGTTTCGGAACCGAGAGAACCGACACAGACTCAAGGTAGATGTCAGATGTCCCCAAAACCATCGTGTTTATCTGAATTTGGCTCCCTGACTGGCCTTGACAGGCCATCTTATCTTAATTTGCCTGGAAGTTTTGTAAACCTTAAGCTCTGCCCCTCCATCCCCTCCTACCGAGGAAGTCTACAGACCAGTCAGAGGGGCCGGCTGAATAAACATTCTGTCATCATTTCAGGACACTTTGGATTCATCCTTGGTCCTCAGGACACCTCCTGAGTGTACAGAGGGAAGTGAACTGAGCTATTTTATCTGAACTCTGCAGTGCCTTTGTGCGTTGTCTCTGGACATGCTCACCGCCCTTGCGTGCCCCCACCCCCCCCCCCACACACACACACACTCATGGAATGTTGGTGTCATTATGTGCTCATATGCAAGGTCTTTTCATTATCATGCTGTTAACCTTCAGTCAAAGATTAGGAGCATGTTGGGATTTTTTTGTCTCCAAACCCTATGTATTACTTTTCATCACTTAATGTCTGTCCAAACAGGTCTCACTTGTAAATGAGCCTTCGAGGCTCAATGTGATTTATCTGTTTAAATACATGTGACTTCTCTGTTTAAATAAAGGTTGAATGAATGAAAAAAACAGATGTATTTTATGTGTGTGAGTGGAGGCCAGCTAAGGCTGTGCTCGGTAAAATCAAGATTTTATAAAAGTAACACGTCAGTCTCATAGTGCTCCGAAAGAGGGTTTTAAAATTGTAGGCTCAGTGGGTCCATTTTAATTTAAAGTTTCAGACTTGTTTTGTGTAATAAGAAAGTCCTAGAAAAGTAGTATGTGTATGAGAGCAGCCCTCTTAAATATTTGTCCATAAAAATAGAAGAAACTAGATGTGAGAGCATAGAGAATGAGAGAGATGTAAATGATTGTCAGCAGGCTTGTATACGCCAAGCTGCTTTATTTAGAGTCAGAGTCAGAGATTCTTTATTGTCATTCGCACCTCATGTGGTACATGTGGTGGAACAAAATTATGTACACAGGGTCCCAGTTACATCCAACAATAAAATGTAAAAGAAAAACAATGATAACATCTAAGATATGAACTAAGAAAAACATCAACTAAAAATACACTAAGCACTAATAGCATAAAAACATTACTTCGAACATCAGCACGAACATGAGCATGAGTCTGTGTGAGCAGATGAGCACGCATGAACACCTCAACATGAAACAGATCAGCAGCAACACTGAAACAGATCAGCAGCAACATGATGTGATTTTTCACAGTGATTATTCTAGTTAGAGATTCATGAGTCTAACAGCCTCAGGGTAGAAGCTGTTCCTCAGTCTAGTGGTTCTACACTTAATGCTCCTCAACCTCCTTCCTGAGGGGAGTGGGGCAAAAAGTGTGTGTGCTGGGTGAGTGGGGTCCTTCATGATGCAGGTGGCCCTCTTCCTGCATCTGGAGGTGTAGATGTCTGTGATGGTGGGGAGACTGACTCCAACATCTTCTGTGCAGCCTTCACCACTCTCTGCAAAGCTTTTCTTTCTGCAGCTGTGCAGCCTCCATGCCACAAGTTGATGCTGGAGCACAGGACGCTCTCCACTGCTCCCCACATTTAGAAGAGGATCCTCAGATCACGTGTTCATAATTCAGTTCGTCTCTAAATAAACATGTTGTTTATAAAAAAATGCATTTGTTGCATTTTAAATACTTAAAATATACTTTTACCATTTTTGTCTGTCACTTTTCACCGCAGATATCTCCACATTTTCTATCTAGAATGAATACAGTGGATATCTGAGAAAAGTGTAAACTAGGTTAAACTCATCTATCCATCCATCCATCCATCTTTTATCTTTACTAGCTTCTTACTTTTCAGGTCACAGGTGTCACTGGTGTCCATATTCAGCAATTACTGTGTGAGAGGCAGGGGACAACTGGACAGGTCTCCAGTCCATCACAGGGCCACATAGAGACAAACGAGACAAACAACCATTCTCTCTCTCATTCACACCTAGGGACAATTTAGTTACCAATCAGCCTAACATGCATGTTTTTGGTCTGTGGAAGAACACCGGAGTACCCGGAGAAAACCAACGCATGCACGGAGAGAACATGCAAACTCCACCCAGAAAGGCCCGCGGACCGGGATTCAATCCGATGATCTTTGGCAGCTCTACCAACTGCGTCACCATACCGCCCATAGCTGTCATAGCTGTCATAGCTGTTACCACAAAAATTCAAAGTGAAAAATGTTTCAAGTTAAATTAAAAGGCTTAGTACTGTAATAGATGTTTGAAATATGAATTTCTTCTTAAATTATTGATTTTTCATATATCTAAAATCTTCATTCAGCATAAGAAAACCTTGTGGACAGTTATCGTTGAGAGCGCAACACACAGGAATGGGTAATTTGTCCATAGAAGAATGACACGGAGATACATGCACCCTTCTTAAAACCAGGAAGTACTAAACTTGGGACAAAAGTACCAAAAAAGTGTTGGTTGTGGGGGTGGTTTTTTTTGGTAACAATGCTTCATAGCAAATAATCCCATACCAATGAGAAGCCTGTTTATTTCCCCTGATGGAGTAATTTGTAGTACAAATGCTGTTGTAGGTTGAGCAGCAGAGTTGAGTTTGTGGGTTGAAAAACTTTCCAAATGTTCTCTACCAGTCCCAAACAATGTTTTCTGCTATTAACTCTTGCTATGTGTTGAACTGGATGATTGAAGTCTGAAGAAACAAGACATACTAGCTATTTATTCATTAACAAACAGGGGCCTCAGTAGCATGTGGAAGAACCATACACAGCCACAACAACCTGGCACCTCCTCCTCATGCTGCTCACCAGCTCCACTCACTCTGAACTAAACAGCAATTCCAAGCAGATCCTCCATTTGTTGTATGGAGGATGAGGTCAGGACAGCAATTTCAGCAAAATTATGAAATTCCTTCCAGATGCTGCACAAGAGCAGCTGAAGCTAGCTGCTGCTGACACAGTGTGCGCTTGAAAATAACCACATACCATATTTGTTGGACTATAAGGCGCACTTAAAATCCTTTAATTTTCTCAAAAATCGACAGTGAGCCTTATGTATTAATTCTAGTTGTGCTTATTGACCTCAAACCGATTTTATGTGGTTATCGTGAATGAGTTGAATAAAGTTTGACTTATCTGACTGTTTTGTTTCGCTTGATGCACCTTATAATCCAGTGCGCCTTAGTCTGAAAAATACGTCATTTATATAAATAAACATGTATTGTGAAGCTGACCGCAATGAAAAGGTTTGTCAAACCACGTTCACATAAACTGCTATAAATATTATAATGTTTTCAAGATGGAGTTATTTGAAGCGATCTTGATCTTGGCTTTGCTTGGACAAACTTACTTCATAGATTTGAGCAGAATTGTTTCTTCAAACTGGGGCCATTCAAAGGTCTATCTAGAACAGGTAAGATAATAATTGTCCAAACTTCTCATGGATTGCTATTTCAAAATGTTTTAATTATTATGACGTTTGCAACAATAAACACAACTTAACTCCCAAACTGCCAAATCACAGAAAATTATTTGCTGTGTTCTTTCATTATTTTTATTTAATTAATATTCTTATAAATAATCCGGTCTTTGTGATGCAGGATTTTGTTATAATGGTTAAATGGAGTTTATATGTTGTTGTTTATAAATTATTTCCCCTCTTTAATATCTGATGTGTAAACTTCTGACAATGGGCAATGTGTGCTTTCGGATGAATATGAAGATTTTTCAAGTTATAAAGTTATATAATACATAAAACACCTCTTTTTATTTAGCTGTGATGTTGATTATTGGAATTAAATAAAAAAATTGACACATTATTTAAAAATAAAATAAATACCACAACTTTGTATACTTATTATCACCCGCTGCTGAAAGCAAATGGAGAGATAATGTTGCCTGAGTGTGAACATTTTCTATATTTTTATCTAAATGTTTCATGAACCACTGAACAGATTTTATTGAAACTCTCAGAATTTATTCATTGGGTGTTCAGCTACAGCTGGGTAACGTTTGGAGTTAACTCGATTCAAGATGGCCGCTGCAGCAAAGCAACTGTGAAAACACAAACAGGATGTGATTCGTTCAATTCAACAGATATTGAGTTAAAATTCGCTCTGGTTGTAGCTGAGCATCGTCCCCAACACAAACTTTGAGTGCAACACGCTACATAACATCGTTGTTTGAAATCTGGGACTCAGCCTATTTGTCTGTTAGCAAAATATCTCATAAACTGCTGAGTGAATTTCAATGGAACACTCAAAAAGACCATTGACGTTACACCTTTACAGCTGATGAGCTTTTTGTGTCCGCCCAATTCAAGATGGCCCCCACAACTAATCAACTAAAGCTCAGAGGGTTTTATAAATATCGACCCAAAATTTTGCATGAAGTTGAGTCATTAATTATTATTTATCCTTTTAGGAAATGTTATGCTTTTCATTTATAAATTCATTTTTTTGTTGCGTAAATTTTACACCAGCATTTTTGGATTACTGCCAAATGTACCGGTAATATACGTAATATATTTATGTACATATACATAAATTGACATGTTTGTTTGATATGCACAAAATAATTTTATTTTTCAAAACAAACAGTTTAAACAATTTTAAACAGTCAGAATGTAAATATTTGTACAAGTTTGAAGCTGCCTGTCACAAACACACTGAAAAAACAGAAAACACGGAACAAACATGTTGTCTTCTTGTTTCCAACCAGCATGTGTGTGTGTGTGCACGTGCGCACGTATGTGTGTGTGTGCATCAATCTGCGTCTGACTAATATATTTGTAACTTAATGGATATCTCCCCCCCCCCCCCATCAGTTTGTGATTGGTCTGCGGCTCCAACACTGAGGATTATCATGTTCCTTCACTTTCCGTCCCCTGTCCCCGTGTCTCTTGTCTTTTCTGTCCCTCCCTGCGTTCCTGGCCACGTCACATGGTCCGTTACATCACGGGATTGAGGTCAGAGCTGGATTAGGGCGAGCTACATGAGCGAGCGGGAGAGAGAGGCAACTTTGGAATTACTGAAAGTAAAGGAGGAGTGAAGGGAGGGAGGGTGGGAGGGAGGGAGGGGGGTTAGAGAGGAGGCCCGCAGATGAAAAGACAGAGAGTGAAAAAGAGTGATGGAGAGGGTGAGGACAAAGAATGGAATAAAGAAAAGAGAGGAAAATAGTACAATTATCTTTTTGTTTAATCTCAGAAGATGATAGAAAATACAGGAAGCCAGCAGGAAGCAAACATGTCGGAACCAGAGGGTCAAAGGTCAACACCTCAGACAGGAAGTCAGATTATTAGACCGGGTTTGACTCACTCAGGACTTCATGGTAACTAGTACTAAAGTAGGGACCGGACAGATGTTTTTACATTTCCAACACAAACTTATAATGAAACATTAAATATTCAGTCAGGTGTCACATGCAGCAAAATGTGTTAATGGACAACAGAATATCACTGAGAGAATGTAAACAAAATGTTTCCATAACACTTATATAAACTTTATTTACACATATTTGAAACCATTTTTTGTTCTGCTGTACTATTTTACACTATTACTATGACTGTAACTGGGGGGGGGGGGGGGGCAGCGGTCAGAGAACTAAACCTGTTAATGGAAGGTCGGTCGTCGGTTCAAATCCCCCACCCCCCTCTGCTGACTGTAACATCAAAATGTGGGTGGTAAAGGTGAGGTCTCTACCCTCATTTGCCCCTCTGGGCCCTTGAGCAAAGCCCTAAACTCCCATCTGCCCAGGACCGTGGTTGCATCAGGAAGGGACAACAACTAAATCCTGGAGCAAGTGAGCTGTAACTCAAATTAATATCTACAGATTATTTCTGCATGGAACAACTGGTTTTGTGGGTGTGGCACGAGGAGGGAAGTGGCCTGATGACAGGTAACAGAACTCACAACACAGAGAGGATAACCAATAAGGTCCTGACACATGTTCAATCATCCTGGTAAACAAATCCAATAAAGTTCAGTCAGGTCCTCAGGACAGATTCTTCTTGGTTGAAACGTTTCGTCTTTTATCCAAAAGACTTCATCAGTCTGAGGCCATGCCACAAACTCAGAACCTTCTCATAGTGGATCAACCAGTTTGCTGGGACATCCAGAACTAGTTGTTCACATGCAAAAGGAGGAGCATCAGTCTAACGATCGTTAGTGTCCTGATGGCAGCTTGCTATTCACAGAACTAAGCAAGAAGAATCGTCCAGATGACCTGACTTAACCTTTTTGGATTTATTTACTTGACTGAGCATGCATCAGGACATTTCAGGTTTGGTTTATTTGTCAAATGTAAAATCAACACAAGGTCAACAATGTAATGAAATGCTTATGACGAGAAGAACCATCTCAATTCGCAAAAATAACAACAAGAAATACCAAAGCATGCAGTAAAATACTAAAAGCATATTAAAAATACTACTAAAATACTAAAACATACTAAAAATACTACAGAAATACTAAAAAAAACTACTAAAAATACTACTAAAATACTAAAAACATACTAAAAATACTACTATTATTTATATTTTGAACCACTTTGGCCAGGTTTGCCTCAGGTTAGTTCTGTGAATAACAAGCAGCCATCAGGGCACTAACGATCAATTGTTAGATTACTGGCGATCGATCGTTAGACTGATGCTCCTCCTTTTGCACGTGAACAACTAGTTCTGGATGTCCCAGCAAACTGGTTGATCCACAATGAGAAGGTTCTGTTTAAAGGCTGCGCTTTGTGATTTTATGTCTCTGATAAGCGCTTTATAAATAAACTTTACTTACTTACTAAAGGACTGAGTTTGTGGCATGGCCTCAGACTGATGAAGTCTTTTGGATGAAAGCCGATAGTTTCATCCAAGAAGAATCTGTCCAGAGGACCTGACTTAACATTTTTGGGTGAACAACAAGAGATAATAAATCTAATAAACTCAAAACGTGCACAGATCATAACACAAAATGTCTGACTCACTAACGAGCGAGTGGACGCCAGGTGAGACTACGTCACAGTTTCACAGCTAGTCACTCGTCTTTTCTGGCTTCTTCTGTCAGTTTCATCTGATCTCCAATCTCTTCAGTTTTATCTTTTATTGTTCAAAGTCAAAGTTTAATAAACAGTTCTTCATATTTCATGATGGACTCGGCCTGTGAGAGCATCTGTCACCGGAGGTGGGGGTGGTGGTGGTGGTGTGTGTGTGTGTGTGGGGGGGGGGGGGGGTGGTGTTAAGAACCAATTTGTCATTTGCAGAGGGAGAAGTCTTTAATCCCACCGATGAAAAGAGACATGCCCGGAGAAACATAGACGAACAAGTTTGGAGAAGATGAGGAGAGGGTGACAGCAAGGATGAAGAGGAGGAGGACAAGAAGGAGGAAGAGGGAGACGGTAATCCTGTCTAATTCACTTAGCGTTGCGCTGAGGGAGCAGGACACTAAGAGGATTTGAGACATTCTCCAAATTAGATCAGCAAGAATAACAAACTGAGGGTAGAGGTGGAACCAGGTGGAACACTGAAGGGGGGGGGGGGGGGGACCTGAGAGTTGATGACGCTAGAGCCCAAGAAGGATGGACGAGCAGGTTATAGCGTCAACATCTCAGCACTCAAACATCTACTGGTTCTCCTGGAACCCAACGCCAAAACCTCCTGTAATCCAGAGACCTGTTTCAGTCCAGCATATCATTAATCTCAGGCTGACTTTTACTATTAGACATATTAACCAGGTGTTAAGTTGTAATCTGCAGCAAAGCTCTGAGCAGCAGTGGACAGTCAGCACCAGTTGATCCATTCATGGTGTGCTGATCCTGTTACCAGCAGCCGCAGAACCGGATTCAGCAGCGTCATAAATCATATTTACTGAGCAAATTATCACCTGGAATAAAACCAGGCGAAGGCTTTGATTCAGGGCGGGCTGGTGCTGTTGCGTTGTAGGGATCTGACGGGATCAGCTGGGTCTCAAGCAGTCGGGTCTCTGTGAGGAACAAAGCGTAATAATTAACAAATCAGATGGTTTGAGTGTAATGGTGTAAATGTTTTTAATTGTTGAGATCCGTTTTTATTCTGTATGTTGTTCAGCACGTAACTCGTTCTGCAGTTTTTGTTCCACTTCAACAACTCGAATCGAAACATTCGGCTCAGTCTGGACATTTCTGCTGTGACTTTTGATTCATTCGCTGTGTTTACACTTAAATTTAGCGTTGTCAGCCATGTTTTCCCTCGTTGAAAATGACTGGAGCTCTCTTCACAATCTTCCAACCCTTTGTGATGTTTATAGCCGTTTACTCGTTTCAGCTTTTGCTCTGGTTCAGCTTCTTAATGCTTCTTTCTGCTAATTTTAGCTTTTTTTTCTTCTTTATCAGCCTTTTTTTTTTTTTACATTTCCCTAAGTTACCTTTAGCTTGGAAAAAAAAATCAAACACCTGTGTTAATTTATGTAAGATGGACCAACAGATCTGGACTTTGTAGTAATAAGGGTGTTGCTCCGGTCAGTTGTAGTGAAGAGGGAGCTGAGGCAAAAAGGCATTTCTTAATTTTCTGCTCTGACTGTTTCAGCCCAATAGAGCGAAATAAGACGACATGATTCAATGGAGGGATGGGAGGTAAAACCAGGGAAGGCATCATCTAGACTTAGCATCATTGTAGAAATTGGCAAAACAGTCAATAGTAAGGGCTGAATATGTATAACCTGTAAAAAGATTATTAATAATATAAGATTAGACTGTATTAAGCTATCTAATAATGTATATAAAAATGTAAAGATGACTCAAAGCTGTGTGTTCTACGGTTGTACCAACTGAAAAAAAAAAAAAAAGGAAATGTGCCTCATTTCATGAGTCAGCAGATTTTTTTTTATTTACCTCTATGTGAAAATGGTCCAACCAGAACAGAAGCTAATGATATCCCTGTTTGAATTAAAATGAGATTTTATAGCCGATATAATGGCTGTAAGTTATTAAACTGGCTCCTAGATATGAGTTTCTGTGGCAGATATTGTTGTACAGAATGAAGCCAGGAGCTGAGTCATGCTGAAATTTAGCACGGAATATTAAATAGTACAATCTGGTATTGCCTCTGATTTGTGTAATATTTACACAGTGTATGTGAGGAGCTCCGTCACCCAGGAGTAGCAGGAGTAGAACCACGAGTCAGCTGTTATAGATGGCTCTAGGTTCCCTTCTTCTCCAAGTGAATACCACTTGGAGGAGACTTCAGAGAAGATCCAGAACTTGTTGGAGCAGATGGATGAGAAGTGTATGGGTTACCCTTTAGAACCTCCTCCAGACAGAAGAAAGTAGATGAATGAATGGAAGAAAATAAAGTTTGAACTTCTCAATCAACAGTTGTTTCTGTGTTCATCAATTTCTTCTGCTTTTCTTTGATATAAATAAATACACACACAAAGGTCCTGATGCATGCTCAATAATCCAGGTAGAAAAATCTATAAAGTTAAATGTGGTCCTCTGGACATTAAAAAAAAAAAAAACGAAGCAAAACAACAAAAAATGTAGAAACGTTTCGTCTTCCATCCGAAAGACTTCCTCAGTCTGAGGTGCTGTATTCAGCTCAGTCTTATAAATAGCACCTTCTCAGAGTGGATCAACCAGTTTGATGCTGACAACCAAAACCAGCTGCTCACCCCAAAATACATTACGGCAAAGACTGGTTCATCCCAAAGATCCAGTCCCCCGGCACAAACAGAGTAATATTGTGTATGTTGTTTAGTGTCAGGAGGGTGATCAGTCTTACATCAAGGAAACTAAACAGCCACTGGCCAAAAGGATGGACCAGCACAGAAGATCGACATCATCAGGCCAGGATTCTGCGGTCTACACTCAACTCCAGGCCAAAGGTCACTTTTCCAGGGATGAAGATGTTCTCATCCTGGATAGAGAGAAACGATGGTTTGAGAGAGGAGTAAAGGAGGCCATCTTTGTGAAAAGAAATCGTCCATCATTAAACAGGGGTGGAGGCCTCCGGGTTCAACTGTCCCCCTCTTACAATGCTGTGATTGCTAGTATCACTCAACCCTCTGTGAATAGTAAACAGCCATCAGTGTGCTAATGATCCATTGTTAGGCTGATGGTCCTTCTTGAGCATGTGATCAGCTGGTTTTGGTTGTCAGCAGCAAAACTGGTTGATCCACTCTGAGAAGGTGCTATTTAAGAGACTGAGCTGAAAACAGCTCCTCAGACTGAGGAAGTCTCTCGGATGAAAGACGAAACGTTTTCTACATTTTTGTTGTTGTTTTGCTTTTTTTTTTTTTTTTTTTTGAATGTCCAGAGGACCAGACTTAACTTTTTTAGACACACAAAGGAGTTTCACTCTAATGTCCTCAGAAGTTTTATGACAGATTCTCAAGCATCCCAACAGAAGATCGTCTCAGCTGTCTGAATTAATATTAAACATATTTATCTTTTATATTTTATTTAGTAATAAAGTCAAGATGTTTAAAAGTTTGAATGTTCATATGTTTTAGTTAACATTTATTTATTGTATACAGGCAGTCTTGTTGAGTCACAAGGACTCATTCAAGAGAGACCAGACTACAACAATAAAACTGTTAACATGTGGTTCTGGGCCTGCCATTGTGTATCTGTTCCTCCTTCCTGTTCCTCTCAAACCCAGCTGGTCTAAGCAGATGGCCACTTGTCCTGAGCCTGGTTCTGCTAAAAGTTTCTTCCTCATGAGGGAGTTTTTTCTTTCCACTGTCGCCTTCATGCTTGCTCAAGATGAGTCTGTGATGGAGTTAAACTCAAAGCAGTCTGCTCCTCAGAAAAATAATGTTATTAACTTGCTTTTTATATATTATGAATGTTTTCTGAGACGACTTCTGCTTTGACTTGGCACTATATAAATAAACTGAACTGAACTGAAAATCGAATTAAAATTGTGGATTAACAAAGAAAACATGAAATATAAGTTTTTTTCCTGACTCATAAATAGAATACATGTAGAAAAAAAAACACATCTTTGAGTAAATATTTTGGCACAAGTACTGAAAACATTACAATTTTTTAAAGAAAATAATATAAGAATAATATAAGAATAAGAATAATATAATAATTAAATATAAAAATTTAAACAATAGTTCATCGGGTTAACTTTATGGCCCTTTGAAAATTAGTTCAAAGGTCACACAGATTTAATGAGACTCCTGGTTGTAACGCTATGGGGTGGGGGGGGGGAGCCACATGTTAGTGGGATTAGGAATCGATTAAGAGGAAATTAGACAGCAGGCAAAAGGGGGAGGGGGAAGACAAGTGACAGAGGTAAAGAGATGTTGGACTGATGATGAAGATTATAATGATGATGATGGCGATGATGATGGGGAGGTCAGCTAGCTTGGACACACAGCAGCGTGTTTGTTGGAGATTAAAGAGAGGAAAGAAACAAATCATATTTCTAAGTCAGAGCAAGTCTCTGTCTCTGGCTTCACTGTCCATATGCTGCAGGGGATTATAGGAGCACACGCCATCCAGCATCCATCCATCATCCATCATCATCTATCAATCATCCAACCATCATCCATCATCATCCATCACCATCCATCCATCATCCATCCATCATTCATCATCCATCCATCATCCATCCATCATCCACCATTCATTATCAATCATCCATCCATCATCCATCATTTATCATAAGTCATCCATCTATCATCCATCATCATCCAACCATCATCCAGCCATCATCCATCATCATCCACCATCCATCATCATTCATCCATCCATCATCATCCATCCATCATACATCCATCATCCACCATCCATCATCCACCATCCATCATCATTCATACATCCATCATCCACCATCCATCATCCACCATCCATCATCCATCATCTGTCATACATAATCCATCCATTATACTCTCACCTGTTCCCAGTCAGTTCAGTTGTTTCCAATACCTCATTAGTCAGTGTCCTTCCATCTCCACCTCAGCAGTAAATTGTTGGTCTCACGGCGCAACAATTCATTCAGAGCAATTTATCCAGAGCATCCGGGGGCTTTTTATGTGGTGGCTGGTGACTTTATCCATGTAAACCTGAAAGACACTCTTCCAAGATTGTACACATTCCAGCACGGGGAGATAACACACTCAACTGTATTTACACCAATGTGAGAGACACATGCAAAGCCATACCCCACCCGCACCTCGGCTTTTCTGATCACATATCCATCTTCATGACCCCTGTCTACATTCTCCCGCTGAGCGGTCCAGACCAACACAAAAAAAAACATCAGGGGGTGGGTCATCAACAGTGACTTTATACTGCAGGACTGTTTTGCATGTACAGGCTGGCAGATCTTCAGTGAGGCTGCCATGAATGAGGAAGAACTGGCTTTGGAGGCATACACATCTGCTGCCCTCGGATACAACAAGTGTGTTGATGATGTCACCACCACCAGGATTGTGAAGTGCTACCCAAACCAGAAACCTTGGATGAATGCAGAGGTCCATACCCTGCTGAAAGCCAAGGACACTGCCATCAAGTCTGGCAACTCATAGGAACTGGGGAGGACAAGGAATGAGCTGGATGCTTGTATAAAGAGGACCAAAGCAACACATGCACATAATATCCAGGGACATTTATCCTCACAAGATTAACAGAGCATGTAGAGGGGCATTAAGTGCATAACAGACTATAAAAGC
The DNA here is from genome assembly GCF_014905685.2 of Nematolebias whitei. Classification (NCBI taxonomy): domain Eukaryota; kingdom Metazoa; phylum Chordata; class Actinopteri; order Cyprinodontiformes; family Rivulidae; genus Nematolebias; species Nematolebias whitei. Next base: position 17,554,207 of record NC_056503.1, read on the forward strand.
AGAGGTGCACAATGCCCTAGGGTCCCATGACTGCCTGATGCTCTCAACAGGCCTATGCATGCTATGAAGACCTGAACAGACCACCCAGCACCATACTCACTTCACCACCAGAAGATGAGTTCCAAAGTGTGACCTCAGCAGAAGTAAGGAGTAACTTCAGGAGGATTAATACTCACAAAGCAACTGGCCCAGATAACATCCCGGGGAAGGTACTAAAAGACTATGTCCATCAGCTCTCCAAGGTGCTGGCCGACATCCTTAACTCCTCCCTCACCCTGGCAACTTTCACCACCTGCCTAAAGACTGCCACCATCATACCAGTTCCCAAAACCTCTGCAGCAACTGGTTTGAATGACTACCGGCCTGTAGTACTCATCCCGATGATTGCTAAATGCTTTGAAAGACTGGTCATAACACACATCAAAGCTATTATCGACATCAGCGAGGACCCACACCAGTATGCATACTGCAAGAATCTATCAACAGAGGATGTCATCTCCTCTATGGTCCACAATGCTCTCATCCACCTGGAGCAGAAGAACTCCTACATCCATGTGCTCTTTGTGGACTTCAAATTTGCCTTCAACGCCATGATTCCCCAGACACTGATGGACAAACTACTCACACTAGGACTAAGCCCCTCCATATGCAACTGAGTCCTGGACTTCTTAACAAACAGACCACAATCTGTGAGGATCCACAACTTCTCCTCCTCCACCATAACCCTCAACACTGGCTCCCCTCAGGGCTGTGTGTTGAGCCCCCTCCTGTTCACTCTGCTCACATATGACTGTGCACCCAAACCCATCCGGGCTGTCATATTGTAAAGTTTGCAGATGATAAAATGGTGGTGGGATGCATCACAAACAATGATGAGTCAAGCTACAGGAAGGAGGTGGAACACCTGGAGAGCTGGTGTAGGAAGAACAACCTTCACATCACTGTGAAGAAGGCAAAGGAGATGGTTGTGGATTTCAGACAGAACACCCCCCACCCCGACCCCGACCCCCCCACCCCAATATAGGAGGATCTGCTGTGTAAGTGGTCTCCAGCTACAATTACTAGGGTGCATTTCTGTAGTCTACATGATACGTGAGTATACTGCATATAACCACAAAAAATGCTTGGGAATTTCCGCATAACCAATTAAAAGTGCCCAATGATACGTAATGTTCCCTCTATGCTGTGCAGTTAGGGCAATGGGGGAAATGCCCAAGTAAAATATCTAGTTATCTCCCGCTTTATAATAAACTGTCAGCCTGAGCACAGCTGTCACAATCTGTCTGTATGTAGCGCATGATTTGCAACTGGAGGAAGATATACCCCCTCCCTCAGTCAAAACAGACCTGTGTCACATGATTTGTGTAGCGACAACAGAAGTTTACGAAGAGGTAAAAAATTCAACCAATGAAATCACCAGCGAACTTTCATTCCAGCTAATCAGTGTCTTCTGGAGTTCTGGCACTGACGTGTGAAGTAGCTATAGCTACCAGTGGCAGCTGATCAATAGAGGGTGCTAGGAAACACAAACCACTCACCATATTACTCTGAAGACTAAAAAAAAAAAAAAAATTCAATTATAAAGTAAAAATATTTTGAAATATATGTTTTTTTGTTGTTATTGTTGTTGTGTAAGATAATTATTTTATAGTTAATGATGAGTAAAGTTGTTTCTTTCAAAAACATCTCTGATTGATGATGTATTTCTGCCCTGGGGGCGCAAGAATCTTTGCCCATAAATTCTCATTAAAATTTGTTCATGCGCAGTAACTCCTCTTCGTTAAAAGAGATAGGAAGCATCTGGGCACACCACTCCTGCGCCCAGAATACGGTTGCATGGTACGGATTGTGCTTCCAGTACAGGAACAAATTTATTTATTTATTGGTCCCGGAACAGAGCATGCAGTGATACTGTCAACCAGGCTATGTGCGAGAGAGGCTAGGCTAGCTGCTGCAGGTAGGCTTTGAGCCATTAAGCCCTTTATCTAATGCCTATGTTGTCATTTCTAACTGATATGGCTCTCAACTTTTAGATGTCTGTTTGTGAAAAAACCTTGAACTGACTGTGTATTTGAAAAGTGGGAACTGCTGAGTTTGTTTGTTTGTTTGTCTGTTTGTTTGTTTGTTTGTTTGTTTATGGAGCTAGCGTGCTAGCACTAGCCTCCAGGTTATTGTGTAGGGTTGTGCTAAGTGCTGAACCTAAGTGCTAAAAAAGTGTGTTCACCCCTTGTGTAGAAGAGCAAGGTAATTTGCTTCATCAGTAAGTAAGGAGTAAGCTGTTGGGGGAAGAATCAGTTTTGTGTTGTGTGTTTCCTTGACTGATGAAGCCTTCCGGATTGAAGGCAAAACGTTTCAGCACAAAAAAAAGAAACTGTCCAGATGACCTGACTGAAAAATGTTGGGTACAGTATTTCCTATTCGCCCCTTTTGCTCCATGAGCAGGGACAAAAAGGCTTGAGCATAAAGTCGTCATACAATAGGTCCTAAGAAGCACAAACATCCTCAGTTACATTCACTAAAACGTCAGGAGCAAAGTCTGATCTGTCTCTGGACTGATCCAAACATTCGTCTTCACCTGTCTCTGTTTCTCAAAGTAACTGTGGTGTTCAGTATTGACTCAACAGCTCAGTTCCATTCCTCTTTGTTCAGTTTGTTGTGCCGCCCTTAATCTTGTACATTTACTCAGACACAGCAGAGAGATCAGAGGGAAAACCTTTCAACGTGATTGTAATGCAGCTTAAATATGTTCTTCTCATAAATGCATTGTGTCGTGATGCAAGTACCCACCTCCTCGTTTCAAGATATTGTCTAATAGTGCGCTTAAACCCTCTCTTCTAATGCACTTCTTGTAACCCTCATGAAGCTGACCCTCTGTCCTATCGGTGGCAGGAACAAACAGGAACTTTCAGATGGCCACAATAATCTGACCAGCTTTTGTTGTGTGGTTTGGGAGCGGCAGAGCAACGGGGCTCAATTTATTGGTTAGGTCTAATCTGTTTCTTGTCCTCTCTGTCCTGCTCCCTTTCATTTATGTCATAGACTCTCTATAACTCATGTCTGGATTAGTAGAGTGCGCCAAAAAATATACTTTCTGCAGATGCCAGGAACAATTTTTGTTCCACATTGAGGAGCGAAAAATGGAAAATAGAAACACCCTCTGACCGTCCATTAGCGCCTGTTGTGAACATGATAATAAAAAAGTGAGATCATAACTTCCATTTTGGTGTGTGGCTGAATCTAGGTGTAAGAAAAGTCACTTACAATAATTGAGTTACTACATTAAAATCCAAGATGGTTGCCACAGTGTGTAAACCGACTATCCCTATTATTTGAGGAAACTATGCTTACTTATTTTTATAATGTTTGTATAGTTTATTTAAATAATTGGGGTGGCCAGGGCCACCATTGGCCACCCCCTGGCTCTGCCATTGCACAAGATGGTGGATAAATTGCTCCCTCCGCTCACCAGGGTCTATCCCTTTCACACATATCTCGAAAACTACAAACATTTACTGTTCAAATTCCTTGGCAATGGAGGACATTGTCATACCGGTTGTCTTTCTTCCACCATGGCACCAAAGGGTGGCACTCACTGACAACAGTGAAAGATTAAGAACCTTACATAAATGGTCTGTTATGCACACCAGGTCCACATGCAGACCAGCAACAGGTTTGTAAATCATTTCACCACAAGGCAAAAATGGTGTCACCGCAAATAAGGCAACAGTGTTATCAGGCAGTTGCCAGTGTGCCTGATAGTGAAACAAAAAGAGTGAGCGAATGCCAGCAGAGCCACAAAATCAAGTTGGACTTTTCCATGACTTGACAGAGATTGAAATGGGTCACATTGTGGATCGTATGATACAACTCCCCAACATGTAGGGAGGGTGTCCAGATTTCACAGAGACTCGACGTTGGAAACAACGAGTACATGAGGGACACCCACATGCTGTGAAGGTTCTAGTCACCCACGATGAACCACACCAAGGAACGATCATGTACTGTGTACCAAGCATTATAGAACCTCTGCCATCTGAACACAGACACTGGACACTTTAGGAATCAGTTACAGTGACTGGCTCCTGCCAGATTATTGGTCCCCTGTCCCAAGTGAAGTCTGTCAGAACAGAGGAGGTTGAGTTTATGTGGTGCCATAACTGGGGGGCTTGGACTAATGATGAATGAATCTCAGTTGTGAATGATCCCCACCCCAAAAAAAAACCCATTGTGTTCATATTTTGTTGTTCTGAGGGCAGAAAACCAAACCTGCCAATGTTGTGAAGACTCCCAGTCACTCCTGGCATCAATGGGAGGGAAGTCATAGTGGTTGACTTCAGGTCTCTTCTGGTAGTGATTCAGGGAACTCCATTGGGTACAGCACTGCATCATCTGTTGGCCCACATGAGGCTGCACCTTGGTACACTTTCAACAAAGCAACTCTCGCACACTCAACCAGAAACTAATGCCTGCTTGACTCATATCAAGGTTCTCGTGGTCAGCCAGGTCTCCCAATCCTTTCCAAATCAAACATGAGGGATCATCTTGAACGTGAACTCTGACCCAGCGCTGATCTGATGAATCTCAAGACCACAGCTGTGGGCCGACTCACAGGTGAGAAAACAACAGGCATCTGCTTCAAGGACCACCGCTGGAGGGGTCTCACACTCATTTGATCTGAAGTTCTAATCACTGCACTATGGTCACATGACCTTTCAGTGTACATAGTTTCTTTCATTTCATACGCTTCATTACCTCTTTCTTCAGCAGTGAAAGTGACAGCGTGCCTCATCCCGTTTATGAACTCTAGAAGAAAATTACAAAGAACGGGTGCCCCCAAAGGTTTAATGAAGTCATTTAATATTTCAAAAACAGTATAATCATCTAGCACAGTAATGGTGAGACTGGTCAAACACTGGAGACAAACAGAATACAAAACAATTCATGTCAGAAAATAAGACTAAAACGCATCAAATTAGAGTACAGTCAATGATTTAAAAGCATGAATAGCGTCGTGTCCCGTCACTGCTACTGCTGTTGGAGGAACCCCTGAGTTTGAAAAGAAATAGTAGAAATGAGAGAAATACAAAGAGTAAAAAGTTGGCAGTTTTCTAGAGTTTTAAGGAGAAAAAGGTTGTCGGATGAAGTGCCCGTGTAACAACCCTCTGCTGACACCACACACGATTGCATTTTCAAGTTTTAATATTTACAAAACAGCGTCTATCACCAACGTCCGCGTCAGCCGAAGGCGCAACGACGACAGCAGCGATGCTGAGAATACTGACTTGAACAAGGTAACACGTTTTTTAAACTCAAATGTACAGCTCTTTGAAAGAGGGGGTGTCATTTTAAGCCTAATACAAAAAGAGAATGAAAGAAAACACCAAACACAAAAAGTGGTGACACGTTTTTACAGGATGGAGTCGAGAGGCACCAAACACTCTGTGCAGGGGGGGGGGGGGTGAGGGGGCTGCACAGAGGCCTTCATTTTCTCTGGCGCAGGCCTTCTCTCAGTCTAAAACTGCCCCCTGCAGTCTGCTCAGCTGGTGCAGATATCTGGAGATGAAGTAAGTGTGTGTGTGTGTGTGTGGGGGGGGGGGGGGGGGGGGGGGGGGGACACCTGGAGTAAAAGTTATCCTATGAACGCAACAAAATACGAGCCAACCAAAGGCAACAGGTTTGCTCTGCAGACACCGGAGAGGCCAACTCTACCCCCCCCCCCCCCCTCCTCAGCTTCAGTCCCAAATATACAAGGCTACAAGAACCGATCAGCTGGCCCCTCCTGGGTCTGTTAAACACGTCGTAAAGACGTGGCCCCGTCACGTCCGCTGGTCGGCTGAAGTCCTCCGAGCTGTCAGTCAAGTCGCTGCTGAATCAGCTTCATGGAAGAAACACATCGTTACAAACACAAGACAGAGTTCAGAGGGAGGGAACGACCCGCTCACGTGCACTTTCAGTCCTGACAAAGGATGTGATGTTCCACCTTTAAAACCAGGGCGGGGGGGGGGGGGGGGGCAACAGGTCCATTTAGATCAGGCCTAACAGCTTCATGATGTTCTGATTCAAAGAGCATAAAGGTCAAACGTTTCTTCTGTTTCTATCTAATCACATTTTACTTCTAAATACTTCATTCTTCCTTGATTTAAAGGCTGATGCTCTGAGCATCAACAGATCATCAACATTTTATTTATTTACTTCATTCATTTCCTTATTTTAACACAGAAAACAAAGATTATTTTCAGCTGTTTGTTCTTCAGCTGCACTCATTCTTCTGGGTGTCCAAAGTTCTGCTCCTTCTACAACACCAAGTACAATCTGAGGTTCTTCAGCATATAAGACACCCCCCCCCCCCCTTTTATTTACAAGACCTGGAACTTCCAGGAGTTCTGGTCCTTGTAGTCCAGGCAGTCAGCAGCGTTGAAGTTGAGCTTCCAGGCAGCTTGGTCCTTGTAGTCCAGACAGTCGACGGCTCCGAAGCCCAGCGAGGCGGCCGTGTAGCCCTGGGAGGACAGGGAGGCGGGGGACTGGCTGAGGGCGCCCCCCATGGAGGAGGCCGTGATGGGGCTCAGGGCCCCGCCGGTGCCGGACAGCTGCGGGTGCATGGGGGACAGGTAGGAGCTGCAGTCCAGGCCCGTGAAGTAGGAGGAGGAGCCCGCGTAGCTCTGGCTGTAGGCGGGGGCCTGGCTGTAGGTCATGGGGTAGGTGGTCGCGCGCTGCATGCAGGGGGTGGTGGAGGCGGACAGGGGGTCCGGCAGCGGAGAGATGGAGGCCGGGCTCCAGATGGACACGGTGGCGCTGGCCGCGCTGGAGCTGGGGGTGATGGCGGTGCCGGGGGGAGGCGGCGGGGGGCTGTAGGGCCCGTTGGAGGGGTTGGCGCTGGCCTCCGTGTTGGCATCGCGCGCGGGGGAGGCCTTCTTCTTCGGGGGCCGGGGTTTGGACTGGCCGGTGCTCTGCTGCTGCTGCTGGCGGCACTTGGCCCGGCGGTTCTTGAACCAGACCTTCAGAACCAGAACCCCCCCAGAACAGAAGAAAACAGGTCAGCTTGATATTCACAGTGAGGGAGGTCCAGGTCAGTGTGAAGTGTTGTAAATGCGTCACCTGCACTCTGGACTCGGGCAGGTTGATCTTCAGGGCCACCTCCTCCCTCATGAAGATGTCCGGGTACCGAGTTTTGGCGAACAGAGCCTCCAGGATGTCCAGCTGCGCGCGCGTAAAGGTGGTGCGCTCCCGGCGCTGTTTGCGCGGAGTGCCTGTCCAAAATATCATCATCATTATTATTATTATTATTATTTTTACTATTATTATTATTATTGATCTAATTATTTGTTCATGATCTATTGATTCAGGGTAAAAGGCCGCGAGTTTTCAATCAGCGGATTTTATTTATTTTATAGGCTGCAGAAAATAAATATTTTTATTCCATGAACGACAATATACTTTTATTTGTTGTGTTATAATAACTTGTTAGTTTTTTGTTTGTTTGTGTGTGTTTTTACAAACTGTGTCAATACTTTTGTAATTGTTTCTCAAGCTCTGGTTTCCGTTTAGTTTTTTTATTTTCCAAACGAAAAATTAAAAGAAGTTTCTCAATTTAAATTGTTTAGTTAAATCACTTTCCATCCACTTGTTTAGCTCTTATTTTAAGGCTCATAAGAAAACGAATAGTTAAGTGAAACATATTAGGAGCCTGTAAATATATTTTATATGATACAAAGGAAATGTTCTGTTTGTTCGGATCAAACCGAGTTAATAAAACTCGTTTAACTTCACAGATGGAGGTTTTTTCTTCCTCCTAATCTGAGACCTGAGCTCAGGTTCACACCTGCTGAAAACAAAAGAAGAGTCAAAGCTGACAGCTGCTGAGCATCCTAAACAAAACGAGTCCACCATGAATAATAATAATATTAATATGAGTACATGACAATGAGCCGGTGTAAATGGGTTAAAGCACCAGATTGGGATTAAACCGGTGTGAGAACAGCCCGGGCTTCCGTTCACACACATCTTCATTGTTTTCAGTTTTTCCGACTCTGTAATCCTCTAAACTTATGGGTCAACTCAGAACCGGTTCTGCTGAAGAACCAGGCAGAACCTCACATTCAACACATTTTGATCCGTTATTTCAAACGGGGTAAAAAACAAAACAACACACACACACACACGCACAAAACTCCAGTCAAACTTTCAGTGCCAACACGTAAACAGCAATGATGATGTGCAGGTGTGTTGCAGGTGTGATGCAGGTGTCATGGTGTGCAGGTGTGTACTCACTGGGGTATCCCACGGCGGCGGTGTGCAGCAGATCCATGCCCGGGCCGGACAGCGTTAACCCGTTCACGGCGTAATGGGGCTGTTTAATGTAGGACATCATGCCTCCTGCCGGCTTTAAAACACTCCCTCACTCTCTCTCTCTCCTTCTGTGGAGCCGGGGGCCGCCTCTCCTGACTTCCCTCGGGGGGGTTGTCTCTCCTTCTCTCTCTTCCCTGCCTCTCTCTCTGCTCTTGTTGTTTGTTTGTTTGTTTGTTCTTCTGGCTGTTTGTCTCTCAGATGATGCTTCACCGTCTTTTTCTCTCTTGTGGTTCTGCTTCCTGAAGCTTCTTCACTCCTCGTTGGAAAAACAATGTTTCAAGCTCCTAAAGAGAAACAGCTGAAAACAGAAAGTATTAGGATGCTGGCTCGGTTCGTGCAGATGCTGCTCCGCGCGGTGCGTAACGGCAGCTCGTCCCGCGCGCCCTGATGGATGCTGGACGGAGGTCTGGGCCCTCGTGGCGGTCAGGGTGAGGCAAGTGAGGCAGGCGAGGAGAAGACTGGCTAATTAGAGGAAACTTCTGACCCAAGTCCGCGCAGAGAGACCTCCCTCCTCCCCTCCACTCCTCCCCACCTCTCTCTCTCTCTCTTACGCAAACGCGCACGCCCACGGATTTCCAATTATTCCCCGTCCTGTCCCAACTTTAGTGTCTTTGGTTTGTTTTGTGTCCCTTCACGGGTCACACCAGAACCAAAGCCCAAAGAAGTTTCATCCAGATTTGTAGTGAAGTTTTGCTGAAACGAGTCGATGCTGTGGAGGAGCCTCCGCCTCGCTCCGAGGCCGCTTGATGGTCCAGAGCTGCAGAAATGAGCCACAAAGAACTGAACCGAGTGGAGGCAGAACCGGGTCCGGACCGGATTAAGAACCAGCACAAAGAGCTACTTGTTCTGCTGCTAAATCTGCTTCTGATCCCCAACAGACTCCTGACCAGGCACCCCTTCACCCCTCACTAATAATAATAATAATAATAATAATAATAATTTTATTCTTCTTGTGGAGTTAATCAAACCTTTACATTCTGGAGATTATTTAGAATTTAATTAAATTAATCAAAAGGCTGAAGTTTCTACATTTTAGTCTCAAATTGAAGATTTAATTTTTTTTATTTCTGGACCAGATTACACCTGAGGATTATTCATAAATCTTTATTATCATTAATATCTCTTCGATCTTTAATTCTGTGGTTTTTCTCATCAGCTCTAAAATCTTTTCACCTGTTTAAAGTCTCAAACATCACATCTGCTCCTAGTAAACATGTTTTTAGCCATTAAACCTTCATCAACTGCAACTTTTATTCTGTTTTATTTTATGAAACGTGTCAAATAATTCAAGTTTATTCAGTCAGATATTCTGGGAAAAAGAAATTTAAATTTTATATCTAAAATAAATCCTCTACAGTGAATTTATATCATGTCAAAACAGTGTTTGTTGTGTTTATTGTGAAAAGAGTTAAAAGTTTTGATTCATTTGTTTGAGATTAAATTAAATTCCAGAACGAAAAATGAAAAAGCTAAAACCTGACAGCATGTCTTAATAAAAATGAACAAAACAAACAATTTTTTATGAACGGATCAGTGAAGTTATTAATTTTTTTATGTGAACATTTATTCATAATATTTGATAAAATGTGTCTGAACGAAAAATAACAAATGTAACTCTGGACTAATGAAGCTGATCAAATAATAAACTTTTGTACTTTTAAACAAGTTTAACAAGTTTTTAATTAGACTTTTGGTTTTAAAAGTTTTAACATGACGACTAGATTATTATTATTATTATTATTATTATTATTATTATTATTATTAGTCATTTTAGCTGCACCTTCTGATTTTAATTTATGAAACACTGTTTTTAAATGTTTGCAAAAAATAAACTAAAGTAGGATTCTTAACAAAAAATTGAAGTCATGAAATGAATTTAAGTTGAATTAGTGGAACTTGATTTGTTCTTAAATTTTGTGTTTAGCTCATTTAAATAAATTCTAAAGTAACTTCCTGCTCATTCTCTTGAATAAAAATAGCTATTGTAATTAAATTATTATACATAATTATGTGTATTTACAGTTTTCTTCCATTTACATCCAAAAGTTTAAAATAAAGTTGTCAAATGTGCACAAATAAACTGCACTCAGACACAGATATTATAATAATTTAATGTTTGATTGAACTCCACTGCAGGATTTAAAGTTTATTTATATTTATTGTTCTCATTTTGATTTAAAAGTTTACCGCACAGTTTGACCCGTTAATGACTGAGGATTAAAACTAACAGTCAAAAATAAACCAACCTTAGTCTTTTATTTTTGTACTGTGCTGATTGTGTCATTTTTCACCTGCGTGCTTCTCTTTCCAAACAAATCTCCTTAAATCTGCTCCGTTTGGCTGCAGGTCTGGCTGGTGTTCTGGGTGTTGGATGGAAGTTCTGGTCGCTGCAGCTCCGAACCAGAACCAAACGAACGATTCTGGTTCTGGCTTTTGAGAGGAATTGCTTGGCGAGGACCGGCTGCTGGTTCTGACGCAGTAGGACCCAGAGCAGAAGCAAATTCAGGACAAGCATAAGAGGCTTAGTGCTTCTAATCTTTATTGCTGCACTCGCGCACACGCACATGCACAGCATTTCATAAACAGCCCATTCTGCAACATGCACGCATTCATATCCCAGAGGTGAGCAGAGCCATTGTTTTTTCATTTTGTCCAAACTCCTTCATTCCCTCTGCTGACCTCCACCGTCACCCTGCAGGGCCAAGGCCCGCCGGGCCACGTGCTGCGTCCCATCTCATCAGCCCCCCCTGAACCCACACAGGCCCAAGAGAGAACTCATTTGTTTCAGACAATTACAGAAAGAAAAAAAAAATTTCCTTATCCGTCTGGTGAGTTCATCTTATCAGCGTGAGGCGGAGAGTTCACCATTTGGAACCG
>NC_056503.1:17576530-17636806 GCF_014905685.2 Nematolebias whitei
TTTGATATGATACAATTCAGTACAATTCAATACGATATAATTCAGTAAACTGTAATTTAGTACTATATGATATATAAACGTGTGTGTTCTGTAGGAGGTCCAGCCAGGCTGCATCACTGCTGACACACTGCTGCTACTAAATCCAGCTTAGTGCGTCTAAAACAGTCCTACAAAATCTGCCACAGGGCACCTAATGCTAGGGCCGCTGTCATCCTCAATCACTCACACACACCTAATCCCCACGCTGTGACCCAACACACACACACAGCTTGGCTACCCAATGCTCTGGGCCCTTTCAGCATGCAGACTTGTCCCAGTACCAGGAGACACCAGCTACAGGGTCAACACTTTAGGCGGAGGGGGTGGGTGGTGCACTGCAGATCGTGGTGTTGGAGGGGTGGAAGGAGGCTAGAAGTTGGGCGACATGTAGCGACCGAGATGGAGGCGAGCGTGGTCGGACAAACTGAGCGTCTGTGAGCTGGAGAGTTTGAAGGAAATAAAAGGGCTGGGATTTTAGCTTGGTGCACAGGGGTGAGGAGAATGCACAGGGGAGAGGGAGGTGAAGGGTGAGGTCAGTGTTAAGGAGACAAGGAGGGCTGTAGAACACAACAAAGGGACATATAATAAATGAAAAACAACTTACCGGTAGATGTGTTAATACATAAGACGTCCTCGGATAATAAACTAAACATGTTGAAAAACTTACATTGAAAAAAAACCAATTAAAATAGTATATTTTATTTAAGACTTATTTAAATATTCATTTCATGTGTAACAGCAATCACAACTTTCCTGCTCAACACAGTCACACAGTCATGACTTAGTCATTTTAAAGTTTACACAATAAAACAGTTTTAAGTGAAGAGAACCTTTTTTTTGGGGAACATTTGGGCTTAGAGGTTGGTGTCAGACCAGAAAGTCATCTCAGGGCGGCTGTGGCTGAGTGGTTAGAGAAGTCGTCCTCCAGTGCAAGAGTTGGGGGTTCGATTCCACCAGGAGCCACATGCTGAAGTGTCCCTGGGCAAGACACTGAACCCCTCACTGCCTCTGATGTGTGTCCCATCAGTGTATGAATGTGATAAAGCTCTGATTGTTCTTTGTACAGATATATTAGAGTGCTGTATGAATCAGGAGGACACGGATAGTAAAGAGTTTTCTTGATAAGAGAGAAAGGTGCTACATTATATAAGTACAGTCCATTACAGAGATACTGTCTCTCTTGTGATTTTCACATATATGTAGTTTCTAAAGGTATTTCTGCCCATTTTTTTAATTTGCTGAATGTTTCTAAATCATTCTCTCTATTCAGGTTCATTTCTCTTCTGCATGTTTTTCATTTCATAACCCGTCATATAACTTTTGTGCCGTTTCAACAATTCATACATCAAAACGTTCGGCTCATTCAGGACATTCCTGCTATCACTTTTGGTGTTTGTGCAAATTGTATTTTTTGAATTATTTCACATTGAAAATGAATGTTGCTCTCTTCACACATGAGCATTTTTTTATGCCCATTTCTTCTTCTCTCAGCTTAATTTGACTTTTTCCAGACTCTTCGGCTACTGTTTCAATATTTTCCTGTACTTATTTCTCCTTTTTTTGTGCTAATTTACATATTTTGTTATTCTTTTTGAATAACATTAACTTTTCATGCTCATTTCAGCCTCTTTCTGCAATTAAAATAAATAATGTCTCACTGTCACAACTCAGTCAGTTTGTTTGTTTCTTGCCTGCTTTTCTGCTCTTTATTGAACTGATGGATCTAACGGGTTCTTTTTGTGTGTGGGTTTTCAGGTTTTGGGGAATGCAGAGGTCTTGTGATGGACTGGAGACCTGACCAGGGTCTCCCCCACCTCTAACAGAGACTGCTGGAAATAGGAACCAGCTCCTTGTGACCCGGAGAGGAGAAATGGGTACAGGAAATGGATAAATGTATGGACTAATGGTGAATCAATCAATAAATTAAATGTAGATGTGAAAAAACTCTTGAGAATCATGTTTGCTGTCCAGACTCAAAGTCCCTCAGTAAATACGATGAGATGATATTAAGGGCGACACGGCTGTGAAGTGGTTAGAGCTTTCGCCTCTCACCGAAGTCACTGGTTTGCCTCCAGTGTAACAGATCATAGTATACCCCCAGTCTGGACTATACCTGGGGTTGAACGGAACTAGGCTAGATTATACTCCGAGTAGTATACTGTGGCCTAGGCTAATTCATACCCCTCAGTCCAGATCATGAGTATCTTTTGACCTGGAGGGGTATGGTCTGGCTTAGTTTATCGTACACCACTGGGTCCAGTTTGGCCAAGAACAGTTTTTCTCTCTAAGTATACTCTGGTCTGGACCAAACTAAGATAAGATAGAACTTTATTGATCCCACAGGAAATTGTTGTGCCAGAGTTTCAGTACAAAGGAACATGCACAAGGAATCACATGACTGGGTTTAATCTGGGCAGGGGTTAGGTTGACCTCTAGACTGACCTTTCTGGGTGGAGTTTGCATGTTCTCTCCGTGCATGCGTGGGATTTCTCCGGGTACTCTTCCCACAGACCAAAAACATGCATGTTAGACTGATTGGTGACTCTGAATTGTCCCTAGGTGTGAGTGAGAGAGTGAATGGTTGTTTGTCTCGTTTGTCTCTATGTGTCCCTGTGATGGACTGGAGACCTGTCCAGGGTGTCCCTCGATTCTCACCCAGTGACAGCTGGAGAGAAGTGTGTACAGATGGATGAAGTTGATATTTAAAACAAATACCGGTGCATTGAATTGTGATCATGTGAAGATAACAGAGTTGTTGTTTTGTGGAGATAGTAGAATAAATGTGATGTGAATGACTCTCAGCTACTACCACCTCAAATGTTAGCTCAATATCTGTACAGCTGCCTGAGTTGTAGCTGTGTTTGAGTTTACAAAGGTCTTTTAGTTTTTGGTGGCCACTTTGAAATGGGTTGACTACAATGAATGTGCATCCACTGATTATTTTCAGATTCATTCAATTCCACTCAGTGGTTCATGGGATATTTTGCTGACACAAGGCAAAAACATTATTGTCCTTTCACTTTTCTTCAAAGGAGCTGTCCACGTCCAGCTATCACTGTGTGAGAGGCAGGGGACACCCTGGACAGGTCTCCAGTCCATCACAGGGACACATAGAGACAAACGAAACAACCGTTCACTCTCTCACTCACACCTAGAGACAATTTAGAGTCACCAATCAGCCTAACATGCATGTTTTTGGTCTGCGGGAGGAAACCCATGTATGCATGGGTAGAACATGTAAACTCCACGCAGAAATGCCAGGATGCAAGACTGCGACATTCTCGCTGAGAGGTGACGCCTCTAACAACTGTGCCAGCTGTGCCAGCTGTGGAAATACCACACCTGACATAATCTGCAGTTTCTAAAGGGCTCTCCCACTACTTGCACATATTAGCCTTATTCTGTTGTTATCTATCTATTCTGCTGAAAGCTGTTTGAGCCACGTGAAACTCCTAATTACTTTAAAAAAAAAAAGTTAATTACATTTTTCAGCTGAGGACGTTGCCGTAATTTTACCGGTGTATTGCATTCACGAGGCGATGACGTACATCGGTTGTAGTGAAGAAGAAAAGACAAGGAGTCAAGACTAAAACATTACAACGTGACAGTAAATTTGTATTTTGTATTAGTTTTATGCACAATATATGGGTCAAAACCATCAACTTGAGCAACATGTGATGTTTATTAGCTCTGAAGCTAACGCTAAACTGGAGAAAACCCACGCATGCACGGAGAGAAGATGCAAACTTCACCCAGAATGTCCCCTGGCTAGGATTTGATCTGGCGACCTTCTCGCTGAGAGGCAACAGCTCTACCAGCTTCGCCACCGTGCCGTTAAAAATTATATAATGTCCAAAATTAACTTTCAAGCTGAACTGAGCTAGCGCTGAATCAACCAGTCTACAAAGTTTACCCAGAATGCATTGTCATTAAGTTTTTTAAACTTATGAAAACTAAAACAGCCTCCAATATTTTTACACCTCGTTTTATTGTTCCAACTGGTCAGATTCCTTTAAATATTAAAAATCTTGCAGTACACAATCAAAATAAAATATTCATCCATGGTGTCCGTCTCCATTTAAACCTTTACCAGAGTTGGTCACATAACCTTTGACCGTCACTATCACCCACAGAGGCAGCAAACAAGTTACATCACTCAAATAGATGATAGGCCAATTTATTTGTGCATCCCTAAATGTGACTTCTTTTGTGTTTGTATTTTCAATCCTCTTTGTCCTGCATAAAAAAAATTAATTAAATCTGATTAATTGTAACATGTAACTGTAATGCACTTCCCACAGTGATGCTGTGACATTAACACTGATAGGATGAAATGATAGTAATGTTTGGACATTTAGAAGTGAGGTTCTGTGGAGAAGTTATAAAGAGTTACTATCTTACCTGCTGCAGATAGCTCCTTAAGCAACCTCTGCTTGAAGAAAGTTTATCTCTGACCAAACTCGTGAGCTAACAGCTAATGCAAACGTAACTAAGACCAAAGTAATTACTGTCGTGTTAAAACGACTACAAACTACAAAACTTCATAGCATGCTAACGCTACTTTGTACACCTTTTTAAGCAGTATTTGTTTACATTACACAGTTTAAATAATTCTGTGGGTGTTTGCAAGCACTAATAGCAGCAGGTAGTATTGTCAAGTCTAGACTTGTTTACAGACAGCAACAATCCACATTAGGCTTGACTTTGTTCAGACTAGCCATTAGCTTGTCACTTTGGTATGAATTACAGCGTTTCTTCAAACTGAGGTCGTTCAAAGAGCAACAGGTAAGATAATAACGTGTCAGGGCTTTGGAAGTGTGTTGTATTTGCAGATGATACCACTTTTTTTTGTTCGGGTGAAGATATTGAACAGATGTTGGAGATGATACAGGCAGAATTCATAAAAATACAAACTTGGTTCCAACTTAAGTTATCATTAAATTTGGAAAAACAAACGACATGATATTTTGTAATAGAAATAAAATGATCAAAGCCCCATTTAAAATTGACAGTATTGAAATTCATAGAGTTAATTAAATTAAATTTTTGGGTGTGGTTATTGATGAGAAGCTGACATGGAAACCTCAAGTAAATTACTTAAGAATAAAAACAGCAAAATCAGTTGCATTAATGTTTAAAGTAAAAGAGTTTTTGAATGACAAAGCTTTGTATATAGTGTATAATGTAATGATTGTTCCATGTTTAATATATTGTATTGAAGTTTGGGGAAAAACATGCAAAACAATTACAAACCCTATTTTTATTTTACAAAAAAGAACTATAAGAATTACTAGAAGGAAGTGCTTTTGTCACCCAACAAATATATTATTTCATCTGTTTAAATTATTAAAATTTTATGATTTGGTTGAATATAATATTTTACAAGTCATGTGTTAAGGTCATAAAAATATTACCCCAAATATTCAATAAAAATGTATCCAAAAAAAGAGTCATTATAACCTTAAGGGAATGGAAATGTTTGTAAATCTCCATTTAGAACTGGTCTGAAGGAGCTGCGTTGTAGTTCACGGAATAAGATTGGAATTGTCTTGAGATCAACGTAACAATTTCTAAAACAATTTATATGTTTAAAAAGATGATTAAGTTAAAATTGTTAGGAAAGTATGATACCAAGTGAAGGATGCCTGATGTTTTTGTTTTCACTTTGGAGATTGTTCAAGCCTGAGTTAGTTATTTTATACTGTTTTAAATAAGAGGCAGATATTATAAGATTTTTTCTTCTTTCTACACTCTTTTCATTCAATGTTTTTTTTCTTTTTGATGAATTTGTTTAGTTTTTTTAGTTTTTTTTAAACGAATGAATAAAAAATGAAAGTAAAAAAATTATCATAACCTTTCCACAGAACGCCACTCCCGAATGTCCACCACGTTTTTAACTGTATAAAATTAAACATTTTCTCAAAGGTGTAAAACTGTTAAAACATGTCGTTTAAATAAAATACTCCAACACAGGTGTTTTGTCACCGTTATACTTTTTTGCCTCTTTCTGCTCCTTTCAGTTGTTGTGCGTACTAACTTTACGTTTTGGCAATCAACCTACTTCTGCCTATTTCAGCACATTTTAGCTCTATTCAGCTTTTTCTGCACAGTTCTGCTGCTTTCAGATTCTTTTTTCCTGCTTTCAGCAAACGTTAACAGATAAGGGATGAAACCTTTTCAGCAGCTTTCAGCTAAAATCATTCAGCAGTAAGCATTTCCACAGGAAATAACATTTCTCTCATTATTTACTGGTCTAGAGCTCCTTAAATGGGAAAATGGAAACGGAGCCAGAGATGTAAGTGGTGAAACAGGGCCTGGATGCAGACACCACAGCATCAACTCCAGGTCATGATGCAGCAGACAGGTGGAGGAAGTGATGCGTTGGTTCCTGATTAAATCTCCACAGGCTGTCTTTAAGTTTAACTTGAAAAATGTCAGGACTCACCGAATCCTGGATTTACTTCAGTAAAACTGTGAACCACTCATGAAGTCAATCTAAACTCACTGCTGCCACCTGCTGGTCAACAACAGCAACAAAACATCAGGAAAGAAAAACTCTTCTAGTTTTCTTCATTTTATTAAAGACAGTTGTTTATTAGGTGGTGATGAATTAGTTTGACCCTTATTGTAAAAACAGGTATAAAGACTGCATTAAATAAGCTCAGTGATAAAATGTGCCGTTCACACGTCATCCTGCTGCTGTATTAAATTAAAACCCATTGAAGAAGTCTGCTGGATCAGAACAAATCAAACCTTTCGAACAGCATTCCTTCACCAGGTCAGCATGGTTTATCTTCCTGGACACAACGGTGCTATTCAGGTTGTGTGCGGCTGTAAATATTCAAACTCTCAGGATGAAATGCTGTTAATGACGGTGGACCGACGACGGTGAGGGCGTCTACTCCCGCTCCGCTATGGCAACAAGGTGGGCTTCGATCTCAGACTCTGACAGAGTCCTGCGGGAGAAGACGAGGGGAAAAACTCATAAAAAGATGAGTCAGCACCAAACTGTGTTTGAAAGCATCAAGGTGCTTAAACTACTCAATGTAACCACAAAATTATCAAAGTTCATGTTTAACTAAAACATATACAGTACATGCAATAAAGTTGCTGCAATTATTTTTCCCAGATCAGGTAAAATAAACTAAACCATAAAAAACAAACGTTGGTACTTTGAGGCTCCACTTTAACGTTTAAGACCTGATTTCATTAATTTATAAACATTAATAACATTTTTAATCAATAAGGTTGCGACTTTCTTATATGCAGTAGCAGTCAGAAGTTTACATACAGCCATGAGTATTATATACATTTGGAGCTTTAAATGATTTATTTGCATTTGAATTGTTCCTCCAGGCTGCAACAACTACAACACACACAGCTTTAGTGATTTTTATAAACAAAATGACTCAAATTATTGTGGATTTAATTTAATCCACTCACTGGACTGACTGAGGCCGGTAGTTTCTTTGTGTCGGCATAAAAACGATTTGATGGACGAAAGTTATTTATTTAAACTGAAACCAATCTGTTACCCTAGGATGAAAAGAGATTGGTTCATATGTTCAGGAACTGCAGATCGCTGAGATTTATTTCTAGAAAAACAAATGGCTGAATGAAAGAGCAGCGATTCTGTTTCATTTATATAATGTAAACTTGTCTCTCCTCTCCAAACTGAACCACAGTCAGAGTCTGAGCAACGTTACCTGAACTTAGGTTTGTCTTTGGTGACGATGGCGATCTCCAGCTCAGTGGCTTTGAAGTCCAACGACAGGACGGAGGACAGGCAGGATATGGCCAACTGGAACAAGAGACGGGGGAGAGGTGAAGGTGCTGAAACTAAATATTATGTACCTGCCAACACTGACACAACTAGCAGAAGACGGATGTTTGAGGCCTTAGAAGCTCTTTGAAGCTGGTTCAGGTCTTACTGCATGTGAACGCACCATCTCTCAGCCAATAAAAAATGAATAAGTAAAAGGAAACACCTTGGGTGGGAAGTTCAGAATCAGAATTAGCTTTATTGTCATTGCACAGAAGCACAACAAAATTATATTTCAGTACAGCCCGTCAGAGTAAAACATAAACAACAGATGTCGATAGACGGAGATGTCTGAGGCTGCGGCATCGTGGGAGGCGCTTCCTTTTTCGTTAGATAGTAAAAGAGAAACACGAGGGAAGGATATATATATATATTATTTAAAAAATCATATCTCACATTGTGTTCTAGACAGGACACAGTGTGAAAGTTGAAAAAAAAAACCTCAGTACAGAAACAGCAACATACTGATGACATTGTAATACATATGCATGACGATGAATGTGGTGAGCTTGTCTGTGGACACTGAAAGACAGTCCTCATAGTCCTGATAAGAGATGGTGCAGTGTCTATCAGCCGGCTCAGCTCTGACACAGGTCCACAGATGTTCTCGGGGAGGGAGTGGGTAGGGGTGGAGCAGATCTTCTTGTTCACATAACATCCAGCAGAGTTTGAGATAGTTGGCCAATTCAAGGCCGACACGGGGGAGCAAGATTCACATAACAGTTATTTTGGGTCAGGCTGACTCTGCTTGATTTCTGTCTGCTTTATAGTTTTGGTACGTCTCAGTGGCGGCTCCAAACAGCCAATTTTTGGTCAGCACCGCCGGGTCAAGCTTGTAGCTTCTCCAAGGTCAATTGTTTCTTGCCAGTGAGTTTCAGGAGCCGCAAGTGGCCTGCGACTCTCAGAAATCGTGTCCAGCTTACAGCTCAGCTCACACAGCATCTGAGTCTGAGTGCTCACCGCACGGCACAATCCTTCACACAAGCCGGGCAGACTCACAATGGCCAGAACAGCTGCTGACTAGACCTGTCACCATAACAAATTTTGCTGGATGATTAATTGTCTCAGAAATTATTGCGATAAATGATAATATTGTTTGAAATTTGACATTAGTAAATACTGTCAAATTTAAGAAGAAAAATAGGTTAGTTTCTGTGTAGTACCTTTTTTGGACCACTGGATAGCAGTATGAGACTATTTGAACCAAAGGCTGGATAGTGAGGGAGCGAGCAGCGTGTCTCTTTAAGAAAAATGGGAGGGAGGCCCCTTGACATGACATGGTCTGTCTCTCTTTCCTTTTTTTGGTTCTCAAAATGGCGGCCGCTCATGTGGTTTGAGCTCTTTAGCATAACATTTTTCACACAAAACTTTGAATAAAAATATCAGTAAACAAGTTCTCAGCTTCTTTTTGCAGAGAAAAACAACTTTTTAGACGAAGGCACGGGTTTCTACAATGAATTTTGGAGCTTCGACAAGACGGAGGTTTTTTTCCCCGAGGTCGGCCTGTTAGCTTAGCTCGTAGCTTAGCTTCTCAGCTTAGCTTCTTTTAACCATCCAACAACGTGATTTTGGACGTTTAAAACAGATTTTAAAGAGAAAGAGAGGGGTCAGTGAAGAGCACCGGAGTTGAGCCTTTTGTCATCCAGTGTCTTCAGTAGAAAGAGAGAGAGAGAGACAAAGAAATGATAAAGCCGATAAATGAGGTTGATAATTTTCATTTATCATGCGATTCATTGATTTATTGTTTATCACGACAGGCCTAGGCTCAGTGTGGTACCACCAGAGAACATGTCCTTTGTTAGGACGTCCACAGAGCTGGTCATGTTGGACAGAGGAGCGGGTCCAGCTGGGTCATCCACAGCTGGACAGTCGTTGCGAGTCCCGTTTCATCAGGCTTACCTGCACGGTTCTGTCCTGGGTCAGGTCCGGCTTCTTCTTCAGTTTCTTCTCTAAGTAGCTGTTGGCCTCCGTCTGTTTGGCTCCGACCGCCGTAGCTCTGAAGCCACAGTAGTAGCCTGCCGGGTCACATTTGTAGAGAACGGGACCGTGCTGGGGGTCAATAGCCACCATGATCATACCTGGAACAGAACCAGGGTTTAGCTGCCGGACACCCTGCAGGTCTTCACAGTCAAATGATTCTGAGACAGAAAGAGGTCCAGGTCGTGATCACTCACAGCAGCCCAGAGGTCTCATCTCTGCGTTCTGCGTGTACACCTGGGAGATGTCGGCCAGCCTGCGGCACAAAACGTCTGCCGGGATGTCGTAGCCAAACTTATATTTCCATTCTCCAGCTTCCACTCGGGCCCGGTGAACCTGCGACCGGCTGTCCGCTGCTCACACCAGACAGGACGGAGCATTGAAAACACAAACGTGCACATTCTAATAGTCTGAATGTTTCTAAATCAGATCCACTTCTCTTCCAAATGTTTGTGTAACTCGTTCCACAGTTTGTGTTCCATTTCAACACTTCATGAATCAAAACGTTCAGCTCATTCAGGACATTCCTGCTGGGACTTTTTTTTTATTTTTTATATTTAGCCTTTTCAGCCATGTTTTTCTCATTTAAAATTAATGGAGCTCTCTTCACGTCTGTCAAACCCTTCGTGCTGTTTAAAACTCTTTACTGCTCACTTCAGCTATTTTTCTGTTCCCTTCAGCTTCTTTCTGCTAGTTTCAGCTTTTTATGCTCCTGTCAGCTTATTTTTGCTAAAATGTAGCGCGTTTCCAGATACATTTTAGGATTGTTCTGCTAATATTATGTTTTCTGCAATTGTTTTTATCTAATTTCTGCCTTTTGTGATTTTTTTTTAAATCATTTAAACTTTTTATACCTTTTCAGCCTCTTTCAGCTATTTTCAGCTTCTTTTTCCATTAATTTCAGATGTTTCTTTTAGGTACTTTTGTCTAATTTCAGCTTTTTTCTGCCTTTTTCAGTTACTTTTTTGCATATTTCAGATTTTGTAATCTAATGAACCTCTCTCTGCCTAATTCAGCTTATTCTGCTCATTTCAGCTACATTTTAGCTCTATTCAGCTTTTTCTACACATTTCTGCTGCTTTCAGCTTTTATTTTCCTGCATAGAGCAAATGTCAGCTGTTCAAATTCAGCTAACATTAACAGTTTCTTTTCAGCAGCTTTCAGCAAATATTCAGCAATAAGCATTCAGGCTGCATTTTCACAGGAAATGACATTTCTCCTAGCTAGCCAAACATCAGCTCATCACTGAGATTCTACTGATGCGTGAAACACACTCCACCCTGTCTGGTTTGATGTGAGGCCCTGAACGCACCATTGTGGCCGGTCATCACGCAGCCGATGCGAGGGGTCAGCTTGAACATGTTGGTCACAGTGGAGGAGTCCAGCAGCTTGTCCTGCACGCAGAAATAACAGAAAACCATCTTGCTTGGTAAAAACAGATTAAAACTGTTTAAACAAACACATTTAGAGTTTTGAACAATCAATAGATCATCCTGTGATGGGTGGAGTGAGCTCTTTAGGTTGGGATATGTCTTCAATTATCACCTGGCCCTTTGGATAAATATATATTTTTTGCTCATGTCTGTGTGCGAGTGTGTTTTTGTCTATCTGTTAGCAAAATATCTCATGAACCACTGCACAGAGTTTAATTTTAAAAACTCAAAGTCTCGGTTGATTCACTTTCGGAGTTGATCTTATTCCAAAGGGCCCCCTCTGCAAAGAGCCAACACAAAAACAGCTACAACCTCGTCACATTTCCAGATACTGAGCTGAAGTTCGGTGTGGCAGCAGCTGAGAATCATTCTCTGAGCGCTCTAACACGTTTCTCAGAATCTCACAACTTCCCATGAGCTGCAGCTTTATGTCCGTTTGAACCAAAATGGCTCTAATGAAGATCTGTACAGTGGCCCTAAGGTGTAAATGAACAACATTTGAAAAAACAGAATTACATTAAGCCAAAGCGGAAGTGGACAAAGTGGAAGTGGACAAAGTGGAAGTGGACAAAGTGGAAGTGGACAAAGTGGAAGTGGACAAAGCGGAAGTGGACAAAGTGGAAGTGGACAAAGCGGAAGTGGACAAAGCGGAAGTGGACGGAATCACATTCGAAAAAACAGAATTACATTTGAAAAAAAACAGAATTACATTTGAAAAATAAAGTTAATGAATAATAATTATAATAAATAAATAAATAATAATAAAGCTAATAAAGTTAAAAAAAAAAAAAAAAACTTCCTGTTTGGCTTAATGTAATTCCGGATTTTCAAATGTTGTTCATTTACACCTTAAGGCCACCGTAGATCTGAGTTTAAAACGCTGGCATGAAAGGCAGATAATAAACCAGTACAAAGAGTTCTGTGGTGTGGTAATGTGAGTACCACCACGCTGATGGGTGGACTGGGTTCGTATGTTTGTGTCAGGTTCCAGTTTTCTTCCAGTAAAAGCTGGAACAAGATACTAGCGTGGCTTCACTGCATGCAGCTCACCTGATCATTAGTACAACAACGTGTGTGTGTGTGTGTGCGTGATCATACCTGTACTTTCTTTTGCGTAACGACCACCACGGTGTCGGACCCCCTGATCCCGACCGACGTCAGCCCACTCTGAGCGATGGCTTTAAAGGCATATTCTGTAAGAAACCACACGAGTTCGTCTCTCAGCTTCTGCACAACTGATCTGCCTCTGACCCACAAACGTCCACAGCTTCAGGGTTTGGAGCTTGTTGGCCTTTAATCAATCGGGGCCTGGATGTTTTTAGTGAACAAACTGTGTGACACTTAGTAGAACTGGTTTGGTTTCTGGAGCCTAAGCTGAGCCCGTGCACCTGGACTGGTTTAGAAACACCAGGTGAAACAATCTTGAATGAAACCAGCGGTGCTTTAAAGAAGAATCTTGATGTGATCGAGACGTAACATTTGGGAAGTCTAAATCTAAACCTTGTGTCTCCAAGTTTTGACAGATTACTAATCTTGAAGGCAGAGCCCATGACTGTGTTTGTGTCTGTTAGCAAAATAACTGACCTTACAAAAGTCAGTTTTACAGATTGTGAGCTAACACTTGGTGTGGTAGTAGCTGAGAGTCATTTATAACACGTATGTGACTGCAAGAAATGATCAACTTTTAATTTATGCTCAAATCAACAAAACACAGGAAAATAAAGACAAATATGTGTTGTTTTATATATTTTTACCATAAACTGACATCAGCATGTTCTGTATAAATATTTTATATCTGCTGACAGTGAGTAAAAGCTGGTATTTTGTTGTGTGAATGCTTATTAAGCATTCACACTATTGTAATCCTGTTTATATTTATTATTCCACATTCTTCTTAGTACCTTAAACTATTCCTGAAGTTTTTCGGCGCAATTCTTGTCCTGCAGATTTTAGCTACTTCAACAAATCATACATCAAAATGTTCAGCTCTTTCAGGACAATCCTGCTATGATTTTTGGTATTAGTGCAACTTTAGCTTTTTTAAATATTTAGCCTTTTCTGACATTTTTTTCTCTCATAGAAAATGAACTGAGCTCATTTTACATCCTTCAAATGTTTAGATCTGTTTACAACCTTTTACTGCTCCTTTCACATTTTGTTCTGCTTCAGCTTCTTTCAGCTTGCTTGTGCAAATTTAAAAACAAATTCACTTACTTTCAGCAGTTTCAGCTGTTCTGTGCTCCTTTCAGATTCTTTCTACTAACTACATTTTTGTGTTTCTTCCAACTTATTTCTGCTAATTTCAGCTTTTTGTGCTCCTTTCAGCTTATTTCTGCACGTTTCAGGTTTTTCTACCATTTCAGCTACTATATAGCTGTTTTAATGCTAATTTTAGCCTTTTCAGCTAATTCCACATTTCTTGCACTAATTTCAACCTTTTATCTCCTTTTACCGAGATGTTATAGATACTGATGGTTGTAGACAGGAAGGATCTCTTGTAAAGGTCCATCCCACAGTGGATCCTAAGAAACTGGCTGCAGATGCAGTCCGATCCGTCCACCCAGACTCGGCTGACCTCTCGGTCCCCTCGGGCTGTAGGACCACCTGAATGCCGAGCAGAACTCCTCCCAGAGCGATGGCCACTCCTCCCAGCAGTCTGCCGAGCTCCTCGTCACTGTGAACAGCCAGCCGTAGGTGCCGAGGGACGATCCTGTCCTTCTGCTGTCATGAGCCATGTTTCCTGCTCGTTCCAGGATCTAAGTGGTCAGGCACTCAAGCACAGCTGGCAGGTAGATGAGAATGCATCCACAGAACATCCTTTTCAACTCATTTGAGATTTGGGGCTGTAGTTGAGATATTATTTGAGCTTTTGAGATGTTAATCAGCTGTTGGTTGTAGAAAACTGCCTTGTTGCCATGGTTACGCATCATAACAAATGTCCAAAACTAAAAAAGTTTCAGTAAAAATCCTTCCAGCTGCACAACATCCGATACCAGAGGAAACCATCATCCAAAAAATGTGATTTACATCCAGAAAAAGAGGAATTAAAGTTTCCAAAAGCAAAATGTCAGAATGAAAGTAACAGAGCTGCTCCAACATGCAGCCACCTGGAGCGGCACAATTCTAGAACTTCACCTTTTGTGCTCATTTCTGCTTCTTGCAGCCTAATTAAGCAAACATGTTCATTCTGCTGCTAATTTAAGCATGTTCTATGTTTTCAGCTACCTTTTGAGCATATTTAGTTAATTTCAGCTGTTTTCAGATAAATTCAAGTTTCTTTTGGTAAATTCTGATACTTTCAGTCTATCCAACATTTTTCAGTCAGGTCATCTGGACAGTTAATTTTTTTGTGTTGAAACATTTAGTTTCAACACAAAAAAAAAAGAATGTGTCCAGATGACCTGACTGAAAAATGTTGGATTGTATACCTGAATTATTGAGTATGGACTTTGTTGTTTTGAACCAGTTTGACATGATTGTTGACGAGGAAGACGGCCGGCACCGGAGGAGGGGGTGTGCCAAAGACACCATCTTAGCACCAACATAACTGGTTTGTTCCAGTTTGGAGTAAGCTGTTTGGGGGAAGAATCAGTTTTGTTGTGTGTTTCCTTGACTGATGAAGCCTTCTGGATCGAAGGTGAAATGTTTCAGCACAAAAAAAAAATAAAGTGTCCAGATGACCTGACTGAAAAATGTTGGATTGTATACCTGGATTATTGAGCATGGACTTTGCTACTTTCCGCCTAATTAACTAATTTCTGCTAATTTCAATTTATACTCTTTTCAGATTTTTTTAAAACTATTTTCAACCTTTTATTTTTGCTATATCAGTTACTCTTTACTTGTTTTATGCAAATGTGAGCTTTTTCAGCTAATTCCACATTTTTAGCTCATTTTAGCTCTTTCCACTTCCGTCTGATAATTTAAGCTTCTTTCTGCATTTTCAGCTGATTTTCACATTCTTGTGCTAATTTCTGCTTATTTAAACCCAGTTCAGCAAATATGTGTTATTTCTGCATTTTTCTGCTAATTTAGGCTTGTTCTTTCATTTCAGCTATATTTCAGCATGTTTTTAGCTAATTTCAGCTGTTTTTCAGCAAGTTCTTCTACAATAATTCACACTGCATTTTCGCAGGACATGCAGTTTGTCCAGATAAAGAACAGCTTTGACAGGAAATATATTTGGATTGATGAGTCCATCAGTGTTAGTATAAAAATGTGTGCCTAAATCTGCCAGAGTAAAGTATGGAAGCCCATTTCCGCCATGAAAGAAAAAATAAAAGCCCAACAGGAAGTCATAATTTCAACTTTTAAAGTCCTAATTATGAGAATAAGTTATAATTATGCATTTTAAAGTCATAATTATTACTTTTATTCTCGTAAATATGACTTTAAAACTCTATTATGACTTCCTGTTGGGCTTTTATTTCATAGCGGAAATGGGCTTCTATTATAAACGCTATATAAAGTGGCGATGAAAAGGTGTACACATTCCATACCTTATTTAAAAGGATTGATGTATGAAGGCAGAGGGACATACATTGAATGAATGAATCCATGTGCTATGTCACAGATATCATATAAACACTTTTATATGTTTTATATGATATCTTTGTGCTACGCAGGAAAACTACCGGTGTCTGACAGGAAGTCGCATCCCTGTACAGTCATGGTGTCCAGCAAGGACAAACTTAAAAAATTAAATTAGAAAAGTCAAAATTATGACTTTAAAACTCGTAATTATGACTTTAAAACTCGAAATTATGACTTTTATTCTCGTAATTATGACTTTAAAACTCAAAATTATGACTTTTATTCTCGTAATTATGACTTTAAAACGCAAAATTATGACTACCTGTTGGGCATTATTTTTTCTTTCATGACGGAAATGGGCTTCCATACAGACTTTAGAGAGGTTCTAAAAACTTAAATTAACTTTATTCCCACTGGGAATAACTTAAGACCAACAAAAACAAACTTTAACTTCCATTTTAATGAGAATAAATAAAAAGTTTTAAACGTCGATGCAAACTTTATGATTTTTGTGATATTTATTGGTTTAGAGAGAAGTGTCTGCAGTAAAGAGGTGTCCCTGTGCACACAGCAGACATGTTGCTGAGTTTTATTAAAATTCCTCACCCACTTGGTAGAGGCGGCCCTCCGGGGAGAAGATGGTGATGTGTCGGTCGAAGCCTGCGTTGGAGCCGCGGGACATGTTCCTCCGGACCTTGTCCTTTGGATGTTAGACTTTAATGGATCTAAGTGAAGGTTTCAGAGTCAGTAGGCGGTAAACTGCATGTGTGAGTGTCAGGACAAATGGAGACGTCTCTCTGCTGCTGCCTGCTTCTTTTACTTTACTTTCTCTTTCGCTTAAACTTCAGGAGCAACAAGGAAATCAGGCAGCCGGCACCGTCTATCACCTGGAGAGGACACATTAATGTCCTCTCTGCAGAGACACTCCTCTGACTCTCTCTCAGCACGGATCATTTAATACTTAACTCAATTAAACATTATTATTATTGTTATACTTTATTTATTTACAATAACCGCTTCCAATGTGTAGGAAAAACTGAAAAGTATGGAACTCCGTTCATGCCAAAAACTTCTGACGCTTTCACACTGGTGATGGACGGAAAACTATTTATACTTATAGTTGGGTAGTAATTTAATTTAGGAAACATTTACAAATAAGGAACAGAGTTGTGCAGTTTTTTATTGCAATATAACCACCCATAAATTACAACATCGTGTCCCGTTTATGTGTTTTTACATCAAAACAAAGTAACGTTTTGTAAGAGGGGAAAA
Source organism: Nematolebias whitei (assembly GCF_014905685.2). Classification (NCBI taxonomy): domain Eukaryota; kingdom Metazoa; phylum Chordata; class Actinopteri; order Cyprinodontiformes; family Rivulidae; genus Nematolebias; species Nematolebias whitei. The sequence goes on from NC_056503.1 coordinate 17,593,607, forward strand.
AGAACACTCGAATTAAAAAATGCTGTTTTTCTGCAAATGTGAATAAATTACAAAATAAATTAACATACATAAAATCACAAATAATTCAGTGGTTTTAGTATTATTTGCATATTATTCCCTCTTCAAAATACATTTAATAATATAGGCTACCACAGTGGTTCCTAAAATTATAGAGGTCAACTGATTCAGGCGTTCTATAGAAAATACTGATTTTAAAAATCAGGACCATCACTAGTCCTCTCCAATGGGCCAACTCTGTTTTTGAGTTCATACCATATATTAATGTAATTTTAAAAATTGCTTACATACATAAAGGTTACTTTAATGACAGCTGTGGGAGAAGCTTGCTCCTGCAGCTGATCAGCTGTTGTGCTCTTTTGCGTTTAGTGTTAGAAACATTGTTTTATGTATATGTATATACACTAAAATAAACTTGCACTACTATTCCTACTTGCAGCTGTTCACTTATCGTGAGGCTTCAGGGTATGGATCAGGGTATGATAAACGAGGGACTGCTGTATTTGTATTCCCTGGTCACTTCAAGTCCAGAATAGCTCATCTCAAAACAAACGTTCGTTATTCAAGTCCTTCAGTGAGGGGGGGACAGCAGCGCACCACTTGTTCAACAGTCAGTGTCAGTAATTTACTCTGAGCCAGAAACAGGTTGGTTAGAGACACCGTTTATTGATTGACAGGTAGCATTGAAGGGGATACAGCAGGCACAAAATACACTGATTGACCGATAATATTGCAAATCATGTTCTTATTCCTACCTGTTAGTTAAATATCCTCTATACCCCCACTCACCCTTTTCATAAACGAGACATTTTTACATCTTTCCTGCTGGTTGGTAAGTTCCATTTAGTGGAAATATTTTGTACTTTAAAAAAAAGAAGGAAAGTACAGTACATTCATTTCTCGTTTATTCTCAAATGGACACATTCCTCTTTGGAATCTACTACAATAAGCTCCTGTGTGAGATTACTAATCTGATCAGCTTTTCAAAACAGAAGTGTACTGCAAATCTCAGCTCTGTACCTAAACAAGGGATTTTCTATATGAATATTTAACTATGCACTTTGATTATATATTAGAATACATAAAATCACTTGGCTGTTTATTGCATTCACATGTGCTCCAAGATATTTGTTATTGCAGCAACTGGGCCTTCCTCTGTTAATAAGTGCATGTCGCAGTGTCCTCCAGGGGGCGATGTTGCATCATAATCTCTGACCGAGTTCAGAGGTCAGACCATGCAATAATCAGATAAATGAGTTAAGAATAAAATACAAGACCTGCACCCCAGACTCTATATGCACGTTAGCAAGTTAAAGGTCAAAGGTCACGTCAGGACTGAATAAAGACTGAACGGGTCATAAATAAACACAAAACGTCTGGAACGTTTGAGATCAAAGTGTTTACCCATAATGCACCGCTACATGTTTTTCTTTTGGCTGCTCCCTTCTTCAGGGGTCACCACAGCGAACTAACTCACATGGAGACTTGGCGATAGTTTTTACGCTGGATGTCCTTCCTGACAACCAGACCAGAGCTGCCACAGCCCTCTGTGTGGAGCAGACAGCTGACATCTAGGGCCCCCAGGGGAGCAGATGGTGGGGGTTAAGGGCCTTGCTCAAGGGCCCAGTGAGGCAAATGAGGATAGAGGCTGGTGTCCCACCCACACCATGATGCTGTTGGTCCGGGAAGTTGAACCAGCAACCCTCCGATCACAGACAGCCTCTCTAACCTCGCCCTCACTCCCCCCCACAATGCACCGCTGCATGTTTGAGGAAAACCAACCAACATGTCAGCACAAACACGTCCTCCCAGCTGTCAGCACCCATGATCTGGGCTCCGTGCGGTCCTTGAGTTGACCATGAACTCCTCTGTAGACAGCTGGAGGTTGAGGTTGGGCCAAACCGGGTCAACAGAACCTTGATTCCTCATCACAGCAGCTAATGTACTGGGAAAAGATCAGATTAAACATTTTGTGACGATCCAGTCAAAGACACAGCCTAACAGAAATGTTCTGATGGGACTTTGAGAGCTGAGCAGTCCTCAACGAACGGAAGCAACGTTGTAAAGAAGAGTGGCCCAAAATCCTCCACATCCACGACTGACAGTCAGAACATGACCACAGAGAGTTCCTGCTGCTGAAGAGGTCCTACAAGCTGTAGGACTTAGTTTTCCACTGTCAGTGTTTCTATTTTGGGTTTGTTTTGGTTTAATTACCATATTTTTTGCCGTATAAGTCGCACCTTTTTGCATAAATCTGCAAGTCCTGCGACTTATACACCGAAGTGACTAACACACATTTTCCCCCCCGTATTTTCATTGATAAACCAATTTTTGGCTGAAATCTGACGATTTCATTCATTCTGACATGGAAAATATTTAACACTACCATTTTCAGCCACTAGAGGGTGCTCCACCAATATGGCAAGTTAAGTGTGTCATTAATAGATAAAAGTGGCTATTAATGACACACTTGGCCTGCCATAGGACCACCCTCATCTCGCTCCGGAACTAAAGGAGCAAACGTCAAATCAGCTGCATTTTGCCGCCCAGGCGAAATGCAGCTGATTTGATTGTTAAAGGAAACGTTCAACTGAGGCACTCCTTTGCTATAATTTCGAGCAAGCAAATAATTGTTTTTTAAGTGCTAATCTTGTTAAATTCTTGTTAAAGTCCTCCTGTGCACGCTCCTGTGGCTGTCATTTGGTAGCCAATCGATTTTTGGCACAACACCGACCCACATTTCAGGGTTATCAGCAGTGATGCCTAATAGATGCGACTTGTACGGCGAAGCGACGCATTTATGTTTTTTCCACTTTATTAGACATATTTGGACTGATGCGACTTGTACGGCAGCAAGTACGGTCATAAATAAATGGTGTAGTCTGTTGTTGCGCACTTGTTGGACATTTGAACAACTGCAGAACCTGATAAAGACCAGAACATGTCCTGATCCATTAAATCTGAGACCTGAAAGACGGTGGACTCCTCTTTCCCATGACTGCAGTGAATAATCGTCGTGTCGCCGTTACTCCAAGACAACAAATGGCTTTAGTGTCCCTCCTCCCTTCTTCGGCTCCTTCTCCTTGGCTTGTTGAGTGCAAAGCTGGCTAAGAACCTGAAGTGACACTTTTAGACCTTGTAAGCTCTAAGAACATCCCATTCTGCCGTCACACGACCAACTGCGCCGAGGACGGACCCGACACCCGGAGTGCCAACTCATAAAGAACTCCCTGCGCTGCGTTTGGCTCGTGTCACTTCGGTTCTTCTCAAACAGTCGAGTTTTTAACAGTGCAAGAGCCAAATTAAACAATCCGTGCTGCAACTGGACCAAAGAAACGAAGAGGAAATAACGACTCGCTTCAGGGTATAAACTCAAACGTTAACAGTCACATAGTTATTAAGTTATTATTGCACAAAATATCTACACATTTCTCCGCATCAATACGCTGATTACTAGTATTCTGCAGTAAAAATGAACGTCTGAATAAAAGTGCACGAGCTTGTGAAAGTGCAACGGAAGTGAAAGCACCCTGTCTACTTGACAAACATTTACTCCGACAGGGAAACCAACGATGGACATAAGCTTCAAGATATCCGAACAACGGGGCCTCCTCTTCCGTTTCCTCAAAAACACCCCCCAACTGGAGACAATGGGACGGTTTGTTGGCGAGACCATTTAAAACGTGGACATGAAACAACCCAACCGTTTCTACTGACAACCATTGAATTCACGTCTAAAGACATTTCTCTGAGCGCTGCAACGATTGAGAAGGCCGTAACATGGAACGAGACTTTAATGTGTCCGAAACAAAGAAAAACGGGGGGGTCCAGCCTACTCCGTTGGGGAGGGGGTGCCTTTTATCCTCTGCGAAGCTCCCTCAGCTCTGCAGCGACTTTACGCAACTCGGCTTCAATCTCCAAGAGCTCCTGTTGGGAGAAAGAGGACAGAATGAACACACGTGCACGTTTGAGGCCTTCAACGTTTACGAGATCTTAGAGGCACTGAGTGGGACTGTGTGGGAGCAAAAGGCTAAATCCATTTGGTGTGTGTCTAAAAATGTTAGAAGTAATTTGAGAGAATGCTTGGGCTTCATGATGGTTGGTGCCAGGTAATGGTGGGACGACATGAAGACAGAAGACCCAACATTTCTTCATGTTTACTTCCCTTTATTGTAGTTATGGTGGCTCCAATGCAACTTTTAGATCATTTAATTCAATTATGTTTTACAGGAGCTCTTAATCTCTTAGTGCGCACACACACACACACACACACACACACACACACACACACACAATTGCTGTGGTAAATGTAACTTAAGCCCTATTCGCATGGGATTAGTTTGACCTCGGGACCACATGTAATCAAGAAATTACTCAACGTCTGCTTTTTATGTGGTGCATTTTCACGAGATAACCAAAGCCTGAGATGCTGAAATTTCCGGACATCTTCCGGACATGATGTTAACGCGCTGTGTTGTCACGACCAGGCCGGTCTCAGGCTTTGATGTGGTTTTACAAATCATACAGCACAAAGAAAACTAAAGAATTCACAATATAAAATTGTGTTAATCTGCTTGTTGAGGAGAAGGCAGGTTCGACCGGATGGTTTAAGAGGTTAAAAAAAGTTTTGTTAAGCTTAGACGGACAATCTGTCACCGGCCGTACACGTTGAAATGGACTTGCGACCTGTCCAGGGTGTACCCCACCTCTCGCCCAGCGAGTGCTGGACATGTGCACCAGCGACTCCCACTACCCGAAAAGGAAGAAGCGGGTAAATAAAATGGATGGATGGATGGATGGATCAGCTGATCACCAGCTGCGCGCGTCTCCGCACCTGCTGTCATCTGCGGTGAAGGAAGCAGCAGCATAAAAGCCAAAGCGAGCAGCGCGTTCATTTAAAATAGTCTTGTTCTATATTTTTCCAGATGATTTTGCTTAAACAAAAACAAAAAAACGCCTCATTACGTATCGGATCCGGCGCATTTCTGTCCAAATCACAGGGATGCCTGTTTGCATTGGATTAGTTTTATCACAGGACCAGGAGCTCAGAAAAATATAGTAGGTAATGTGCGGGGGGAATTTTCACTTTACAAATTACTGACATGGCCGACTTGCACGGGATTAACAACACAGACAATCTCTGTAATTATTACAAATAGCATGTGGTCCCTAGGTAGAACTATTCCTATGCGAACAGGGCTCAAGTTGAATGAACAAGAAAATTCCCAAAACAATCAGTCTGTGGCTGAAATAGTGTAGAGGTAGGGCAGCTGACTTGGGACCAGAAAGTCGCAGGATCAGTTCCCTGTCATGCCCACATGACGTGGTGTCCGTGAGCAAGTGCTCTCCGGACGTTCCCATAGCTGCCCACTGCTCCACCTGGGTGCATCTCTCTGTAAGTGTTTAGGGTGTTCTTAGTTCATATCTTAGATAGTATTACCGTTTTTCTTTACAATTTATACTTTTGTTGGATGTAACTGGGACCCTGTGTACACAGTTTCGTTCCACCACATGCACCACATGTGATGAGAATGACAATAAAGAATCCTTGACCTTGATCTAACGTGTGATTGTTTTAAATGCAGAGAACTAATTTCATCATTGTATGACGACACACAGCACTTTCTTAAACCTGTTGGAACGAGAGTACTGCAAACACAACGTTATACGCCCGTCGACAAACTTCTCTATAGCAAGGGTCCGGATGAGCAAAGACCTCGTTTTAACTTTGACCTTGATTTGTGACCTTGACCTTAGAGGTCGGGTGATGAAAAGTGTATGCAACACTTGATCTGGTATCAAGATTTATTCAATTATCTTGAGTGGATCAGAAATTACGGCCCGGCCAAGAGAAAGTTTATCGATATACGGACAGACAGAGACTATACCATAATACGCTGCCTTTGACGGACGTTCAATAATAATAACAATAATAATAATAATAATAATAATTTTAAAACTCTGAGGTGATGTATCGAGACAATGGCTGCAATAATAAAACAGTCTGGAGGTTTAAACCCAGCCAGGCCAACAGGAAGTGGACGATGTAGCTGTGTTGTGTCTCATTGTTGATAACCTGTTTATTACAGGATTGTTTACTCTAAACATTTACCCAAAACAAAAACAAGTCGTAAAACTCCAAACGTTTGACAAAGTGTTCACTTTATAATATAATCACGTGTGTTGTAGTTATTCCTCAGTCTGAATGTTTATTTGTCGCAACTTCTCCGTGTGAAGTCATTTAGTTTGAGCCGACTCACCTCTCCATCTTCAGCGTCTCCTTCATCCTCATCATCCTCAGGGTCCTCCTCATCTTCTCGAACATATTCGTCTTCATCCTCCCTGTTCTCCTCCTCCTCCTCTTCCTTGTACCTCTCTCGTTCAAATTGTCGCGTGGCCTCATCACTGGCTTTCTCCATCACTCTCTTCTGCTGCGGCTCCTTCACCTCCGACGCTTTGTTCGTCTTCTGAACCTCCTTCTCTGTTTCCTCCTTCTCTTCGGTCATGTTGTCCTCTTTCTTCTCAACCTGCTCCTCCTCCTCCTGTGCACGTTTCATCTTTCTGGCGAGTTCATCCAGCTCCTCCTGCTTCTCCTTCCTCTCCTTCTCCTTTGGCTGGCTCCTGTTGTCCTGCTCCCTGAGCAGCTCCTTCAGCTCCTTCTCCACCTTCTCCTTCTCCACCATCAGCTCCACCCCGTTCTTCCTCCTCTGCTCCTCCAAGTCCTCAGGTGCGTCTCTTTTGTCCTGCTTCACCTTCTTGTCCTCCACATTCTCCTTCAGCTCCGTTTCTTCGGGGTTCTCCTCCTCAGCCTTCTGTTGCTTCAGTTTCAGCTCCTCGCTGTGTTTCTCTCCTTCACCGTTCTTGGTGAGCTCCGCTCCGAGGAGATCCTTTAGCTCCTTTTCTCGTTTCTCTTGGTCATCCATCTCTTCAGTCTGCAGCTTCATCTTCCTCTTGGTTTCATCCTCCTCCGTCTTCCTTCCAGTGTCGCTGTCCTCCTCCTCGTTCTTCTCCTCCAAGTCGCCCTCATCATCGGTCAGATTGTACTCGTCCCTCTCCCCCTCTTTTCTCTGCTCCTTCTCTCTCTCTGCAAACAGTAGGACATGGACAGTCAACATCAGCTCAGAGGCAGGACATTTGTTTACCTTGTAAACAACAAGAAGACAAACAATTAAACTAATTTATTGGCTTCAGTCAGGCCTATTATTAAATTATTGGGTTTTATTACAAACAAACTAAATAATGTTTAGAATTTCATAAAAATAAAAACTTGTGGTTTTAGATTTTGGAACTATTTGAATGTGGGACGAGGTAGAAATGATCTCAGTCCAGACTTTATTCAGAACAAGAAATGTTTCATCAAAGATACAGAAATGTTCAAAAAGCACACCCTACAAGTACGCACTTATTCAAACAAAAACACCCTTTAATTCAAATATTACAATTAACTCCTTTGAATGAAAAGTCTTCATCCTTTGGATGAAGACTTTTCATCCAGAGTAATATTTTAAAACAGCACATGCTGATAAAACAAGCAGTACACCAATGTCCCCGTCGCTGAAGAGAGTGTTGATAGTTTTCTAGATGAGTGGGTTTTTTTGGGACTCAAACTTAGTTTTTGGTGCAAGATATGGTGCAGCCAGGGGCTGTGGTAGCTTGGTGGTCAGTGCCGTGGTCTTGCAATCCTGAGGATGGGGGTTCAAACCCAGGTTGTGTCAGGAAGAGCATCTGGGGTAAAACAAATTCCCAAATCTTTCGTGAGTGTTCGCTCGCTGTGAAGGGAGCAGCTGAAAGAAACTTACCTTCTATATTCAGTGGTGGAGCCAGGGGGTGGCCAACAGTGGCGTGGCCCCGATAGATTATCCTTCAGCCACCCCAATCGTTTAAGGAAACTATACTTTTAAGAAATATAAAAACTAGGAAATAGTTTCCTTAAATGACTGGGGCGGTCGGTTTACATACTCTGAACAAAAATACACTGCCTGACCAAAAAAAGTCGCCACCTGGATTTAACTAAGCAAATAGGTACGAGCCTCCTATTGGATAATTACTGCATGGGTGATTATCTTTCAGCTGGCAACAAGTTATTTAACACTACTGGTGCAATGAGTTGCTTCTCTTCCTTAAACAACCATGTTTAAGTTTTCCACGACCACACATCACGTGGTCGTGGAAAAGATGTCAGTCTGTTTGAGAAGGGTCAAATCATTGGCATGCATCAAGCAGAGAAAACATCTAAGGAGATTGTAGAAACTACTAAAATTGGGTTAAGAACTGTCCAACGTATTATTAAAAACTGGAAGGAAAGTGAGGACCCATCGTCTTTGAGGACGAGATGTGGCCGAAAAAAAATCCTGAATGATGGTGATCAGTGATCACTTAAACGTTTGGTGAAATCAAATGGAAGAAAAACAACAGTAGCACTCAGGGCCATGTTTAATAGTGATAGTAAGAACATTTCCACACACACAATGTGAAGGGAACTCAAGGGACTGGGACTGAACAGTGTGTAGCCTTAAGAAAACCACTAATCAATGAGGCTAACTGGGAAAAAAGGCTTCAATTTGCTAGGGAGCATAAAGATTGGACTCTGGAGCAATGGAAGGTCATGTGGTCTGATGAGTCCAGATTTATCCAGATTTATTTTGTCCCAGAGTGATGGGTGCATCAGGGTAAGAAGAGAGGCAGGTGAAGTGATGCACCCATCATGCCTAGTGCCTAGTCATCAATGCAAGATCTTGGTGAAAAATTAATGCAACACTGGATGGAAATAGATCTTGTGACATTGCAGAAGTTTATTGAAACAACGCCACACAGAATGCATGATGTAATCAAAGCTAAAGGAGGTCCAACAAAATATTAGTGTGACCTTTGTTTTGGTGGCAACTTTTTTTTTGGGCGAGGCAGTGTATAAACTAAACACTTTTGTTTTAGCTCCCATTTCTCATGAGCTGAACTCAAAGATCTAAGATGTTTTCTATGTACACAATAGGCCTTTTTCTCTCAAATATTGTTCACAAATTTGTGTACATCGGGGCGACTGTGGCTGAGTGGTTATAGTGGTCTTCCTCCAATGCGAGAGTTGGGGGTTCGATTCCACCAGCAGTCACATGCCCAAGTGTCCATGGGCAAAACAATGAACTCCTCATAGCCTCTGATGTGTGTCCCATCGGTGTATGAATGTGATAAAGCTCCGATTAGTCTTTGTAGAGATCTAGTAGAGTGCTGTATGAATGTGTAAATGAGGACACAGATTGTAAAGAGCTATCTTGATAAGACAGAAAGGAGCTGTATGAGAACAGTTCATTTACCATTTAGATCTGAATTAGTTAGCACCTCTCCTTTTCTGAGATAATCCATCCACCTCACAGATGAGGCATAGAAGATGCTGCTTAGACAGCATGATTATTGCACAGGTGTGCCTTAGGCTGACCACAATAAAGGACCACTTTAGTTACTTTAGTTACATAATGGGAACTAATGTCATTGTTCAGTGTAACCACCATGTTTTGCTGTTTGTGACCAATTCATTCAATCTTAAGTTCCTTTGGCCTCCAGATCACATGCGAGGCATTCCCAACATTTCAAAAGATCAAATCTATTTTTGTTCCAAATGACTTGATCGTTCCAACGTCCACTTCTGCCGTCACTGCTCATCAGAGACCGTTAAAACATCTGACTGATGCATTACTGCCACCAAGTGGTGGGAAGCTGTGTTGAAAGCTTCATTAAAACCCGTTCAGTGGTTCACGAGATGCGCTGACAAACAGGCAAGTGCACAAAGAAACGGGCAAAAACACTATCACCCGCCATTCATGCTAGAAAACGTGAGCAGGGCTACGTTTTGTAGCAAAGTGTTCGAGAACGAATAAACGGAGCGATTCAGTGTGAGACGGCGCTACGTACCATCATCAGCCAGACTCTGCAGCTCTCTGAGAAGACCCTGATGTCTCTGCACTTCATCAAGTTCCTCTGTCAGAAAAATATGACACAAAAAACTAAACGTTTAGCACAATAAAAACAAGCCTCTTCACAGAATACCAGCAAAGGACCTCTGTGTGTGCAGAGGGTTTTGACTGGTGTGTGTGGTATAATTCATTATTACTGAAGGACACCAGTTAGACCCTGCAGATTAAATGAACTAAAGAAGATATATCAAATTCAGTAAACTTGTCTGTTTGAATGTTTTAATGTACGTGAATGTTTCTGTTCAGTGCCATGAGACTTTTGCTGTTGTGACTTGGAATTATATAATTAAACTAAATTGAATGTGTTTAAGGCCTGTTTTGCATGAAATATTAAATATACTTAAATTAGATTACGCAAGATGTTTAGAGAAACAAATCAGTTTTTGATAGAAGTGTTAGTAGTTCACACTAAGACACCAGAAGATGTAGTTTGTATATTCTAACCAAATGTTGGTGAACAAATGTAAAGAACGCCACCAGTTTCAAACAAGTTGGGATGTTGTGTAAAATGTAAATAAGAATAGAATGCAATGACATACAAGTCACGTAAATCCCTATTCTATTCACAGTAGAAGATAAATACATCAGGTGTTTGAACGAAGAAACTGATCCATTTCCTTAAAGAAAAATTAGGGAATTTTGAAGTTGATGTCAGCAAAACATCTAAAAAATTATTGGACAGGAGCAACAAAAGGCGGTAAAGCTAAGTGATATAAAAAAAAGAAGCAGCTGGAGGAGCATTTAGCATCTGATTAGGTTAATTAGCAACAGAAGTAAAGATGGGCAGAGGTTTACCATGCAGTGAAAACTGCATCTAAAAACAGTGGAACAATTTCAGAATGTTACACACAGAAACATTGGAAACACTGAGAATATCCCATCATCTGCAGTTCATAATATCATCCATCCATTAACTTTATCTATTTCTTCCATTTTGGGTCACGGGGTTCGCCGGTGCCCATGTCCAGCAATCACTGTGCGAGGGGCGGGGGACACCCTGAACAGTTCTCCAGTCCATCACAGGGACACATAGAGACAAACAACCATTCACTCTCTCATTCACACCTAGGGACAATTTAGAGTTACCAATCAGCCTAACATGCATGTTTTTGGTCTGTGGGAGGAAACTGGAGAAAACCCACGCATGCACGGCGAGAACATACAAACTCCACCCAGAAAGGCCCCCGGACCAGGATTTGAACTGGGGACCTGCTCGCTGAGAGGCAGCAGCTCTACCAGTTGCGCCACCGTGCTGCTAGTTCATAATATGATCCAACGATTTCAAAGATCTGGAGAAATCTCTGAGCTCAGAAGACTGAAAGTCAACACTGAATGCTGATCTTATAAATGCGAACACCTAAAACAGGGGTGCCCAGTACGTTGATTGCGATCTGCCAGTCGATCACAAGTAATGAGTAGATCGCATGGCATTAAAAAAATAAAACATCAGCCTATCATCCATCCTCACAATGAAATTTGTCACTTGATTGACATACAGGGTAGCCAATCTGAGACCAGACCTGTTCTGACATGGGTCACCACGCTAGGGGTAAGCGATACGACTCAAATATTATATTATGATATTTCAGAGCATTCTGACAATTACGATAAATTTCATGGTAACAAAAAAAACCCAGAAATCAGTTATTCATTTGACAAAATTAACTTAACATGTTACTTTGCAGTTTTATATAAAAACACACACAAAAAAAACAAGCGTTAATCTTACTGAAACTACTTTATTTAGTAAAGTATTCAGTTTAGAGCGAGTGGAAACAGCTGAGCTGCGCGGTGTTTGTTTTTAGCTAGCTGGTATTGCGCGCAGCTAATCAGAGTTACACCAGTACAGACTGGTGGGGGGGTGCGCAGTTCGGCGTTGTTGCGCTCGGTTCTGTTAAAGGGGTGGGGCGCCCCGCTTGTATAATGGTAGGGGAAACACTGACGCATTACGTTATGAAATTAGCATATCATGATATCATTTATTTTCCCGGGCAAGTTTTTTTAGCGGTGTCATCATGAACAATATGATATGGCTCAGCCCTACACCACGCATGCGCATACAACCACACCAAAAACCAGCAAGCTGCTGAGTTGCCTAGTTAGCCTCCAATTTAGCATTTTTAACTGATCTGACCAACATGTTGAATGACCTTAACGTAGCGCTGCAAGGAAAGGACAAACCTGTGATCTATACCATCAGCTCAGTGCAACATCTCTCCTCAAAGCTGCAGCGCCGCAATGTGGCAAACTTACAAGAACCTCGCGTCAGAGCTGGAGACGCAAAAGAAGTCGCGTGTGCAACTTGACAGTGCACGCTACACTGAGCAGAACGGTGTCAGAGTTTGACAAACGCTTTCCAGACGTGTTTTACTGGAGCCAGTCGCTACATTCATGTGCTACCCTTTTCAGGAAGATGCTGAGGTTGCTTGACTGGCATCACAGATTGAAACTCTGCTTCACCTACACTTTTCTGGAGTGGACGATGAGATTTTGACACTACAAGCTGACATTCAGCTCAAGTCCAGGGCTCATGGATATTTCTGGAATTTACTCACTGAGGACAAGTACCCCAACATGAGGAATCGTGTTACCTCATTGACTGCATTATTTGGCTCCATGTGGTCAGCCTTTTCCCACATGAAGATTATTAAATCCAAATACCGTTCCACCATGACTGATGATCATCTGGAAGTGTGACTGAGGCTGGATATGAGCAGCTACTGTCTGGACTGTGCATCCCTGGCTGATTCCATTCAGTGCAAGTCATCAGAGTAAGGTAATGACAAACAATGTACAGAGTTGTACTGCTCAATATAGGTTCATGGCATGCAGTTATGCAAGGTACAACATATATTGTACAAATAAAGAATGCTTAATATTTTTATAAATAAGTATATGTTTTGTATTTTTATGGTATAGATCACTTTGACTTGGTCATTTTATAAGTGACTGAAAAAGTGTGGGCACCCCTGATCTAGAGGCACCGCCATCTTCTCTGGACCAAAGCTCATTTCAGTTAAAGTAGAAAACTGTTCTGCAGTCAGATAAAACAAACTTTAATGTTTGTTTTTTTTTAACCAACCATCATGTCCTCTGTACTAACAGGGAGAATAGGAGACCATCCAGCCTGTTATCAGTGTACAGTTCAAACCTCTGTCTCTCTGTTGGTATAGTGGTACATTAGTCCATCTGGTATGGACAGCTTGCACAACTGGAAAGTCATCAGCCTTGCAGAAAACTACTGTATATGCAGGTTTTAGAACATAATGTACACCTTTTTCAGAGAGGGCCTTGCATATTTCAGCAAGACAATGCTAAACTACATACTATATCCATTACAGCAGCATGGCTTCATAGTAGGACTGGGCGATATGACCAAAATTAACATCTCAATATTTTTAAGATAAATCATGATATACGATATATATCTCGATATTCAAACATCTGCTAAGTAAGCTGCAGCTTACAAGCGCTGTTTTAAATGGTGAAAAAGATTTGTAGTTCTGACATTTTGTCGGGACTTGTTTTTGGCATTGTCTACAGAAAACATTTTTCTGCTGCTCATCTGACAATATAAATCCAAACCATCTCTGAAATAGCAGCCATTGGTTTCTTTTCGCTCAGCAGCTAAGCTGATCTTCATATCTCCTGTGTTAACTTGTTGTGTTAACTCCCCACAACCAGAGAGGGAGGAGGGGGGCTGTTCGATGGTTGCGAAAGAGCCATTTTCACCATCGTAAATTGAGAAAAAATCATGATACATCGAGTATATTGGATACATCGCCCAGCCCTCATAGTAGAGGAGGCCAGGTGCTGAACCAACCCAGCCTGCCTACAGTACAGATTTCTCACCAACTGAGTACAGTTGAATCCTGATACAAGAAAATCCAGCAGGACTGCTGAGCAACCATCATCTTACAGCAAACATAAATGTGACATTTCCCTCCAAAAACTGCAAAAGAGGCTTCAGGTTTGTAAACATAATTATGTTCCAACTATTTTGAGACATATTTCTGCCATAAAGTTCAAAATTCTTACTTTAAAAAAAAAGCATAATTTCTCAATTTAAACATTTGAGAAATGTTTAAATTGAGAAATTTATTTTGCTCCACTGAATAAAACGAGTTTATGAGATTTACAAATCATTGCATTCTGTTTTATTTTACACAGCATCCCATCTTTTATGGAATAAGGGATGCAGATAAAAGTAAAACAATATGAAAATACTCAAATTAAAAACGTTTAAAAAAGGTCAAAACATGTACCTGCTAGCCGTGATCCACATTCATGGTGGGACCCATCTTCATTCAGGGTCTCCTGAATGATACATTCAACCTGGTTTTACAGTCCAAAGGAGAAGAAGCACACATTTAATGATTAAATAATTACAAAGTTAAATCACAGTGGAAACAAAAAGGACTTGTTTCTGACCTTGGCATCATTAAGTGGTGAGGTTACTGGCCGGCTTCCCACTTGAAAAAAAACAAGTTGGGACAAAATGGCAACGTTAACTTGAAGTATATTTAGTATTTATGCAACAAGAGAAGATCTACCAATCCCCCTCATACACATGAACTACTGCTTTCTTTATCCTGTGAGGGTGTAGGTGGAGCTGTGCCCCCATTAGGGTGAGTGATATTACTTTTGCAAAGCAGCTTAGCCTCGTGTCCCTTCACTCGGAGGCAAAGTACTTCAGCTCGCCGCAGGTTCGTTTGCACCAGAGCTAAACCAATCACTAATCACTGACCTGCACTAATCATTAAGGAGCTCCTTCACTGCACGTTTTTACTAAATCACACCCTCTGTCACACAACAACTGAATACAATTTAAGATCATTTGGAGGATCAGCACCTCCAAATCTGAGGTCATGGTCCTCAGTCGGAAAAGGGTGGATTGTTCTCTCCAGGTTGGGGGTGAAGTTCTGCCTCAAGTGGAGGAGTTCAAGCATCTAGAAGTCTTGTTCACGAGTAAGGGAAGAATGGAGCGCGAGATCAAAAGATGGATCAGTGCAGCTTCTGCAGTATTGTGGACACTGTGCCGGTCCGTTGTGGTGAAGAGAGAGCTGACATGACAGGGGAAGCTCTCCGTTTACTGGTCAGTCTACGTTCCTACCCTCACCTATAGTCAAACTCTGGATTGTCGCTGAAATAATGAGATCACATATCCAGGCGGTCTAAATGAGTTTTATCTGCAGGGTAGCTGAACTCTCCCTTGGAGACAGGGTGAGGAGTTCAGTTATCTAGAAGAGACTTTGAGTAGATCCACTGCTCCTCCACATCCAAAGGAGCAAGCTGAGGTGGTTCTGACATCTGGTAAGGAAGCCCCTAAATGCCTCCCTAGAGAGGTTTTCCTGGCATGTCCAGATGGAAGGAGACCCTGGGGAAGACTCAGGACACAATAGAGAGACTATGTCTCTTAGCTGACTTGGGAATGCCTTGAGGTGACCTTCCAGAAGAGCTGGAAGTGGTGGCAATGGAAAGATATCTGGACCTCCCTGCTCAAGCTGCTGCTTCCAAGACCTGACTCCAGAACAAGTAGGGAGGGAGGGGGATAGATAGATAACTTGAATTTACACCTTTTAACCATTTTTCATCTTTTGTTGCCATTGAGTCTTGTACAAACAACTGGTGATGATAAACCTTCATCCACTGTGGCTTGCTCAGGGGTTCTCCAAAAATATCCACTTCAATTGGTTTCTATTTGGGGACACCAAAATGTTCAAGTACCACCAGCACTGCTTGTACCACAGTCTGAGAACCATGGTGCTGCACATACCAGTTGTTCCAGTCAATTTCATTTACCATTATAACTCCACCAATTCACGACTAAAGTAATCTCAAGGCACTATAAACAAGTGGTACACTGATGTCCCCTCATTGCTGAGGAATTTGAGTAGTTAATGTTCGTAGTTTTCAAGATGAATGTTTTTCTGGACGGGAAATGAACAGGGAATGCAAATAAACCTTAATGTTTTTGGTGCAAGATATTCAAGTGGGTAGGAGTTACTCTGGGGAGAAGAACAGAGGGAGTTTAGTTCCTTGTTCGAGGCAGCACAGAGTGATGGATACTGGTGATGGTGGGAGCAATTTTATCCTCCACCAGCATTGGAGGAGCTGGGGGTTGGCCATTAGTGGACTTGGGCAACAGATTAATCTTTGGCCACCGCAATCATTTAAGGAAATTATACCTGTGGGCAAAATAAAAACTATAAAGCATATAAATGATCGGGATGGCTGGTTAATTAATATACTGAATATAAATGGCCATTTTACATTTTGACTTGGCAACCCATGTTTTGATAGGAACCTTTCTTAGGCCTAGATGCAGCCACACACCAAACTGGAAGGTGGCATTTCATTGCTTATTTTTCAAGTTATCCAGCTCACAAGATGCACCAGATGGATGGAGGGGATTTCCAAGTCCCCTCTTCCCTCAGCCAAGGGACAACAAATGGACCAAATACCATCCATCCATCCATTATATTTTACCCGCTTCTTCCTTTTAGGGTCATGGGGGTCACTGTGTGAGAGGCGGTGGACACCCTGGACAGGTCTCCAGTCCATCACAGGGACACATAGCGACAAACAAGACAACCATTCATTCTCACACCTAGGGGCAATTGACTGTCAAAAACAGTTAAATTCACATTCAAAACAGTCATCTACAGTTCAAAAAAATTCAGTTGTAATACAATAATAGTATTGTGAAAAGCTAAAAGTATCGAATATCGGTATAAACACGATAATTATCGTCTACCTGGCAACCCCGTCCGCCTGTTAATTGCAGCGGAGCGTGTCTCTAAAACACACGCACGTGTCCAGCTCGTGTAAGACTTTCTTTAATCTCTAAACGAACATTTTATTCGAGTCCAGTTAGCCCACTAAACATGCCACTTTGTGTTGGGGATGCTCCCGGCGGCGGCCCGGACCGACAGCCGGGTGGACGCATTTTCGCAGTTATATAACCCGCTCCTTAACAGCGAACCCCCCACGAGCCTTCCAACATGTAGCCTAGCTTAAAGGCCGGTACAAAACACGAACTCATGTGATGTTAGCGGGTCGAAACTGCGGCTGCTGAGAGGTCTGTCTCCGGCGCAGTCTGCTTCGTGAGACATTTTGTTCCGGACAAATTAATTCAGCTGTAACCACATGATGAAATATGTCGGACTCACCTCCGGCTGCAGCCCACACGAACAGCGCGGTGACCAGAACTCCCATGGAGGACCCGAGAGGAGGATGTTCCGACAGGAGATGTAACCTTGAAGTGATGGGCTGCACCGGATCCGCTGAGCGAGGTGGAGCCGAACCGGTGTCAGGTGACCGGGTCCAGACAGCAGGTCAGGTGCTCCTGGGGGTTCATCAAACGCTAATCTGGACTCGTGTTCTGCACAGATGACCAGAACCAGCACCAGAACCTCAGGCTGAAGTCATGTTTGTTGCATAATGACGAGCTGCGTGCAGGATAAACATTAATAAAATTAATTTTATTTTAAAGTTGCTCAACCCTCAGCAGGTCCTTTAACTTTAATATGTGTTAATTGCTTAGGGGGAACATCGACCACCTCACATAAACTAAAAATTCTATTTTTATATTATTTATTTATATTATATCAGGTCTCTCTTGTAAATGAGTCCTCGAGGCTCAATTTACCTGTCTAAATAAAGGTTGAATGAATATTGTCTTCCACATGTGACTATTTTAGCTTGAAATAAAAATATACAATTTAAAAGACAGTTTAAAAACAAAAGCATTTTCCCCCTGTATCCATCCATTATCTTCCTCTTGTTCTGGATTCTGGACTCGGGGCAGCATCTTGAGCGCTCTCAGGACATTATTACCTGCAGTGTCCCCTCAGTGAGGACTGAACTAGGCTAAAGGGCCTTCTCCTACTCCACTTCTGTTTCTTGAAGTATCTGGCAAAAATACCTGAAGTACTCAACCTTGACCTCTCTAATGCCCCTTTTCCATTAGTACCGGTACGGGCCGGTACAGCCCGGCTCTACTCTACTCGGTACGGTACAGGTTGTGTTTCCATTATGCTTTCAGTACCGGTTCCAGTGGGCGGGGTTCAAATTGACGTCACCACCTCTCACCAGCTGGTGGCGCTGAGACGCAGAAACTGTTTTCTGTACAGGTTGAGAATTTATGTTATTTTGAAGTTGTGTGTATGTATGTATGCATGTATGTGTGTATGCACGTATACATGTGTATAAATATATACATATATACACATATATATATATATATTTATACACACACACACAAATATATATGTACACACATATGTGTATATATTTATGTGTGTATATATATATATATATATATATATATATACACACACACACACATATATATATATCATATGTGATATATATATATATCACATATGTATATACACACAATTATGTATATAAATGTATATATATACACATGTATTTATATACATATATATGTATTTATATATATTCATATATATTTATATACATATATATGTATTTATATATATTCATATATATTTATCTATATTTATTTATAGATATAAATATATATATATATGTATATAAATTAAAACTCTGATGAACCAGATTCTACAAAAACATTAGATTTAAATTTTTATAGGTTTTCATCATCATTTGATGTATTTGCATTCATTGTGTCTACTTTTAATGTTCATTTTAAATGTGTGGTTTTCTTTCTTGTTCACATATAAACATTTTATTTTTAGCTTTGCTTTAAAGTTCTTGTTTTGTGATTTGTACATTTGTGGGTTAAAATAAAGTTGAACTGAAGGTCGTCTCTTCTTTAAACATGTTTGAGGGAAATATTCCTGAGATCCAATAGTTTTGTGTCTTTCTATGATTTTCAGCTGAGTTAACAGTCATTAAAGTGAAAACAGGATTTCACGATAAAGCTGGCACCGTTTTTTTTTGTTTTTTTTTTTAATCTTCAACGCTCTGCTGGTCTCGCACGACACTGCCCGCAGTCACACGATCCTCTCCTCCGGAGAAGAGGAGGCTGGGAGGCTCATCTTTCCAGCTCCAGTTCAGCTGGTGACTCCAGAGGCTGTTCCAAGACCCCAGCCGCGCGTAATCATGAAGGTCCGACCCGCGCAGACAGGCGGGCAGAGACGGGTCTGCGACGAACGGTGGAAGCGATTTTAAAAAACATTTTACGTGTAAAAAAATAATAATCATTTTTAAATCGCTTCAGCATTTTTTTTAAACATTTTTTGTATAAAAACAAAATATTATTTTATTTAAAAATCGCTTCCAGCGTCCGTCCCAGACTGTCCAGTCCGCCTGACTGCCGGGCGGGATTGGGATTCAGCCTTCATGATTACGCGCGGCCGGGGTCTGGCAACGTCCATCTGCGAGTCCCCATCTCCAGATTCACAGTGACCTGCGGAGCTCTGAGCACACAAGGCTGGTATCCAGAACCCGAGCCTCCGAGTCGGCACATCGAAGGATCTTCCGCGGTGACCAGCTGAACTTGGAGCCGGGGAGATGACGCCCTGCCCGGCCTGGCGCTCCGAGGCTCCGGAGGGAGGATCGGGGTACACCAGCAGAGCTCCATCCAGCTTGCTCTGAATTATGTTGTCGGCCACCAAGCACAAAAAATGCCAGCACATCAACATTAGACCAAGATGTTGTCAGTATTGTTTTTAAAATCTTTAAAATAAGTCCAGGCTGCTCCAGTCCGAGAAATTGCAAATGGCGGATTATTGTTTTGAAAGTTTCTGAAGGATCCAGTGACTCCGCCCCCAACTCCGCCCCCGACCAATCAGTGACCGACAGTGTACTGATGTCACGTTTTTGTACCTCTTCGTACCGGTTAGAACCACAGAGCCAAGGGTACTGAAAATAGTAACAGGTGCTAAGTACCGGTACTAATGGAAAAGCCTCAGAACCGGGCCAAGTAGGGTCGAGTCGGCCCGTACCGGTACTAATGGAAAAGGGGCAAACGTGGCTTTAAGCATCTGTTGGACTCCTGGCAAGGATCAATGCAGACATGTTCCTGTTAGCCCACTAAACATGTCACTTTGTGTTGGGGATGCTCCCGACGGCGGCCTGGACAGACAGCCGGGTGGACGTATTTTCGCTGGTTGAAAGGTTGAATGAATGAAACCTCGTCCAGCTCTTCTGGGAGGATTCCAAGGCGTTCCCAAATCAGCTGAAAGATGTAGTCTTCCACTTGGTCTCCTCCCAGTTGGACATGCCCGTAAACCCTCAGGCGTCCAGAGAGCATCCTTACCACAGGTGAAGGTAGGAACATACACCAACCAGTAAATGGAGAGTTTCTTGCAGCTCAACTCCCTCTTCACCACAATGGACCGGCACAGAATCCATAATACTGCAGAAGCTGCACCGATCCGTCTGTCGATCTCATGCTCCATTCCTCACTTGTGGAAAACCCCTTCTCCACTTGAGGCAGAACCTCACAACCTGTAATTCCCCCCCCCCCCCCCCCCCCCCAGTAGTAGACATAATTTATTTTTTGACAATTTTTCAACAATGTCATCTGAAGTTTTGTGGAAACCCTCCAGATCTTTAAGCTGAAAATTGATCTTTTTACAGTTACTAATGCGTAAAATCGGGCATCATGTCCCCAAATAGTTTCTTTGCAATTTCTGGTTAACGTTAATCTTTGTTTCAGCCCTCTACACTTGCTTTTTATTTATTTATTTTTTTAACATATTTTTATACGCAAATGCAGCCATGCACTGCTGTCTGAATGACTGCAGAGCAGCTGAAACAGATATGAACACTGTTTAGACAGAAGTTTAAAAAAAAAAAAAATAATTAGGCATGAAACTATCTAGACCACATGTCCAGATGCATGATCAATAATCCAGGTAGATGCATTGTTCAGTCAGGTCATCTGGACAGTTTCTTTTTTTGTTTTGTTTTGTTTTAAGAGACATGTCGTACCTTCATCTGAAGGACTTCATCAATCTGAGGAGTCACAAACAAACCGTTTCCCCACAAAGAAGCACACTAGTGGACCAACCAGTTTGCTGGGGACAAGATGGTTTCTGGGGGCCGCCCTCTACCCTGTCGACTCCTCCCAGGCAGGCAGCCGCAGCCAAAGTGGTTCAAAACATCAAGGTTCATGCGCAATAATCCAACAATGTTCAGTCAGGTCATCTGGACAGTTTTTTTTTTTTTTTTGGTTGAGATGTTTCGTCCTTCATCCGAAGGACTTCATCAATCTGAGGAGTAACAAACAAACGTTTTCCCCACAATTTTTATTATTATTATTGATTATTATTATTATTATTATTGAGCGTGAACCTTGATAAATTCAGTTCCATTCAGTTTATTTCTATAGCACCAAGTCACAACAGAAGTCACCTCAGGGCACTGAACAGAAACATTCACAAACATTATAAATGCAAATTAGAAAAGTTATGGAAGGAAGGAAGCCAGCAGATGTGTTGTCTTCATTTCGTCGCTGTCTCCCATCTTGAGCTAGCACAAAGGCAACAGTGGGAAGGAAAAACTCCTGAGAAACCTCCCTGTGTAACATACAAGTGTGTTCTTGTTCTTTACATCCAAACTAAAACAATTTTGTTGAACGGGATGAGAGGCGAAACTCACGGCAACATCCAGCCAGGATAGACCGGGTGAGTGGAAGACTGTCCCGGTAAGTCTTCGCTTTTTACATTTGAGAGCCTTTACAAAGCATCACTGAGTGAGTCGGTACAAAAATCAAAAGGATAAAGACAGAGGTAAAATGAAAAAAATAAAATAAAAATTCTGAAAGGAATGCATTATGTCATGATATTGTAATAAATTTGAGTCACGCAGGCAAATCATCACCACACATAAGAAAATAAAGGCTTTTTATTAATTTAAGACTCCCAAAAAAAGGGGGCGAAGGATCCAACCTGAGAACAGAACTGACTATCAAAGGCAGTTTATAATCCAGATTCCACCACAGCAACCCACCCCAACTACCGATTACAAATTACCCACAGCAAACACCCTCCTCTAGAGAGGAGGCACTGCAATCTCAACCAACATGCAGGGTGGTGGTGTTGGCAGTCCTTTAAGGCTGTGATAAAAACAGAGAGAAAGGTGGTTAGGTGTTCCTGTGTGAGGAGGGGAGGTTTGGTGCCTCCTTTAGACAGAGCTGAGCTGGGTGCAGTCACCATCTTGCTCTCCTGCTCCTCTCAGCTGCTCTGACCTGTTGTGGAGCCAAACCACCTAAAGGATGCTGCCACACCAACCACTAAAAGCTCTCCCTCTGTGTTCCGAGACCTTCATTCAGTGTGCTGCTCCTCTGATTGAACACACCTGTAGTTTATCAGTCCCTTCGCCTCCTCTGATGAGTCTTACCCAAGCACATCACACTGTAATAATGGGATCAGAAGATGCATTTATAATGGATTTCAATATGGTCGTTTTTCTGCAAATTAACACTAGAGGGCAGTATTGTTACTGTAAGGTTTGGGGAGTGTTTGAAAGAATTCTGACAACATTTTTAAAAAATGACAAAGATTTTTAGGCTTCGTCAGGAACAATCGTGTTTATGGACAGCACCCAATAAATAAATAAAAACATAGAAAAAATAAATGCGTGGTTGATTTTTTTCCCCATGAGTTAAAGTGCTTATGTTTTCACACAAGATCAAATAAACCTGGTAAAAATGTTCCAAAACCGCACAGGAAACATGTACAAAACATGTAGTTCACATATGCCACATGTGAAAATCACTTGTAACATGTATGTAGTTTGTCCATACATGTGGAAGCTCCATATCTTTTTTCTAAAGACCCACTTTCTGCAGCCTGCTTCGACTTTAAATGATGTTTCGGCTATGAAACATGGAAGTTACAGAGGGTCCAAAATGTAAATATCATACTCGTTTTGTGAAATACTTATTTTAATGTGGATAATTATTTTGCCTGAAACAAAGTCATTAATTGAAGTGCTTTTTTTAAATGAATGTTCCCCCCAAACTACAGGAAAAACAAATATGAAATGGTGGTGGAGAATAAGGTGCTTCAGTATTTCTGGATTGACACCCAACTTAATAATAAAGAGACATTTATGAGGTTTGTCTGGGTTACGTGTTCACTTTTTATGGCTGTAAAATGCAACACATTTAATTCTTAAACATTTTAGCATTTTAAAATCAGAAATCCTTCAGTCAGAACCTAGAGAGTACTTTATTAATTTACTGTATTATAAATGTGTTTATAGATATAAATACAGTGATAAAAGCTGTGTTAGGGTCTTAATTATTTTCAAATATCTCTGTTAGGAAAATAAATTTAAATAATTAATAGACGGGACACAAATGAAATAATAAACGTTTATTGTTTTTCCCCCTCAGTGTATTTCTCCTGATTTTGGTACATTCATGGTTAGATGGTCCTAAAACGACTCGAGCAGGTTTTGTTTTAAGGAACCGAACACATAAAATCTCATCCCGTTCAATGAGCAGGTTTCCACCTGGGATGTGTGTGGATGTTGGCTGGCGAAGGATCGCTCCACTCCTACCAGCCTCATCTGGTCTTGGGAGCGGGCCTGGGGGGCCGAGTGGACTGGTTGGGTCCGATGTATTTCAGGGGCGTGCACTTCGGCTTCTCAATCACTTCCAGACCCAAATAAGGCTGCAGGGCTCGGGGAACCCGCACGGTTCCATCCTGGAGACAAAGAAAAACGTGAAGTCCAGCAGGTTTATGGAGGATTGAAGAACAAAAAGGTTCTGCCCAGAAAGTGAACATTAAAAATAGCTGTTCTAGTTGCTAACTGGAGATTGACATCATTGGGGAAGTGGCGGTATCTTGTCTGATCTCTTTGTCTTGTCCCCCCTTGCAACTTGTCCATCTGCTGCTCCTGCCAGCAGAGAGCAACACTTTATGGCCCCCGTTGCAGAGGGACGAAGAGGGGACTTTGGAAATACCTACCTACCAACTGGATGACTGTTTGATAACTTGAAAAATAAGTGAGGTACCGAATTCCATTATGGTGTGTGGCTGCATCTATGGGTAAGAGAGGTTGAAAATTAGATTGCCAGATCAAGATCCTGGATGGACATTTATGGCTGCTAAATGTCCGTTCATGTTGTGAGCATTACATCTTGAACAAACGGTACGCCAATGTCCCCCTTTGCTAAAGGATTGGAATACAGTAGTGAATGTTTGTAGTTTTAGGATGGAGGAAGAGTGACAGATCCTGGTGAGTGGAAGAAACAATTTTATCCATGTGCAATGACACATGGCTGTGCCACATGGGTGGTTGATGGTGGCCAAGGCCCCCAAAGATTAATCTTCAGCCATCCCCATCATTTAAATAAATAATTTTAAGTAATATAAAACCAAGCAGTGTTTCCTCAAATGACAGGGGCAGTCAGTTTACATATCTATCTATCTATCTAGACCTGGATGGATTGACAGATAAGACAGATACTGTATTTTTTGCCGTACACGTCGCACTACCGTATAAGTCACATCAGTCTAAATTTGTCTAATAAAGTGAAAAAAAAACAAATACATTGCTTCGCCGTATGTCGCATCAATTATGTGTCACCGTTGACGCGTCACGTTTGTTACGCATCACCGCTGACAACCCGGAAATGTGGGCCGAACCTGGAAATGTGGGCCGATGTGCCAAAAATCGATGGGCTGCCAAATGGCAGCCGTGGGAGCGTGCACGGGAGGACTTTAACAAGAATTTAACAAGATAAACACTTAAAAACAATTATTTGTTTGCTTGACATTATAGTAAAAGGTGTGTCTCAGTGGAACTTTTCCTTAATAAATGCACTTTAATGGTCAAATCAGCTGCATTTCACCTGGGCGGCAAAATGCAGCTGATTTGATGTTTGCTCCAGGAGTTCCAGAGCGAGACAAAGGTGGCTTTGTATGGCAAGCCAAGTGTCTCATTAATAGCCACTTCTGCCAATTAATGAAACACTTGGCTTGCCATACTAGTCGAGGGCCCTCTAGTGGCTGAAAATGGTAGTGTTCAATATTTTCCATGTCAGAATGAATGAAATCGTCAGACCTCAGCCAAAAATTGGGTTATAAATATGGGGAAACACATAAATAGTTTGCTTCTCTGTATAAGTTGCAGGCAAGCTAATTTATGCAAAAATCTGTGACTTATACGACGGAAAAAACGGTAGATAGACACAGACATCTTGGATTCTGACAAGCCAACAAAATTTTTGATATGGACCTTTCTTCCCTCTACATGTAGCCACACGCCAAAATGGAAGTCGGTACCTCACCTACTTTTCCAAGTTATTCAACTCACAAGATTTACTAATACACGTATATGGTGGCAGCCATCTTGGATTTTGATGTGATAATCCAATTTGCAAAAGGAACTTTTTTTATACCTGCAGCCACACACCAAAATGGAAGTTGGCGTCTAACTTACTTTTCAAGTTATGCTCACAACACGCACGGATGGATGAAAGGTATTTCAAATTCTCCTTTGCACTTTGCAACAGGGGACAAATATAAGTGAGGTAAATGGACTGTACTCATAGCACCTTTCTATCTTATCAAGATACTCAAAGCTCTTTACAACACAATCTGTGCCCTCATTTACCCATTCATACAGCACTCTACTAGATCTATACAAAGCTAATGGAACAGATCCTTCTATAGAGACTAATCAGAGCTTTAGACCACATTCAAACACAGATGGATGGGCACAAGTCGGAGGCAGTGAGGGGTTCAGTGTCTTGCCCAAGGACACTTCAACATGTGACTGGATAGGTACCGCCTTCCATTTTGGTGTGTGGCTACATCTAGGCATAAGAAAAGTTTGTTTCAAAAATTGGGATGCCGAGTCAAAATCCACACATTGGACATCGGTGGGGACATCAGTGCATTGCTTTTGTTTTGTTACTAATGTGGTCAGAACCAACAAAAACTGCTGTCAAACCAAAAGCATCAACATTTTCTCAGCATGTGGCACGTTTCAGCTCCTCTCAGAAACTAAAGACTCTTGTATTCCTAGTTTTTTTTCATTTTCAGTAGCCTTAGCAGAGTGTGGGTCGTTGGTATCTTACTTTGGCCTGGTGAGTTTCCAGGATGGCGATGATTGTCCGAGGGATCGCACATGCAGTGGCGTTCACCTACGTTGAGGAAAAGCGTCGTTATGGAGCTGGCATGCTGCTGTTACATAACGCACGGCATCTGCAGCCTTACTGTGTGGGCGTACTGCAGGCTGCCGTCATCCCTCTCATACAGAATGTTCAGACGTCTGCTCTGATAATCTGTGCAGTTGGATCCACTGGAGATCTGAGACACACAGGAAAACTCATAAACAGCATGATACTGGCCTAAGATGGTTTGTTCGTGTGTCACTGAGCAGATCACCAGTTTACATCTAGAGTTATTTGATTTGTTTGACAAAAGGGGCCGACCTCTCCATAGCTGTTCCTCCCCGGCATCCACGCCTCAATGTCGTACTTCCTGTGTGCTGGAGGACCCAGTTCCTGAGTGGGCATGTCCAACACTCTGAAAGAAATCCACCAAAACAAATCAATTCAAAAGTACGTATTGACAGAACGTGACAACTCGCTCAAAAATATTAAACAGATGACGAGATTTAATTCGGTATAAACTGGAGATTTTTTTTAAAATTAGGACTTCTTGTTTATAACAGCACACCTATCAATGAAAAACACAAGTGGAGCTGTTGGGTAAGCGATCTTAGTCGAAAGATGTTGGGACATCAAGAATGTTGAGTGTCTGCTGTCACTGAAGACCTTAAACCTTTTGGCTCTTACAGAAACATGTCTCCATTTCAGCAGAAGGAGACAGTTTTCTTTATCATGGTTAAAACAAAAACATCCCAATTGATCATTTATTTAGGATTTAGACGTACCTTCAATTATTTTTATTCTTGCCCAGAATCCCTAAACTCACAATTACAACTTGTTTTTCTTACTGGTCTACCACCTGCTGACTGTTTTACAGCAGCTCTACCTGCAGGGAAAACAGCACATGGAGGTGAGTGGATGTTCTTTCAGAACAGTTGGAATAACC
Organism: Nematolebias whitei; assembly: GCF_014905685.2. Taxonomy (NCBI): domain Eukaryota; kingdom Metazoa; phylum Chordata; class Actinopteri; order Cyprinodontiformes; family Rivulidae; genus Nematolebias; species Nematolebias whitei. The sequence continues at coordinate 17,620,605 of NC_056503.1, forward strand.
AAAACAGGTTAAAACTCAAGAACGGACCCAACTTCCTTACTGCTTTGTTGTCTGTTCCATTTTATCAGGGGTCTCCACAGCGAGTCCTCTGCATCCTCTGTCCTCACTGCAACTACCTCCATGTCCTCTCTAACTGCATCCATGCATCACCTTTTTTCTTGACAGTTGCATTTCTAACATCCTTCTACCAGTATGCCCACTGTCCCTCCTCTGGACATGTCCAAACCATCTCAGTCTGGCCTTGTAAACTTCCCTTGGACCTTTGCCGACACCCTTTTGTCACAAATCACACCTGAAACTTTTCTCCATCCATTCCATCCTGCCTGGACTCTCCTCTTCACCTCTTTACCACATTCCCCATTTTCCTGGACAGTGGACCTCAAGTACTTGAAGTCCTGAATCTTTGTGTCCTCTGCTCCTTGTAGCCTCACTGTTCCACCGACCTCCCTCTCATTCACACACATGTTCTATGTCTTACCACGGCTGACTTTCATTCCTCTTCTTTCAAGTGAATACCTCCACCTCTCCAAGTTCTCTTCCACCTGTTCCCTGTTCTCACCACAGATCACAATGTCATCTGCAAACATCATCGTCCATGAGGATTCCTGCCTGACCTCATCTGTTAGTCGGTCCATCACCAGAGCAAACAAGAAGGGGCTCAGAGCCGATCCTTGATGAATCCCACCTCCACCTTGAAGCTATCTGTCACTCCTACAGTACATCTCACCACTGTCCTGCTGTCCTCATACATGTCCTGTACCAGTCTAATATACTTTTCTGCCACTCCAGATGTCCTCATGCAATACCACACCTCCTCCCTCAGCACCCTGTCATATGATGTTTCTAAATCCACAATAGAGTTCTTTCTGACCCCCTCTGTACGTCTCCTCTCCTACTTATCCTCAAAGCAAAGATGGCATCTGTGGTGCTCGTTCTTGGCATGAATGAATGGATCCACCCATTATTAAAAAAAGATAAATAAATAAAAACACAAACAAAACTAACTGTAGTGCTGTCTACATTTTTAAACATCTCATGCTGATAAACATGTTAAATTATAAGTATTCACTCCAAAAGCCAGGCTGGATGTGTGAAAGGGACTAATAAATTAACGGTGTTAGTTTAGGAGTTGATCAAATGTATTTGTTAAATCAAACACGATGAGCCATTTGTAGAACGTTTGTACTTCTGACATATCAACTCTTTGGTCTAAAACAATTTAACAAGACAAATGTTGTGCTGTCTGACCTATAATGTAGTTCAAGTGCAGAAAACATCTCTTTTTGCAAAGAGACAAACTCTTCGAACAGCTGAGTGCTCTCCTCTCCGGTCTCATCAGCCGTCACACCAAACATCTCTACCTGAGTGACAACGTTTCAGCATCAGGTTACCAGAACAGTAAATGTTTACATTTTTCAACATGAAGCCTCTCGTGTGTTTGGTGTGATGATGCCGTCAGTTTGACCTTATTGAAGTGATGAACTCTGTAGAGCCCCCAGGGCTCCTTCCCGGTGTCCGTCTCTGCTCTGTAGCAGGTGCTGCAACACACCGTCCTGCGGAAACAAACACCACCTTGTGTCAGTTAGAACTACTGCGACACCACCTTCAATCTGCTGCGAATGGGTGAGAAGAGCGTCCAACCTGACGGGCAGGTCCTTCCAGTTTACTGCATGGTCCATGAAATAACCTGAAGAGATGAATCACAACAACATGACTGCTTTATACAGTAAACAACACTGAGTATTAATTTATACTATAGTACGTGTTACTTCAATGAAACCTGGTTAAAATAAATATGCAGACCAGGATCACTACCTTATAAAATAAAACTTGTAAAATAAAATAAATATTGTGAGGAATAGGAAGCATGGGATAAATTTACATTGTTATGCTGATGATGGTTATATTTCTTCATGAAACCTGATCAATCCAAACAGTTACTCAGATTACAAGCTTGTCTTAGAGACATTTAAAAAAAAAGCCTGTATGGCTCTAAGTTTCTGCTTTTAACCTCAGACAAGACAGGGGTCATGGTTTTTGAACATCTTGGGAACAAACTGCTTTCACTTCTTCTGGATGGCAATTGACCTCCAGTTCTAATTTAAAGAACCTTGGTGCTGTTTTTGATCAAGACATGTCCTAATTTTCTGACAGCGCTGAAGAGTCTCACCTGCCACTCCGACCTCTCCAGTTCCAGCCAGATTCAGATCTGGAAATCGTTCGGGGTTTAAGGAATAGACCTGAGAACGATGTGCGTTGGGCTGCATCCCACACCCCTCCTGGAGAAAGATGGAAAATAATAAAAGAAATAAAAAACGAGAGAGTGACAAATCGTATGGCTGTGCTCCATCACATCCACTAAAACACATCTTGAATCTAAAATAGGACTTTATTGTCATTAACAGAGTGATTTGGGCAAATAAAAGGTGCTTCATATTTGGTTGTTTGGGTCATTGTGACCAGAAGAACATTGTGAAGCCTTCAACCACAAGTTGTCAGGCATAATAATAAAACCTGGGCAAAGACTGAAATAAAAGCTGGTTGAATAAATGAATGAATAAAAAGCTGCCCACACAAAGAACAATAACCATCAACAAAGATTGTTCTAATTCATCTGAATAACAAAGTCTAAATCACAAATACAGAAACAAATATAGCTTTATTTATGGGTAATTAAATCATTCAGACTGATTCACGGGCATCTTGAGAACAATAAGACAACAACTCCAACTACAGCAGGGTTCATGTTCTGAAAAATGGACAAATCAAGACAAATTATCCTCTAATTTCTTACATTGATTCATGTTAATTAAAACAATGGATCAAAGCTACTTAACCTGCTTTACAAATGTTTGGCTAAATTTACATCTCTGTTTAATGTGAGCTCGTTCTTAGATTTTTGTCTGTTGTGCATCAAATGCAGTTATACGTATCTGATACCAATCTTTAGTATTAACAAGCATCTCAGACATTTAACTGATTATTTTGTTGTTGTTGTTATTACCATATTTTTCATATATAAGGCGCACCGGATTATAAGACGCATTAAGTGAAACAAAACAGTCAGAAAAGTCTAACTTTATTCAGCTCATTCACAATAACCACATAAAATCAGTTTGAGGTCAGTAAGCACAACCAGAATTAATACATAATTGTCGATTTTTGAGAAAATTGAAGGATTTTAAGTGTGCCTTATAGTCTGAAAAATAAGTTAATAACAGAAATCTGATACTTACAAACACTACTCCCTTCAGCATGTCAGGCACAACCATGGGGATGAAGCCCTGCAGCAGGAGAACAGAAAGCTCAGCTTCAACTCCAAATCACGTTAAATGATGGTATGTTCATTTTGTAAAGACTGTGTCCAACACAGGACAGTTCAGTTCTCTGAACATCAAGTTACCCGTCGCTGCAGCGTGTCCAGGGCCAAGTTCTGGAGGGCAGTTTGAAGCCTGGCCCCTGCTCCTCGTAAATAGTACGACCGGTGGCCAGTGACGTGAGACAGGTGTCTACAGCAGAGGACAGGCTCAGCATCACGTAGGAGCAGACAACTCCAGCTCAGAGTCAGCTGAGACGTAATGAATGTAATGATATGCAAATCTCATTTTATTTACAGTGGAACACAGTAGAACATTTGGGACGGGGCGACAAAAAGCTGTAAAGGTGAGTGACATGGATAAGAAACAGATGGAAGAGCATCTTGATAGGCTTGTCACAATAACAAATTTTGCTGGGCAATTAATTGTCTCAGAAATTATTGTGATAAATGATAATATTGTTTGAAATTTGACAATAATTAGTAATTATTGTCAAATTTAAGAAGAAATGTTGGTTAATTTTTGTGTGTAGTACCTATTTTTACCACCTGATGGCAGCATAAGACTGAACCGAAGGATGGATAGTGAGGGAGTGAGCAGCGTGTCTCTTTAAGGAAAATGGGAGGGAGGCCCCTTGACGTGACATGAGCTGTCTCTCTTTGGTTCTCCAAATGACGGACGCTCTGTGTGGTTTGAGCTCTTTATCATAGCATTTTTCACACAAAGCTTTTAATTAAAAAAAAAATCAACAAACAATTTCTCAGCTTCTTTTTGTAGCGAAAAACAACTTTTTAGACGAAGGCACGGGTTTCAACCGTGAATTTTAGAGCTTCGACAAGACTGAGGTTTATTCCCGAGGTCAGCCTGTTAGCTTAGCTCATAGCTTAACTTCACAGCCTAGCTGCTTGAAACGATCCAAAAATGTGATTTTAGATGGTTAAAATGGATTTTAATGAGAAAAGAGAAAGGGAGGGGTCAGTGAAGAGCACCGGAGTTGAGACTTTTGTCATCCAGTGTCTTCAGTAGAAAGAGAGAGACATGAAGAAACGATAAAGCCGATAAATGAAAATGAGGTCGATAATTTTCATTCATCATGCGATTAATTGATTTAGTGTTTATCGCGACAGGCGATAAACAATAAATCAATCAGTAGGACTAATAATAAACTAATAATAAATCAGTATAATAAATCAGTATAATAAATCAGTAGGACGAACAACCGGCTTTTGTAGCAGAAGAGTCCAGGTACTGTCCCACCTGCAGTCCAGACCTCTCACCAACTAAAAGCATTTGAAGCATTATAAAACTAAAGAGTCCAGGAAAGATGCAGAACTGTAGAACAGCTAGACTCCTCCATCAGACCAGAATGGGACAAAACCTCCTGCAGCTGGTCTGCTCGAGTCCTAGATGTTTACAGACGGTTGTTAAAGGAAGAGGGGCGGCTTTACTGTCGTAAACATGGACCTGTCCAAATATTTTTCAGAAGCGTTGCTGCCATCTAACTCAGAATGACACATTTAAAAATAAGAATTTAAAAAAATGTTTCTTAGTGTAAACATTTTTTTATGTTCACTGTGTCCTGTTGTAAATAAAAAGGGCTTATGAAATGTGAAAATTATTGCATTCTTTAAACATTTTTTTTTTTTTTACATTTTACACAACAGCCCAACATTTTTTGAATTGGGGTTGTAGAAATATTTTGCACATAACAAGGAAAGTCCACCTCACTTCTGCCTAATGAGGCCTAACTCCTCCCCGAGCTCCACGTGGCCTCTGGGCTTAAAGTCGAACTCTGCAAAAAAAAAAAAAGATGAAACGTGTGTTCAAGATTAAAAACAAAAGCACCTCATATTTAAGCATGGACAAGTTAAATCATGTGCACACATTGCATCAGTCACCTGGTTTCTGTCCAACGTGCTCCACCACTCTTACCTGGCTCTCATCTCCAACCGGCTACAAAAAGAGAAGAGTAACTTAACGTGACAGAACCCACAGAAGTCCTGTCTCAGGAAGGCTGCGTCCTATCCTCACCACATCGGGGTGCGTGGAGTTGGGTAGTCGGAGCGCTCGGCTGTAGTGCTCCTCGTCCAGTTCAGTATCTTTGATGTAGAGATGATTCAGTTTGATGCGGATCTGCCGACCCTTCAGCCGAAACTGAGTGTACTCTGGAAGCTGCAGGGAAAGAGAACTCCTGAGACAAAACGCCATGCCTGCTGTACATCCACTTCCTTAAAGTTTCATTACATTTGTCCGGTGGATCAGAAGACGTCTAATGGACAAGCAAATAAACACGGACAATAACAGTGTCATCTGCCTTTTCTTCAGCAGCAGGTGATGCTTGTATCATTTGTGAGGCTGAACTTACGTTAGCGAGGTCCTTCTTGTCGTGCTGATCCTGACAGATAAAGAAAATGAAAGTTACAACTTCATTCTTTTAGGTGTGAGGATGAAAAACAACATATTAAATGCAAAAAGTGGTACAGTAGTCCCTCGTTTATCACAGGGGATCCGTACCCTGAAGCCCCGCGATAAGTGAAAAACCGTGAATTAGGAATAGTAGTACCAGTAGTATATATATATATATATATATATATATAGATAGATGTATAGATGTGTGCACGTTGTCTCTGAATGTTCTTGCGAGTAAAATGTCGGTTAAAAATCTTCACCTGCCGTGAGTTTGTGGTTCTTTATTGAGTAAACGACGTTAGTGAATGACAATTTTTCTAACAACATTCAAGTGTGTAGGAGTTACACTGTATTAAAAAAAGAGGTTGGATTTAGTGATTTATTTAATTTGCTTGTCCAAGGCAACACAGAGTGACAGATCCTGGCGAGAGGAGAGAGCAATTTTATACAGGGCTGGATACATGGTGGAGCCACGGGGTGGTCAATGGTGGCCATGGCCCCCATAGATTAATCTTTGAGCACCCCAATCATTTGAGGAAACTATACTCTTAATCAATCTAAAATAGAATGAATATTTTCCTCAAATGATATGAACAGGGGCTGTCAGTTCATATGGATTTATGATGGCAGCCATCTTGGATTTTCACTTGCAACACAATTTTTGATGGCGATCTTTCTTATGTCTAGATGCAGACACACACACAAATGGAGGTTGGCACATTGCTGCTTCTTTTTCAAGTTATCCAACTCACATGGTTAATATTTATACACATATGGTAAACTTACACTTATAAGTATAAGTATTATGTGTTGCGTTGTCATCATTGTATGTTCCCATGATGAAATTGGTTCTCTGCATTTAACCCATCACACCTGAGATACACCCAGGTGGAGCAGTGGGCAGCTGTGTAAGTGCCCGGGGAGCAATTAGGAATTAGATGTCTTGCTCAGAGACACCACAACATGTGGCTGGGAATCGAACCGCGACTTTCCGGTCCCAGGTCGGCTGCCCTTCCTCTACCCCATCTCGTCCCCTTTGGTGGCAGCCATCTTGGATTTCAACCTGGCAACTCAATTTTTGAAAGGAATCTTTCTCAGGTCTACATGCAGCCACACACTAAAGATTGAAGTCAGTGTCTCACCTATTTTAAAAGTTATTGCGCTCACATGCGCTCTTGTAAATGAGTCCCCAATGGAATTAATGGAGCTCAGTGGAATTGTATAAATAAAGGTTGAATGAACATGCACGGATGGACAGAGGGGATTTCTAATTCCCCTCTTCGCTCCATGATGTGTGACATGAGATTGTGAGTGGACTCCTTAAAACCTTGGACTTTGTCAGTTTGGACTGAATGACTGAAGAACCAGTCTAACCCCATGACTTACCACCAGTGCTTTGACTGTCTGACTGATGCTTCTCTTCTCCTCCTCCAGCTCAGAGATCTCTGTCCTCACTGCTTGGAGCTCCTGCCACACACTCACCTGCACCCAACAAAGCACACACACACTCAGTATGATCAGGGAAACAAAGAACTTTACCTGAGAATCATACTTTTTTTTTTTTTTTACAAATCTTATGAACCATTTCCCTCAGTACAGACAAGTCACTTCTTGACCTTGTGCCAAAGGAGGTTTCTTGAAGCCTCCTTCATGCATAAGACTGTCCAGGTGACCCAAACCCGCATTAAGACCACTTACAATCTTCCTGACGTCGTCCCCTCGCAGCTCTCCCTTCCTGTTCTCCACATTAGCGATGACTTTGTCGGTCTCCTCGCAGACTGCTCTCATATCCAGCTCGGGCTTGTCGCTGTAGCCTCCGCGGACGTGCTCGTACAAACTGCTCAGAGCTCCGTGATGGTGGGAGAGGCGGTGCGGGATGAACACGCACGTCTTTCGCTTCGAACATTCTCTGGCTACCGGCTGTAACGCGCTGAAAGCAACACCACCGGCTCTTGTTATCATGCTCATGCAGGTCGCCATGTTTGTGAGAACAGGCTGATGTTGCGTTCAATTACTGCAGGAATTAATGAGAGTTGTTCGAACGCTAAGTGGCTGATATTATATTTAGTTAAAAACTTTAACTAACTCATGCTCAGTTGTTTGAGTAGCTAATACTATATTGTTTTCTTTTATTATTTCTCAAAATATTGTTGTTTTCCCGACTGAACATTTGAAACATAAAATAGCCTTGATGTATATGAATGCAACATAAATACGGAAATGACGTCAAAACGTTTTCCCTTCATTAAAGCGCGAGGGACCTGATATTTTAACTTTGCCATATAATCGTGGGTATTATTTTTATAAAACGTTGAGAGCGAGTCGTAGATTAATTTATGTGTTTTTGACCAAAAAAAAAAAACGAGTCACGCCCCTATCTGACGTCACAGGAAGATCAGCCAATCAGACAAGCGGAAATTGAACGTTGCGGTAATCCGGCTCAGACGTGACAAGTGCGGCCGTCTGAAGCTGAGCTCCGCTCTCGTTTACATAAATAAAAACTACATTCCTCCAATTTCACGGCCCAGCTGGACGTGTGGGCTAAAACCGGAGATATGTGTCCCGGAGAGGTGCGCTCACACGGGGGGAGAAGTGTTTGTTTGTAAGCTGTCCCCGCTCCGCCAGGCGGGCGGTGATAGCCTCCACCACCGGGCTGGATGAGCAGCCTGTAGCCGAACGAGGCTTCACCACAGGCCGGGAGGAGCTGCTCAGCAGAGCCCCGAATGCGACCAAATGCTGTAAAGTGTCTAATAACACACTGTTCACCTGGATACACTCATCCTGGATCCTAATTCTTACCGGGAGTGAGGACTAGTAATCGTTCACGGTGGAAACGAGAAGGAGAGCAAAGGTAAAGAAGGCTAAACGGATGCTACAACAACAAGCTTTGTCTTCTATTTGTTTTTTGTTGTTGTTTTTACCACGTGCTAAAAAATATTCAGAGAAAGTACCAGGACTCCAGTCACTCGTAAAAACTGTGTTGCAGCCTAACGTTACTATTGTTAGTTTTTTCTTAATGATCTCAGTACCATGTAACAACAAAGTTAAAACAAATGTGTACAATTGTATATATTTAATATAATTAAAACATACTCAGATCCATTACTTTGTACTGAGATGGACCATGTTTTGCAGCAAAGATGTCCTTGAGCATGTTACCACACCATACCACTATTTATAAAGCACTTACAAACAGCAGCAAGACCAGCCAAAGTGCTGCACAACAAAACAAATAGCAAAGGACACAAGGTAAAATGCATAAATACATTTTGGGGGTTGATGCAAAAAACTGCACCCCTATAGGAAAATCTTCTGCCATTCGTTTTTGTGGATTAGGATTCTACAGAGATGTTTGACTGGGTTCAAGTCTCGGCTCGGGCTGGTCCACTCCAGGACCTTCAGAATTGTCCCTTAGCCACTCCTGTGTTGTCCTCTCTGTGTTTCGGTTCATCTTGTTGGGAGGTAAATCCACAGACCAGTCTGAGATCCTAAGCTCTGTAGAACAGGGTTTTGTTGAGTATATCTCTGTAAGTCAGGTCCTCAGGACGGATTCTTCTTTGTTGAAACGTTTCGTCTTTTATCCAGAAGACTTCTTCAGTCCGAGGAGCTGCAAGAAACTCAGTTTATAAATAGCAACTTGTCAAAGTGGACCAATCAGTTTGCTGCTGTCAGCCAGAACCAGTTGTTCACATGCAAAAGGACCATCGGCCTAACAATAAGTTGTTAGTGCCCTGACGGCCGCTTGCTATTTACAGGGGATTTGAGTGATTCTTACAATACCAGCATTGTAAGAGGGTGGACGTTGAACACTGAGACCCCCACCCCTGTTTAATTCTATTTCAACTCAATTTATTTATATAACGCCAAGTCAAGTCATCTCAGGGCACTGAACAGAAACATTCCATCGCAGACTCATCTTGAGCAAGCATGAAGGCGACAGTGGAAAGAAAAAACTCCCTCATGAGGAAACCTTTAGCAGAACCAGGCTCAGGACAAACGGCCTTCTGCTTTGACCGGCTGGGTTTGAGAAGAACAGGAAGGAGGAACAGATACACAATGGCAGGTGGAGAATCAGGGGGACATCACACTCCCTGCATCAGGGTTGCCAGATAAATTTAAAATGTCTTATTTACCTCCTCCTTTTCAGTGGACATGTTCAACAAACACAATACACACTTCATCTTAGAATATCTTTACTCAGCACATATGGCAGTTTTGATCAAAATACTATCGTTTTAAAGCGACAGTACTATAGTTCATAATTTCTTATCTGGCAACATGACTGACATGAACATTACGGCATTTTTGTGTAATGAACATTGATAAAACACTAAGGTTTCCAGAGGTTATACTCGTGTAAACAGGGCAGAAGTCTTTTGGATAAAAGACGAAACGTTTCATCAAAGAGTCTGTCCAGACGACCTGACTTAACCTTGTTAGATTTTTCTACCTGGATGCATCAAGACTTTTTATTTCCTTCAAGCTTTCCTTTTTTTCAGACTAGTCTTACAGTCTCTGCTGCTGAAAAACACCCCCACATCATGTTTATGCCTCTATACCGTGCTTCACTGTGGGGACGGTGTTGGCAGGTGGTGAGCGGTGCATCACATTTAAAATTGATGCCGAACAGTTCACCCTCGAGTCCTTCCAGTGATTTTTCCTTACAAACTCCAAAAAGGGCTTCAGGTGTTCTGGACTGAGGAGCAACTTCTATTGAATCATGTTCATCTTCTATCTTATTATCCGTAGTCAGTGTTGCCAAGTCTGCTTTGGGCTTGGTTTTTTTTCTAAAGTCGCTTGTAAATCTTGTGAGTCGCAGGTTGTGGTTTTTAGGGCTTGTTTTGAACGTGAAGTTGATTATTTGGGCTTGACTTTCTTTCCGAGTGAAACTAGTTGATTATCTCCCAGCTTCGCACAATAAAGCAAAAGACGAGTGGTAGGTAGTTTGTCCCTTCCACACCCCGTTTCTTGTTTATGGCTCCCTCCCAAGTTGGCGAAGGTACAGGCAAACACCAAACAAACACTCTTACTGTGGCCGACCACTAGGGGGCTCCACTCACACACAGATGTCAGGATGTTTTGTTTTTAAAATATGTAGAAACAATTATTTTACATATTTGTTACATATGCAAAATGTATTTTTAATCAGAGCTTAAAATTATGTTATTCATAATTTTGTTGTTTGTGTGTAATGCCATAATAAATGTATGTTTATACTGTTTAAAAACGGCCTCAGATTTACACAATGTGGTGGGTTGCCAGTTGGGCTTTTTTTGGGCTTGTTTTCATAGGGTTGGTTGATTGTTTCTATCGTGAGATCTGGCAACACTGGTTGCAGAGGCAACAGGTTCAGGAGAGAAACTCGCATCCTTCCCCCTGCTGACACTGTCCAGCTCCTCCTGGGAACCCTGAGGCGTTCCCAGGCCAGACAAGATGCACAATCTCTCCAGAGAATTCTGAGTCTGCCCACTCCTACCAGTGGGACATGCCTTGAAAACCTCCAAGAAACTGTCCAGATGACCCGATTTAACCTTTTTTGTATTTATCTACCTGGATGATTGAGCTTACAAACCCATCCATCCATCCATTATCTTTACCCGTTTATTCCATTTTGGGTCACGGGGGTCGCTGGTGCCCATGTCCAGCAATCACTGTGCGAGGGGCGGGGTACACCCTGGACGGGTCGCAAGTCCATCACAGGGCCACATAGAGACAAACGAGACAAACAACCATTCACTCTCTCACTCACACCTAGGGACAATTTAGAGTTACCAATCAGCCTAACATGCATGTTTTTGGTCTGTGGGAGGAAACCGGAGTACCCGGAGAAAACCCACGCATGCACGGAGAGAACATGCAAACTCCACCCAGAAAGGCCCCGGGACCGGGGTTTGAACCAAGGACCTGCTCACTGAGAGGCAGCAGCTCTACCAGTTGCGCCACCGTGCTGCCCAGCTTACAAACCTTTTTTCTCTAACGGGAGGTGTCCAGGAATCATCCCAATCAGATGCCTGAACCACCTCAACTGACTCCTTTCAATACGGAGGAGCAGTGGCTCTACTCTGAGCTCCCCCTGGAGGATGACGGAGCTCTTCACCCTACCTCTAAGGCCTTTCTACAAAGGAAGCTCAGTTCGATCGCGTGTATCCTGAGGCTCAGTCAGAGTCACCACTGGGTTCTTGGTCATCTCTCTCACTAAAGAGCTTCTATCTCAACTGCTCCGGTTGGCACCACCAGCTCCTGGAAGAGTCCTGCTTGAGCCAAACTTCTGTTATTTGAGAGTTATGAAGCTAACCGTCCTCTTGTTCAGGTCAGCAAAAACCTTTTTGTAGCCTTCCCCAGGTCTGAGGTCTGCAGACAGGTCCTTCTGTCTCGTGGTTTGGATGTTTCAGCTGGTTGTCCTTCTGGACAGAGGTGTTTGACTCTTTAAATCAAGTCTAATCAATTAATTTGACAAGATCTGAACTCTAATCAAGGTGTGGAAACATCTCAGCAGGGATCAAGAAAAACAAGAGGCACCTGAGCTACATTTAAGTTTTTTGCTAAACATCTGAACACTTGGGTACGTGTGACATATTGGGTGTTTTTTATTTTTTTTTTTATTTTAGTAATTTACAGAGTTGTGTAGTTTTATTTTCCCTGTGTCATTACTAGAGAATGATTGTAGCATTAAATTGAAAAAAAAAAAAAAAACTGAAATAAAAGTTTTGTTAGTTAAACAAAAATACTATCAATGTTTGACTGAGGGAACATTTTTCTTTTTTTTAACAGTGTTGAGTCTCTGACCGTCAGATTCTTCAAATATTTAGGACCTATATGCAGAAACCGTGTATGAAACTGGTTTTCCTCATGTCGTTCTGTGGTTTGTGCCCCTCAGATGAACGCTGTGCGGGGGGGCACAGTGACATGGAGACCCCAGCCGTGGCAGGACGGGGACGGCGGGGGTGGGGAGCCCCTTTCTGACAGCGACTCTGAGGAGGAAGACTTCCCTGATGACAGCACCACTCCACTGGGGGACTACATCACACACGGTGCGACTTCCTGTTTGTCTCCTTCCACCTCTGGACTCCCTTTCGTTCCTCTCCGCTCATATTTGTTTGTGTTTCAGGCCTTAAGCAGCTCCTGGACGCCCAGCAGCTGTGTGACGTGACTCTGCTCGTTGAGGGAAAGAAGTTCATGTGTCACAGGTATGAAGGGGGTCTCACAAAAGGAGTCAGCTTAGGAGAATGGGACATTTAATTTGGATGCTTTCTTTGGAGGTTTTCTGGGCATGGCCAACAGGGAAGAGGCCCCTGGGCAGACCCAGAACTTACTAGAGGAATTTTGTATCCTCTGGCCTGAGAACACCTTGGGACCCAACAGGGGGAGCTTTAAGGCTTCATGGCATACTCCATCTGAAGTTAGAACAGTCAGCGTGCAGTCACGTGGTTGTAGGATGTTAGTTTTTGCACACACTTTTATAGTCCATGAGATACAGATGCAGAGCTCATGGGAAACCCCTCCCACTGCAGTACCATATTTTTCGCTGTACACGTCACTCCGCCCTTTAAGTCGCATCAGTCCAAATATGTTTAATAAAGTGGAAAAATCCATAAATACGTCACTTCGCCGTATACGTCGCATCTATTATGCGTCATCGCTGACGTGTCGCGTTTGTTACGTGTCACCTGAAATGTGGGCTGGTGTTGTGCCAAAAATCGATTGGCTGCCAAATGGCGGCCGCGGGAGCATGTATGGGAGGATTTTAACAAGAATTTAGCAAGATTAACACTTAAAAACATTATTTGTTTGCTCAAAATTATAGTGAAGATGTGTCTCTGTCTAACTTTTCCGTAATAAATGCATTTTGACGGTCAAAACAGCTGCATTTCTAAAACCGATTCGCGGCTGCGGGAACATGTGGAAAGCGACTCGCTGTGCATTTCTTCGAAATTTAACAAGATAACCACCTAAAACAATTATTTGTTTGCTCGACTTTATAGTAAAGGTGTGTCTCAGTTTAACTTTTCCTTAATAAATGCACTTTAATGGTCAAATTAGCTGCATTTCACCTGGGCGGCGCAGCTAAATAAAGCTGATTTGATGTTTGCTCCAGGCATGATCTCGAAGTTGGATGAAGGTGGAAGGTTATGGCAAGCCGATTGTGTCATTAATAGCCACTTTTATCCATTACATGACACAGCGGTATGACATACTACACAAGTGCCATCTAGTGGCTGAAAATGGTAGTGTTCAATATTTTCAGGCAGCCAAAAACTGGTTTATAAATGTGGGAAAAAAATCCATAAATATGTCGCTTCGGCGTATAAGTTGCAGGGCATGCAAATTATGCAAAAAAAAAAAAGTGACTTATACAGTGAAAAATACTTCCCACCAGGGTCTCCACTACATCCACACATCCAACATTTGGCCACAAATCGATCTTGAAGAAAGCTTCACACTTTTCAGCAGACAGACTCCTCCATACACGTCTGTGCGATCTCCATCCAGGAGGTTTGGGTCATTTGACTAGTGTGTTTGAAGAGTTGTACAGCTGAATGTCCGAGCACATTTCCACATTTACAAACACGCCCACACACTTCTGACCAGTCACACAATACTTGGCGCATACGCCTGTAAGAAAAGGTCCAGCCTGGGCATTGTGTTGAGAAGTGGCGTATAAAGCTATTCTAAGAACAAAACTTAATTTTTGTCACGCAACTACGTCAATAAGAGTCAATTTTGTTGCTACAGATGGAGTATGCAGGGTCCTTTAGTGTTGCTGGAGCAAGAGATGTCTGGGTTTCTCTCATAAAGCAGATAAGTGGTGGGAATGATTTAAATGAATGAATTGTACAAATCCATAAGGATGGCTGATAAGGACATGAAAACTGAATCAATGAATGAAGTCTATGAAGATGAGTTGGACTCAAAAGTAGTCATACAAGCATATATGTACACGCACAATAAGATTCACAAGTGCCACAGGTTTTCCAAAAGCGTACTATAAGATTCACAAATGCATAAACAGTTTTTCAAATGTAAACATTTCAATTTGCATAGGTAAGAAAATTCTGCGCAAATTGTCAAATACACATGCACAAATCACCTGTTGCACACGGATCAGCTTGCCTGTGAATGGGACTTTTGAGACTTTCTTGCTGCTCGAGGTTCACTAAGATAATGCTGCGTTCACTGCTGATAAAAAGCTGGGACATCTGATTCTTACCAGATTAACTGAGTTATTGGGGAAAGACACATTTCTGCTATGGCACAGTATCATAACCTCTATATTAAAACGCATACATGTTACTGTATTTCAAAAATTTTATTTTTGTGGACTGTACGGTTAAAAACCCTAGAATGAGCAAGTTACTGTATTTTTCGCTGTATAAATCACAGATTTTTGCATAAATTTGCAAGTCCTGCGACTTATACATCAAAGAGACTAATATACATTTTTCCCCCATATTTATAATCCAATTATTGGCTGAGATCAGACGATTTTATTCATTCTGACATGGAAAATATTAAACAAGGATTCAAGGTTCTTTGTCATTCGCACCACATGTGGTACATGTGGTGGAACAAAATTATGTACACAGGGTCCCAGTTACATCCAACAATAAAATGTAAAAGAAAAACAATGATAACGTCCAAGATATGAACTAAGAAAAACATCAACTAAATATACACTAAGCACTAGTAGCATAAAAACATTAGGTCGAACGTCAGCACGAACATGAGTCTGTGTGAACAGAAGAGCACGCATGAACACATCAACATGAAATAGATCAGCAGCAACATGAAACAGATCAGCAGCAACATGATGTGATTTTTCACAGTGATTATTCTGGTTAGAGATTCATGAGTCTAACTGTCTCAGGGTAGAAGCTGTTCCTCAGTCTAGTGGTTCTACACTTAATGCTCCTTAGCCTCCTTCCCGAGGGGAGCGGGGCAAAAAGTGTGTGTGCTGGGTGAGTGGGGTCCTTCATGATGCAGGTGGCCCTCTTCCTGCAGTGTGAACACTACCATTTTCAGCCACTAGAGGGCCCTCGACAAGTATGGCAAGCCAAGCGTCTCATTAATAGGTAAAACTGGCTATTAATGAGACACTCGGTTTGTGATAGAAGCCATCACTGTCTCTCTCCAGAACTCCTAGAGCAAACATCAAATCAGCTGCATTTAGCCGCGCCGCCCAGGCGAAATGCAGCTGATTTGACCATTAAAGCGCATTTATTAAGGAAAAGTTAGACTGAGACACACCTTTACTATAATTGTTTTTAAGTGTTAATCTTGTTCAATTCTTGTTAAAGTCCTCCCGTGCACGCTCCTGCGGCCTCCATTTGGCAGCCCATTGATTTTTAGCACAGCACCGGCCCACATTTCTGGGTTGTCAGCGGTGACACATAATAGATGCGACTTATACGTCGAAGCGACTTATTTATGCTTTTTCCACTTTATTAGACATATTTGAACTGATGTGACTTATACGGC
>NC_056503.1:17646806-17681913 GCF_014905685.2 Nematolebias whitei
CACGTCAAGGGGCCTCCCTCCCATTTTTCTTAAAGAGACACGCTGCTCACTGCCTCACTATCCATCCTTCAGTTCAAACAGCCTTATTCTGCCATCCGGTGGTCAAAAAAGGTACTACACACAAAAATTCACAACATTTCTTCTTAAATTTGACAATAATTATTAATTATTGTCAAATTTCAAACAATATTCTCATTTATCGCAATAATTTCGGAGACAATCGCCCAGCAAAATTTGGTATTGTGACAGGCCTAGTAGGAGGAAACTGGTGTACCCGGAGAGAACCCACGCATGCACGGGTAGAACATGCAAACTCCACCCAGAAAGGCCCTGTGCTCGGATTTGAACTGGCGACCTTCTTGCTGAGAGGCAACTGCTCTACAAACTGATCCACCACCGTGCAGCCTCTTTTTCACTTCCTGTTTTAAATATTTTTTAAACATTTGTTCTCACTGAGTTGATGGTAACTGGACTATACTTATATACGGTAGCACTTTTCTATCTAATCAAGATACCCAAGGTACTTGCACTGCAATCTGTGCCCTCATTTACTTCCACACACACATTCATACAGAACAATTTTATATTAATTTTTTAGATTCATACAGATCTCTACTAAAGCTAAATGAACAAATCCTTCTATAGAGAATAATCAGTGCTTTTAGATTATATACACTAATGGGACTCAAGGAGGCGATGAGGGGTCCATTGTCTTGCCCAGAGACACTTCAGCGAGTGACTGCTGGTGGAATCGAACCTCAAACTCTCCCATTGGATGTCGACCGCTCTAACCACTCAGCCACAGCTGCCCCAATTTTTGTTTTGATGTTAATGGTACATTTAAATAAATTTCATTGTTTTGCTTTTGTCTTTTATATAATTTATCTACAGTACTTCAGCTATGACCTGTTGTTAAAATGACACCTGGTGCCTCATTTTGACCCACGGACTGCAGGAGGGTTAAATGTGCTGCTCTTATGGGCAGATAACCCCATCTCTGTAGAAGAGCTCCGGCTCCATCAGGGTTTTCTTTTGGGCTTCATTTTTTTATGTATGTGAGTTTTGTCAGCCAGAGCTCTCCTGACAGGTTTGTTGTTGTGTTAGTATATTTTTTTTAATTCCTAAAAATTATTGTAATTTATTGGTACTCAGTAGGCTGTTCATAGTTTGGGATTTATTTATATATTTATACAACCCAATGTTGATTTTCTCCACAACTTTGTTTCTGACCAGTGTGAAAAGTTCCTTGGTCTTCATGCTGAACTGATGTTGAATCCTTATTATAACTTACAGAATCTTATTTTTTTAATTATTATTATTATTTCAGGTGGTGAAAATTATTTTTCATAATGTTCAGATTGGACAAATGAGATTAAACATCAGTTTTTCTCAAATGTAATGGGTATTTTTCTTTGTGATATTAAAAAAAAATCACACTTTTCACTTTTACAGGCAATATACAAAAAATAAAAGTATAGACAAAAAAACAAGAGTATTAATCTGTAAACTATCGAAGTGGAATGTTGTTTTTCATGGTTTGTCGTTAATAATTAGTCCAATAAAAAAAGTGCTGAATCTGCCTATTGTCACAGCTGACCGAAGTCCCCGGTAAACTGGCCAGTCAACTCTCCTGCCCAGTTTTAACTTCACGTTCGTATGAAACGGTGTGGGAACACACCAAGCTCTGCAGATCAGACCAAACAAGTATTCAGGTTAAACAGAGTTGGTCCGGTTTCTGAGTGGAAAAATGGAGAGCCTTTCATCAAACAGGGCGACCATCAACAACCCAGCAGACATCACGGTCATTGTTGGATATTTCCTCATGGTCATTACCGTTGGAGTTTGGGTAAGTGATCCAAAACACAGTGTCCCAGTTACTGGGAAGTCATTTCAAGATGTTTGTGAAAGAACTGCATCTAAGATTTGGATATGTGCTCTACAGTCCATGTTTCGGACCAACCGTGGGACGGTGGGAGGATATTTCCTGGCAGGACGCTCCATGGCCTGGTGGGCAGTAAGTTCACCGTGGAGAACAATCCATCTAAAACCAATCTGAAGACATGTTAACGGGTGTCATTACATCTTGTGTCTGAAAATCCAACATACGTCAGCTGTTTACTACAAAGCCCAAACAAAATTTCAGCCTTTTTAAAAATCCCTACAGAAATGTGCTTTTTCTACCAAAATACAGAATGAACTATTTGAGCTAATCGACATAGATGGAATTTGTTAAAGCAGGAACTGAACTGTTAAAACAAGCAAAACAAAACTAAAATAGCAAAATAGTAGCTAAAATTTGCTAAACTAGCTAATATCTACATAAGCAAAATCTAAATACTAAAAATAAAAAAATGGCAAATCAGTAGCTAAAAATAATGTTGGCAAAACTGTAGCTAAAGAGTTCATAAGCAAAACCATAACTAAAAGCTAAAGCTAGCAAAAATATAGCTAAAAGCTGAAATGAGCACATCTGTACTTGAGAGGGAAAGTCAACAAAGTTCTAGATAGAAGCTAAAATGGCAAAACGGTAGCTAAAAGCTTAAGTTAGCAAATATGATGCTAAAAGAGCTACAATAAAACAAAAGCAAACTAAAAACCTAATA
Organism: Nematolebias whitei; assembly: GCF_014905685.2. Taxonomy (NCBI): domain Eukaryota; kingdom Metazoa; phylum Chordata; class Actinopteri; order Cyprinodontiformes; family Rivulidae; genus Nematolebias; species Nematolebias whitei. The sequence continues at coordinate 17,649,410 of NC_056503.1, forward strand.
TTATTTTAATATTAGGACCGAAAGAACGAGATCTTGGATACCAGTGGTCGAAATAGGCTTCCTCCGTAGAGTGGCCAGGCTCAGCCAGATGGGGTGAGGAGCTCCATCATCCTGAGGGCGCTCGAGTACAGCTGCTGCTTCACATTAAAAGGTGTCAGTTGTGGAATCTGATGCTTCCTGAACGCAGGCCGAGGCCCTAATCCGTTAATCCATCTCTCAAAGACTAGATTACTTTAGTCTGTATTACTTTTTTTTTTAAATAACAGCATAAACAACATGCTACTGTTGGAACTACTGTTGGTTAGACAGAAATGACTTGAACAATGTCCTCTATTATCTTTTAATCATCTCTCACTCTCTGACACCTAATCCCTAATTGCTCCCCGGGGGCTTACATAGCTGTCCACTGCTGTACCTGGGCGCATCTGATGCACATGTGGGTGCATGTGATGGGTTAAATGCAGAAAACTAATTTCACCATTTTATGGGAACATACAATGATGAATATCTCAGGCTTCCCTTCCCGACTTGTCTTGATTGATCTGTACCTTATCCTTGATGGTAACAGTTCAAACAGATCATGTCCAGGGTGAGACGTGTCTTTTAAGATGTTGTGGTCTTTTCCTTTGCAGCGGGAACTGTATAGATCTTCCAGTAAGACAAGAGGGCAGCCCACGATCTCCTGAGCTGTGTCGATAACTTTCTGGAGCACTTTCCTCTGAGACACTGTGCAGCTAAGATACCACACAGTGATGCAGTGTGTTAGATGCTCTCTGTGGAACATCATTAGAAAAAACACCAGCAGTCTCTGGGTGATGTTGTTCCTCTTCACTCTCAGGAAGTACAGTCTCTGCTGGACCTTTTTCAGTAACTCAGAGGTGTCACGCCCAGGTCAGATTACTTTCAGTATGAACTCCCAGAAAACGATAGTCAGCTAAATAGTGGCAAAATAAAACACTCTCTACACTGTAACCGCTTATAATCGTGGTGGACCACCATCTTCTTTTTCCTGAAGTCTATAATCATCCCCTTAGTCTTTGAGGTGATGAGGAGCAGATTATTCCCCCTGCACCAAGCAGTCTATCTAGCAGTTCTATCTTGTCCCTGTAGGCGGACCCCCCCCCCCCCCCCCATACACACATACACTGATGAGCCCCACCACTGTAGTGTCGTCTGAAAATTTGTCTATGGTGTTGCAGTGGGGAGCAGGGGTGCATGTGTGTAGAAGCATAGAGCAGGGGGCTCAGCATACAGCCCTGAGGAGCTCCCGCATTGAGGCTGAGGGCCATGAATGTGATGGCCCACTCAAACCCTCTGACAATGGTCAGACAAGAAACTGTTTACCCACGTTCAGAGTCAGAGATTCTTTATTCTCATTCGCATCACATGTGGTACATGTGGTGGAGCGAAATTATGTGCACAGGGTCCCAGCTACATCCAACAATAAAATGTACAAGAAAAACAGTAATAAGATCTAAGATATGAACTAAGAAAAACGTCAACTAAAAATACACTAAGCGCTAATAGCATAAGAACATTACGTCGAACAGCAGCATGTTCAGGCGGATTGTGGAAGTTCCAGTTCTCCCATTTTGTCCACCAGTTTGTTGGGGATGATGGTGTTGAAAGCAGAGCTATGGTCTGCAAAGAGCATCCGCACATAGCTCTTTTTTTTCTCCAGGTGGGACATAGAAACATGGAGGGCCGTGCTTAAGGCATCCTCAGTTGATCTTTAGCTCTGTAAGCAAATTGGTGGGGGGTCAAGATTTGTGGGAGGAGTGAAGTGATGTGACTCCTGACCAACTTTTTCAAACACTTCATCACCAGTGGAGGGAGAGCAACTGGTCAGTAGTCATTTAGACAGGATAACAGAATGTTCTTGTGTATGCATAGCACTATAAATAAAGACAGGGCTGAGTTCAACTATAAACACTGTACTGGTCATTCTGTGAAAGCTTAATGATTCGGTGTCTGTGTTTAAGCTCCTTGCATGCGAGTAAAGCTGGTTGAATCTTCACCTCTCTGTGGTCATTGGGTGAGCCTCTTCTTTTTTTTTCCTAGCATCAGCAGAATTACCAAAAATGCTGCGGAGCCAGGCCCCTGATCGGGGTCCATAACCCACCGGAAATGCTGTTCATTTAGAGGAATCAGGGTGATGCTCCGGGTTAATAAAGAAACATAAATGCTGCAGACTCAGGTGCATTGTATATCGTGCAACCAGAAAGTATTCGCAGCGCTTCACTTTTTCCGCATTTTGCTTTGTTACAGCCTTATTCCAAATCATATTAAATTAATCTCTTTCTTAAAAATTCTACACACCAATACCTCATGAGAATGTGTTTTTTTTTTTTTAGATATTTGCAAATTTATTAGAAATAGAAAACCAAGAAATGTAGCACCTGGACAGCCAGCGATTGAACAACGACATACAACTAAAACGTGTCATCGCTGGTCAGGTTGGGGAGGGGACCAGAGAACTTAAGAGTCCAACAATTTTAAATAAGATACATACTTAAGCAACATCCACAGCTTTCGCTGGAGCGGTTCGTAGCTGAGTGTGATGAGGCTGGGATGAGGATCGGTTCCTCCAAATCCGAGGCCATGGTCTTGAGTCGGAAAAGGGTAGAGTGCCCTCTCCGGGTCGGGGAGGAGGTCCTGCCCCAAGTGGAGGAGTTCAAGTATCTCGGGGTCTTGTTCACGAATGAGGGAAAAATGGAGCGTGAGATCGATAGGCGGATAGGTGCAGCGTCTGCAGTAAAGCAGGTGATGAACCGGTCTGTCGTGGTGAAGAGAGAGCTGAGTCAAAAGGCGAAGCTCTCAATTTACCGATCGATCTACGTTCCTACCCTCATCTATGGTCATGAGCTTTGGGTTGTGATCGAAAGAACAAGATCTCGGATACAAGCGGCCGAAATGAGTTTTCTCCGCAGGGTGTCTGGGCTCTCCCTTAGAAATAGGGTGAGAAGCTCAATCATCCAGGAGAGACTCAGAGTAGAGCCGCTGCTTCTCCACATCGAGAGGAGCCAGTTGAGGTGGATCGAGCATCTGTTTAGGATGCCTCATGGACACCTCCCTGGTGGGGTGTTACGGGCACGTCCCACCGGGAGGAGACCCAGAGGAAGACCCAGGACACGCTGGAGGGACTATGTTTCTCGGCTGGCCTGGGAACGCCTTGGGATTTCCCCGGAGGAGCTGGCCCAAGTGGCTGGGGAGAGGAAAGTCTGGGCAACTACTTAAGCTGCTACCCTTGTGACCCGACCCTGGATAAGCGGAAGAAAATGGATGGATGGATGGATGAAGCAACATTAATTTTAGTGACCATTGATTGGAGTAAATGGGTGTCATTACCACTAACGTGAATAACAATTTTACTGTATTTACTGTAGCCTTAGTCAGCAGTTTCAGATAAGATTCATTGTTTCCCACTATTTAACTATAGTCACTGAAAAAGCCACGTTTTTGACTTTGGAACTGCCAATGGTCTACTTCTCTGCGGATGTGTCACCAAGTGAGGAAATTGGAAACATGAATGAGTCAGTGGTGAACTGGGGGCTTAGCCTTAGCACTATGCTCATTCTGGACCGTCACCCAGCCAGCCTGGCGTCCTGCCTGTTCGGGGTCTGCTGGAGGACCGCTAATGGGAGCTTACTCAGTTGCTTTTTGCTGTCTAAGGGGATCTGGCTAGCTAATGGTTTTTCAACAGCGCAGAGCCGAGCTTCCAATTCAGAGAGCCTTGCCTCCAAAGCTACCAAAAGATTTACATTTAATACATGTACCATTATCGCTAAAGGAGGCGGAGGAATAGCCGCACATCTGAGCCGGGGGTGAACCAGGCATGCTGCTAATGCTAGCAAGAGCTAGCAGATCCCAATACATTGATTAAAAAACACACAAGTGTTAAAAGACAAAACATGTCTCAAGCACAGTCCAACAGTAGACAAACAACTGTATTGAGAGTGTTTGTGTACTAGAATGTGGAACTGTGCAAAATATAGAAAAACCCAGAAAAACAGAAGATTCTGCAAGTAAACAAATTACTCAAACTACTGGCAGAGAAAACGGGACACAAAACGTCTTACTGCGAATGTCCATGGCAAATGAGTACAGTATGTACACAGTAAACATTTTGATTGATTTTTTATTTCATTTAGACATCTTAATATTTTGTTCCATCACATGCAGCGTAGTGAATTGAAACAGGTTACTGTCCTTTAATGAGTGATTCAGATTAGCCCGGATTTATGAAGTGAACTGAATTTACCAGTTCTAATCCATATGAGATGAACTCACTGCTGTTCACAACTTAATGGCTCTTTGATGCAAACAGATCTTCAAGATCTGGTTTCTTTCAAAGATCCATATATCACGTCTCTAATGTTCTGGAAAAGTCAGGGGTACAATGGACCAAACCCTTGTTAGGTTCATGGGGTAGGGTGGGGTGGGGTCAAAGGCATAAATGCATTGTTTTTACTATATAAATAGTGGATGTGCTTTCTGTTTTTTTATTTTATTTCTTAAAAGTAGTTTTCTCCAATGGGATTTCTGCTCCTGGTTACTGAGGCCCCTGAGCAATGAGATCTATGGACCATTAAAAAAAAATAAACATCTAAACGTGTATTGTTCATAAAAGACATTTTGATAAAAAGATCAATATTGGCAATAGATGATGACATAGATAATGTAATGTTAGAGAGGTCAACAGAAAAAATACCAGGAAGAGATCGCCAGCAGAACCCAAAGTATAATGGGCATCCATTTGCCTCAACTGGTTGGTGTCATGGTTGGAGGTGGAAACTGGATCCAAAGAGCAGAAAGATTACTCGAGGAACTCAGGAGTAACTTAAAATAGATCTTTAATAAATAAAAGGAAAAGCGGACGAGGCAGCGGAGTACTTAATAAACGTAGGAATCAAATACAGAGAATACAAGGGCAACCAAACCAGACTGTGAACAAACAGTACAGCACCTCTGGGGAACACAAGTTGATAAGCATATATAGTAATGGCTACACAGCAAATACCTGTGAAGGGACATCAGGAATCAAGTGAGAGTGGACAGAGCAGGAGCAGAATAATCTCAAGGGAAAAACACGGGAGAACTAATAAACAAGAGGATGAAAACTCACAAAGCAAGGATCACAGAAAAAAAAAGTAACTCAGTCCTTTTCATTCATTCAAACTTTATTTATACAGGCTAGCCTCAATGAGCCACGAGGACTCATTTACAAGAGGAACCTGTACTCCCTAAACTGTATCCTCACAGCTGGGAGTTGAGAGGACTTCATGAGTGTTTCTGTTGTTGTTTACAGGTTGGTGCGTCTCTGTTTGCCAGCAATATCGGCAGTGGTCACTTCGTGGGTTTGGCAGGAACAGGAGCGGCTGCTGGCATCGCCGTAGGAGGGTTTGAGTGGAATGTACGAGTCTGTTTCATTATGTTCCTTTGCACCGTAGCTCAACACACACTTTGTACGATACTTAATCAATGCTGGTTGTAAATGGCCAAAAACAGAGAGAGGAATTCAGAGAGACATTTAAGTGACTGGGCGATGATTTAAAGGTATCATGTGTTCTTACAGGCTCTGTTCATTGTGTTGCTGCTGGGCTGGCTCTTTGTACCTGTGTACCTCACAGCTGGGGTAAGAGGGTCTTCATGTGCCATCATGTTAGTTTACTACGACCATTCAGAAAAGTAACATTTAATGTCACATGTAGGTGATCACGATGCCACAGTACCTGAAGAAGAGGTTCGGTGGGACCAGAATCAGCCTCTACTTGTCGGTCATCTCTTTGTTCCTGTACATTTTCACCAAGATCTCAGTGAGTCAGCCTGAACGTGCTTTCATTATTGTTCTTATGTTTAGAGTTCTTAAGGATGTCTTTTGGACTGTATTCAGTGATACTAAAGTGTATTTCAGCTGTTTTAACTAATTGTGTATCAAGACTTTCTGCTTGTTCAGGACATTACTGCTATGACCTTTGGTTTTAGTAACTTTTATACTGTATGCAATATTTCACGTTATTTACTTTTTTTGGTGTTGAAATTAATGGAAAACTGTTCAAATCATTAAAAAACGTGAAGTTTAATCAATGTACTTGCTTCAAATGTAGTTTTTAGCTGTTGTTCTGCCAGTTTTAGATTTTTTTTGTTGCCTATTTTATTTTTTTTAGCTTTAAGCATTTTTTTTGTTGCTAATGTTAGTCTTTAGCTCATGTTTTGTTTTTAGCTAACTTTTGTTTGTAGCGACTGTTTTGCTGGTTTTAGCTGTTGAATATTGTTTTGATTGTTTTTGCTTTTATTTAACTAATTTTACTCTTTAATTTTTGTCTTGCAAATTTTGACTTTAGATATTGTTTTGCACATCTTAGTTTTGAGGCTTGTTTTGACAATTTAGCTTATAGTTGTCGTTTTACTAATAACTTTTAGCTGTTGTTTTGCTCATTTTAGCCTTTGTTCTGGTTATTTTAACTTTAACAACCCAGTTTAAGCTTTTTCAAGAAATATCAGCAGCCACACTTATTTTTGATCGTCTGTGTTTGAATTCAGGTGGACATGTTTTCAGGAGCTGTGTTCATCCAGCAGGCGTTAGGCTGGAACATCTACGTGTCCGTCATCGCTCTTCTGTTAATAACAGCTCTGTACACTGTTACAGGTATGTGGGCAGAGCTAAAACAATAAAAACTAACTTCTGATTATATCTCAGTCACGTTACCAGGGTTATTCTGGCTAGGGTGTAAAAACAACTAATTTAAAATGTAAAACTGATTGTGCAAGAATTACCTTTCTTTCATTAAATAATACCTTACATGCCAAAACTTGACGGAGTTAGTGCCATTTTATTCCAAAGCAGTGCCAGCCATCTTGCATTAATGTAGAAGAACATCCAATGTTTACTTTGAGTTTCATGGATCTTTCCAGAGGTTAATAAGATATTTTGCTAACGAGACAAATGAAAACTTACACACACACACACACACACAGGTAGTTATATGATGGCATGTCTGTCAAGGTGGCAGACAAAGCTATCATGACATCTTAGACATTTTAGTTGTTGCCTGTCACAAAGCGAAAAGGGGGAACTGGAAATACCCTCCGTCCCTTCGTCCGTCTGTATCGTGAGCATGAGAACATGAAAAATTATTGAGGCATCAACTTCTGTTTCGGTGTGTGGCAGCAGCAGCTACACATAACAAAGTCCCTGTTAAAAACTGGGTTGCCACATCAAAATCCAAGATGGCCACCATCCTATATACTGTATGTCAACCAGCCACCTTAATCTTTTGAGGAAACTATGTTTTTAAAATTAAAATTGTTCAATGACTGCATAGTTGACAAAAAACAAACGAAAGGACTCACACTTGACTTACAGGGTCTGTGTTGTGTCTCTGAACTGTGCCTAGAGTTGATTTAAAAGATCCTTTATTGACTTTAACATCATTTATTGTCTTCTTCCCATTTATCAAATTAGCTTACAAGACCCCAGATCCCTCGAGTCTTCTGCAAAAGTTCTGATTTGATGCATGACATTTAATTGTCTTATTACAGTGTTTGTTGCATTGGAATCAAATTTTATTTCTTTTACCTCATGTGTCAATAGTTTTATGTTCATTAAAGTCAATGTAGTTGTCTGACTAATTTCCATTTATTATCTTTTGTCCTAATTTGTGTTTTTGCTTCAGTACTCTTCAAGATTTTTAGAATTCTTATTTATTCATTTAGTTTCATACATTTCTAATACATGTACTGACTGTGTACTCGTGTCTTTCTTCATAAATTAAATTGCCCTTCATTAAGTTGCTTTTTATGGTGAAATTCTGGCAACCCCAGCTTTTTACCATAAATTCCTGTTTTTGTTTTTAACTGCATCAGAAAGAATTAAGATTAAAAGTATTTCTGCTTTAGTTTGACGTCCAATCCTCAAAGCAACAACCATATTTACTTCGTCCTCAACCTCAAACTAAATGAAATATTACAGATTGCTGTGGTTTTACTTGTTCACCTGTGTGTTACCAGGTGGCCTCGCTGCTCTGATGTATACAGACACATTTCAGACTTTTGTCATCATTGCTGGGGCTTTTGTCCTTTCGGGCTTCTGTAAGTACAAACCTTTGTCTTGGCTTTCGTGTAACACGCAGTACAACTTCTGGCTTCTGTCACTCCATTCAAGACAGAGTTACGTAATCAGGAAACAGTTCAACTAATGTCTCTAATCATTAATTTGTTTTTCGAGGCAAACCATTTGCTGACACTGCAGAAGCACAAAACTCTCTAAGTTCAGCTGAAACAACAACACAAATGACCTTACTATTTAACAAAACAATCGTATATCTGCCTTTTCTTTTGTGTATCTACGCAGACTCAAAAACGTTCAATACAAAAACAGCTGGACTTTATTTGTAACAGAAGACGTTTCGCTTCTCATCCGAGAAGCTTTCTCAATTCAAAGAGCAGAGTGTGTGGGGTTCAGGTTTTGAAGCTGAGATAAGATGCACATACATATGCAGATTGACATATCACACCTCACAGTAGGGGTTTGTTAAGTTTCTCACATGAGAAGCAAAACATCTTCTGTTACAAATAAAGTCCAGTTGTTTTTCTCTTGAACGTTTTTGAATTTACCATGTTCGTGGATGACTGAGAATCTTCACCAGCGTATCTACGCAGACCCATCAGATAATATTAACTCTTGTTCGCTTCTCTTCCAGCCTTTGTTCAAGTTGGAGGCTACAATGCACTGCTTGCCAAATATGCCTCTTCTATACCAAGTAATTTCTCCTCCCTGGACCCCCAGCGCTACAACATCTCCCCCCAGTGCTACACCCCCAGGCAGGATGCCTTCAGCCTGCTAAGGGACCCAACCACCGGGGACCTTCCCTGGCCTGGGGTCGTGTTTGGGATGACGATCGGGGGAATCTGGTACTGGTGCTCAGACCAGGTAAACATGATGTCACTTTCCATTCACCCATCTATCATTTTTACCCGCTTCTTCCTGCTTGGGTCACGGGGGTCACTGGTGCCCATATCCAGCAGTCACTGTGCAAGAGGCAGGGGACAGACTGCACAGGTCTCCAGTCCATCACAGGGACACATAGAGACAAACAACCATTCACTCTCTCACTCACACCTGGAGACAATTTAAAGTTACCAATCAGCCTAACATGCATGTTTTTGATCTGTGGGAGGAAACTGGAGTACCTGGAGAAAATCCACACATGCACGGAGAGAACATTCAAACTCCACCCAGAAAGGCCCCCAGACCGGGATTTGAACCAGCGACCTTCTCGCTGCGAGGCGACAGCTCTACCAACTGAGCCACCGTGCTGTCCATTATGTACCCACTTGAATATTTTGCACCAAAACTATTAAAGTACTTGCATTCCCTGTTTAGTTTCAGTCCAGTAAAACATTGATCTTCAAAGCTGCAAACGTTCACTATTCATATCCCTCAGCGACGAGGGACGTCAGCGTACCACTCGTTTGTTTGTAACATGTATTGATCATGTTTACAAATGACCCAAGTGTCCTAAAGTGGTCAGTGATTGCCTTCTTTGTGCATTTCTCCAGGTGATTGTGCAGCGGTGCCTTGCAGCTCGTAGTCTCACCCATGTGAAAGCTGGCTGCATCGTGTGTGGCTACCTCAAACTGCTCCCAATGTTCCTCATGGTGTTCCCCGGAATGATCAGCAGGGTCCTCTATCCAGGTGTGTCCGATCAAAAACATGGGTAGAAATAAGCCAAAGAAAGGTGGAGGTTAGGGCAAACGACACAAATGTCAGATGGCACTGTTCTATGTTGTATGTTTTCATCCACTTACAGATGAGGTTGGCTGTGTGGTTCCTGAGGACTGCAAGAGGATTTGTGGCACTGAAGTGGGCTGTTCTAACATAGCTTACCCTAAACTGGTGGTTACAGTCATGCCGAATGGTGAGATCTAAAACCTTTCCAGATATATAAAAGCTGTTTAACCTCACATGTCTGGACCGCTTTCTTCTTCTGTGTCCAGGTTTGCGAGGCCTGATGCTGGCTGTGATGTTAGCTGCTCTCATGTCCTCTTTGGCCTCCATCTTTAACAGCAGCAGCACTTTATTCACCATGGACATCTGGACCCGCTTCAGAGCGCAGGCTTCTGAGCGCGAGCTCATCATCGTAGGCAGGTAAACAGGTCATCATCTGCATCAACTGTCCTAAAAACTTCTGCTCCACACAAATATTAAACTCTGTTCCTGGAGCACAAAATGCCACAAACTAAGATGAAAGTCACCACTTTGCTGCAGTTGTTATGTGTACGAAGGAGGATTTCTCATTTGTGAAGGTTTTGCCCCTCAGAGTCTGGGTTCTGTGCATCGTGGCCATCAGTATCTGCTGGATCCCAGTGGTTCAGGCGGCTCAGAGCGGTCAGCTGTTCGATTACATCCAGTCGGTCTCCTGCTATCTGTCTCCCCCTATTGCCTCCGTCTTTCTGCTAGCTGTGTTTGTCAAGAGGGTCAATGAAATGGTGAGAAAGCTTCCACCTGCATGTTCACCATTTCACAACCGCTGAATTAACTGACGCCCAATGTTTTATTGGAGTAAATGCTTTCGCCACCATTTGTTCGAATGTATCAATGAACATACACGCAGTGAAGAATCAGCATGTAAATTATCACAACACCTGACTGGATTAATGCCAAACATTAAAATTCCCAAAGAGAAGCATTTAAATTTAGTCAGACTTATGCAACTTTTAGTTTTTAAGGGGGTTTAAAGGGAGTTTTTTTTCTTTCCACTGGTGCCACTGTGCTTGCTCAGGATGGGAGACTGGACCGAAGTGAACATTCAACTTGTTTGCTGGATTCCTTAGATAAAGAACGTTACTAATTGGCTTTTATTTATGTGAATGTTCCTGTAACTTGCCCTGAGACAACTTTGTTGTGATTTGGCGCTATAGAAATAAACAGAATTGAATTTTAACTAGCCTTTTACTATTTTTAGCATTTAATTAACTATTTACAATTTTTTGATTGTAGCTAACCTTTTTGCTACTTGAAGTTAGCCTTTTGATACTTTTAGCTAGAAAGCTTTAAGCAAGCCCTTAGCTATTAGCATTTAGCTATTTTGGGTAATTTTGGTCGCTTTACCTTGTATTTTGCTACATTTAGTTTTCAGTTAGCCCTTTGCTTTGTTTAGATTTTTGCTGGTGTTTTGCTACATTCAACTAGACTTTGCTTACTTTCAGCATTTTGCATCTTTTAGCTTTAAGTAGCTATTTGCCATTTTTTGTTTTTAACTAGCATTTTTGCAACCTTTAGCTAGCCGTTTGATGCTTTTAGCTACCCTTTAAAAGTTTTTCGCAAGCATTTTGCTACCCCTTAATAAAAAGTAGTATATTTTAAGTTAATTTTCCCAAGTATACTTTAAGTTAAGTATAAGTATATCAAGTATACTACACCCATACTTGTAGTGTACTAGAAAGTATACTGATTTAATACTTAATTGGACTTTTAGCTAGACTTTAACTATGTTTAGTTAACTTTAGGCTGCTTTTATTTAGCATTTCACTACATTTAGTTTTCAGTGAGCCCTTTGCTGCTTTTATATTTTAGCTGGTGTTTTGCCACTTTTAACTAGACATTTCTTACGTTGAGCATTTTGCTTCTTTTATCTTAAAATCCCTCTCTCCATGGTTTCTGACCTAAAGTCACATTTTGTTCTGTTTGAACTGTGTAAACAGTTAATCAAGTAGAGAATGATCATTTATTCATTCTTGTGAGACTGATGATTTATAAAGATTCAATCTTTTCACTTAATTGAGAAATCTTTCAAAATGTGGAAAAAGAATGTTGATGATTCTGTGCACATTTACCTTATAAGACATTAGTGAAATGGATTAATAAACTTATTACAGGAGATTGTCTGTGAATCTGTCAACAGAATCTCTTTTGAACAGGAAGAGGTAAACTGTCCTTGTTGCTGACCTCATCAGGGATCTGAGTGTCTGACCAAGTTTTTATAACAACAGGAGAGAAGCCTTGGCTTCGCTCATCGTTATTCAGTTCATTTTGTTCGTCTCTGTGATGGTCTCCCTCTTTATAGTTTAGTTAACCTACATTTAAAAATAAAGCTAGACAAAATGTACACTTTAAAGTCCAGCAGAGAGTGAAAGTAAAATAAACAAAAGTTAAAGAAAAACTTGTAACTTTAAGAAATATGTCTGCTAGATGCCACATCACCCTCCAACTCCGTCCTATGAGGTCATTCTGAGGTCATTCTGAGGTCATCCCCTTAACCCTCTTAGGTGACCCTCAGACAAGCTGTTGACCTCAAATGATCCTTAGTTCACTCTCAGGGTCACATCAAGGCACTTCAAGACCCCCCCCCCCCCCCCCCCGCCTCATGGTGAGAAAACAAATGTCAGTCTGGCTATGACATTTTACGATGATAAACAAAACGTTACATTTCTAATCTGATACTTCTTCCTGATAATCTGGCAGAATTTGTAACATTTTTCTGACCTAAATTCCAAAGTTAATCCTTATCAAAGTTTTCTAAACTGTCCACATTGCTGCGTGTGCAACAGGTCCCGTTCAAGATTCCTGTTTTAAAGTTAGATTCCAAGTCTTCCTTCAGATTGTAAAGGGTTGATTCTCGCTCCAGAGTTATGATTCTTCTTCTTCTTGTTAAATCTTTAAGAGAACTGTTAAATTGGGTTCGGATGATTTAAAGTGATAATTTAATGTCCTCTCTCCTCCAGGGTGCTTTCTGGGGCCTGATCGGTGGTCTGGTGATGGGTCTGTGTCGGATGTTGCCCGAGTTTTGGTTTGGGACCGGCAGCTGTATTTTCCCCTCTCGGTGCCCGTTCCTGGTGTGCGGGGTCCATTACTTGCACTTCGCCATCATACTGTTCTTCTGCACCTCAGTGCTGGTGCTGCTGGTCAGCTTCAGCACTGAGCCCATCGACGACCAGTATGTAAGTGATTTAATGAGATTTGAGACTCCAGAACAGAAAACGGTCGACCGATTATAATCTGGAATAAATTATAGTGCTGCCACGTCCAAACATGGAGGCACAAATAAAGAAAGCTTGTTGTATCTGCCTTCAGCTGCATCGTCTGGTGTTCAGTCTTCGTCATTCCAAAGAGGAGAGGAAAGATCTGGATGTGGAAAAAGAGAGAGCTCCTAAGAAGGCTGGGGAGAAGATCGGAGAGCATAACAGTGTAGTTACAGGTGAGCAAGACAGGAAATCACACTAAGACATACAGTATACAGTGCCCCACAGTTATTTACAGTGGAACTATTCCATAATTTGTCACATTCAAAATGAAATCATCTGAGGTGTTTTACTGGGAATTTATGCGGATGAAATGTAGAGCAAAGAGGGAGGCAAAGCAGAAGGCATATGATGAGTTGTATGGGAGGCTGGACACTAAAGAGGGTGAGGACTTTTACTGATTGGCGAAACCGAGGGATCAGGCTGGAAAGTATGTGCAGCAGGTTAGGCTTGTTAAAGAGGAATGGTAATGTTCTAACAAGTGAGGAGAGCAAGATGGGAAGATGGAAGGGAGTACTTTTGAGGAGCTAATCAATGAAGAGAATGAAAGCGAAAGAAGAGTAGAGGTTATAGAAACTGTGGACCATGAAGTGGGAAAGATTGGGTGGACCAACATAAAGTGTCACATAACTGTGAAGGAAAATTATAACTTTTTTATTGTTTTCAAACAAATATCTGAAAAGTGGTGTATTTATTTAGTTATGTAGTTATTCATCCTCTGTTATTTTGACACTCCAAGATGTTCTGTGAAGGCCTCAGAGGCACATTAGTGATCAAACAGCATCATGAAGACCAAGGAATACACCTGACAGGTCAGGGATAAAGTTGTTGAGAAGTTTAAAGCAGGGTTAGCAGCTTTGAACATCTCATGGAGCACGTTTCAGTCCATCGTTATTCAATGAAAGACTACGGTCCAGCTGTGAACTGACCTAGATCCATCTAATCTGAGGGCCGTGCAGAGAGGCTCCATGGTCACTCTGGAGGAGCTGTAGATCCACAGCTCAGGTGGGACAGTCTGTCTATAGGACAACTGTTAGTTGTCCCCCCACCGATCTGTCCTTCATGGAAGAGGGACAAGAAGACAGCTTTAGTTGAAAGTCAGAAAAATCCAGTTTGCAGTTTGACACGTCATATAGTGGACACAGCTAACCTGTGGACAAAGAAGCTCTGCTCAGATAAAACTAACACTACTCCACCCTCTGTGAAACATGGTGGTGGCAGCATCATGCTGTGGGGGTGCTTTCCTTCAGCAGAGATCGGTTTACAAATTAAGCCCTGCTTGGAACTGCTGTTCATGGAGGCTCTCCACCCAGACTGACTGAGCTGCAGCTGGTTTACAAAGAAGGATGGGCAAAAACTTCAATCCCTGTTTCTGAAAAGTTGCTAAAAACAAACCACCACAGACTAATTCCACTGACCCAGGGGGCTGAACAACACGCACACCAAACTTCAAATTCCATCCATCCATCATCTTTACCTGCTTCATTTTTTGAGTTATGGGGGTCACAGGTGCCAATATCCAGCGGAGGTGGGGGACACCCTGGACAGGTCTCCAGTCCATCACAGGGACACATAGAGACAAACGAAACAAACAACCATTTACTCTCTCACTCACACCTAGAGACAATTTAGAGTTACCAATCAGCCTAACATGCATGTTTTTGGTCTGTGGGAGGAAACCGGAGCACCCGGAGAAAACTCACACAAGCACGGAGAGAACATGCAAACTCCACCCAGAAAGCCCCCCTGGCCGGAATTTGAACCGGCGACCTTTTTGCTGAGAGGTGGCAGCTCTGCCAACTGCGCCACCGTGCCGCCCAACTTGTCAAATTTTTGTCTGTAAACAAGCGGTACGCTGATGTCTCCTGTCGCTGACGGGTTTGAATAGCGAACGTTTGTAGTTTTGGAGAGGAGTGTTTTTATGGAGGTAAACGTTGATGTTTTTGGTGCGAGATATTCAAGTGTGTAGGAGTTGCACTGTAGAGAAAACACAGGGAGGTTATTCTTTTTTTTCTTGTCTGAGGCACAGTGACAGATCCTGGTGAGTGGAGGGAGCAGTTTTATCCACCATCAGGGACAATGGTGGAGCTAGGGGGTGGCCAACAGTGGCCTTGGCCAACAGATTAATCTTTGGCCACCCCAATCATTTGAGGAAACTATACTATTAAGCAATGTAAAAACTAGTTTACTCAAAGTATGTATATATACATTTGTGCATACACCTATTTTTCAAGTTGTCATGCTCATAGTATGGATGGATAGATAGTAATTGCAATTCCATTTGCTCCACGACAAGGGACAAAAATGCTTTAAACCATGTATCGTTTTACTTTTTCTTCACACGGTGTAGGAGCCTCAGCTAAATTTTCTGTTGGTGTCACATGAAACCCCAGTAAAATACTTTAGTTTGTGGTTGTAACGTGACAAAATGTCGAAAAGCTCAAGGCGTCATTTAAGAAACAGCTCCGGCTCCGTTTGCGTTTCAGAAGCCAAAGAAGAAAAGTGTGGCATCTGTCGCTGGGTTGGGGGTCTCTGTGGACTGGGTGCTGACTCTCAGGACCGTGACCAAGAGGAACCTGAAGCCCCGGAGCCACAGATGCCCGACATCAGCGAGGCCCCGGTGTGGAAGCACACGGCGGACGCCAACGCTCTCATCATGATGACGGTCGCAGTTTTTATGTGGGGATACTTCGCCTGGTGACGTCAGTTTACTGAAAACACACCTTGTTAAATGTTGTTTATTTTAGTTTGAATCACTAATAAAATACTGAAATCAGCGCTTGAAGGGGTCACATCTTTGAGTTAATGCTGCCCTCTGCCGGCAGTCTTTGGTCATTGCACACGCTTCCTTTACCTGCTTGTTTCTGGGTCAGAGTGGAGCTGGAGTCCATCTTCAGCAGTCCCTGGACACCCTGGACAGGCCACAAGTCCATCATAGGGACAAACAAGACAACCATTCACACCTAGAGGCTCAAAGTGCACTACGGTGTGCTCAGAGGTTAGGGTGTGCCACTCTTTACAACATACGTGTAGACTCATGAACAGGTTTGATCAAATAAGAGCCATTACTGTGTAGAGTTACCACCTGATTCCATCACTCATCACTTACAGAGGCGTGAAAAGACAAAAAGGACGGATTGTATTCAAGTTTAACTCAGTAAAGCTTTAAGTGCTTCTCAACTGGGTTTAAAGTTTTTCACACTTCTGAAACACTGGATGTCAACTTTTGCAGAGCAACTGGATTTCAAACGCTTTCAAAGACAATTTAAATGTTTTTTTCGGATTAATTTAGAATTTCAATTTTCTTCTTTCGGCTGCTCCCTTCTTTAGGGGTCGCCACATGGGAGCAGATGGTGGTGGGGGGAGTTAAGCTCAAGGTTCCCAGAGTGAGGCAAATGAAGGTGGAAGCAGGTGTGGGTGCTTCACCTTTCCCACCCACATTTTAATGTTGGTGCAGGGAGTTGAACAGGCAACCTTCCCATCACAGGCCCACCATCTCTAACCTCTGCTCCACCACACCCCTAACTTATAATTTCAGCATTTATCATGTTAGAGGAAGAGCTGCTGAATGATTAAGATGTCATTCATGGCCGAAGTGTTGGCACCCCCGAAAGAAAGTATTTGAGTTTTGTTACATTCGGTTTGTGTTTTGGAACAACACAAAAAAACTGA
Organism: Nematolebias whitei; assembly: GCF_014905685.2. Taxonomy (NCBI): domain Eukaryota; kingdom Metazoa; phylum Chordata; class Actinopteri; order Cyprinodontiformes; family Rivulidae; genus Nematolebias; species Nematolebias whitei. The sequence continues at coordinate 17,666,105 of NC_056503.1, forward strand.
CAGAAAAGCTAAACTCAAAGAATGGGCTGGACAACATTATTATTATTTGGTTGTACATCCTTTGTGAACATCAAGCTCTCTGGAGCTCTGGTACCTGAGATTGTTGGTAAATTTCCATAATTCTGGTTCTCCAGTCCTGTTTTCTGTTCTTTGTGCTTAGTGTGACATGCACAGACACACAATGCAGACGGAGTCAACTTCTCTCCTTAATCTGGTTTCAGGTGTGTTTTTATTTTTACATTGCCCACACCCTTTACATGAAACAGGTGAGTTTAAACGAGCGTCACATGCTTGCAACAGTCATTTACAATTTCAAAATAAGATGCCAATGGTTTCGTCTGACCCATTTTTGGAATTTTGTGTGAAATATAAATTTAGGCTATCCTGATGCATGCTCAATAATCCAGGTAGAAAAAAGTTAAGTCTGGTCCTCTGGATACATTTAGACTCATTTTCCTCTGGGTCTTTAACCTTCCAATACACGTTTTCTGGGAGAAATACTTCATTTTCTGGAAACATTTCAGGGGTGCCAACACTTTGGTCAGTGACTGTACAGCTCAGGGTTGAGGGTTCTCTCCAAAAACATGTTGATACAGAAGAAACGAAACGTGGCGTGCACGTGTCATCATTAGAGGGCAACCAGTTTTATCGGAAAGCAGAGGTTTCATTCCAGATCTGGAAAAATGATAAAAACCAAACCACACTTTTCAAAACCAGTAGGACCTCCGACTGAACAGTTTGAAATTAGCCACAGATGTTGGATTTCCACCCCATCAGACACGACACAAACCAGGAAGTGATTCAAATTTCCAGTTTTAATCATTACTTCTGTTTTTATTTAAGCACACATTTCCCATTAGCACTGAACACGTCTGCGTCCTACAGAGGGCTCTCCCATGACAGACCGTCCTCCCGTCTCCGTGCAGAGTTTCAGCATCATTCATCTGTTCAACGTCCAGTCTGTCAGCTTGCAGAGGGGGTGGGGAGTTTAAAAAGCAAGCGATGGGGGGGCGGGGTCAGGAGAATATATATTTAAATATATTTATTTATTTTCTTCAAGATTTTTGAGTTATATTAGAGCCGTCACCAGGCACTGCAAACTCACACTAACAGTTTAGGGTGGAGTGTGCCCCCCCCCCCCCCCAACAGGTTCCTGTGCAACTCTCAATAGATGTGTGAGGTATGTGACGCCTCAGTCTCCTGCGGGGTTAGGGTAGAGGTAGGGCTTTTAAGGCTGGAAGCTGGTGTAGAGAGTTTCTGCTTGGGGGGGGGGAGGGGGGGAGGGGGGAGATGACGGCTTTGGCAAACGAACGGGAGGACAATGGAAGGGAAGCAAGGAAAGAGTTGGGGGTTAAAACAAAGATGGAGCATTTAAAAACAAACCTGTGGGTTCAGTAGGGCGACAGACACAGTCCTCATGAATAAAAGCAAACATTCCAACACACAAACAAATAAAAACAAACACAAAGCTAAGATCAGTCAAACCGTACAAAGTGACAACAGGCCTTTCCAAAGTGACGTCAAGTTTCTCTTTTTCATCCCGTTCAAGTCCATCTCCCAGAATTCTTTGTAAACTCAGCGGCTCTTCGTGGCTGCTCAGCAAGGTTAGGGTCCACTCTGAAACAAGGGCACGGGTCTGAGACCCAACCTACCTCTGACCCGTTTCAGAACCATCAGTGATAAGCAGTGATTTCAGCAGCATCGTCAGGGTGGAGGGGGCTGATCAACAGTACGACGACAGCACATTCAGGGGGACAGAAACGCAGCGAGCGGGACAGAATACAAATAAAATCCAGGTTGATTCATACAATCACATTTCTGCTCAACATTCCACCCCTGAAAAGGTTTGACACGTGTTGGACTCTCGTTCCTTAAAGCACACAGCGCGTGTCGGGACCAGGAACGATTACATTTCTCTGCATCGCTTTAAGAGCCCTAACTTCAAATCAACACACTGCAACATCTTCACGTGCACTGCCTGCTGTAAGATCCATGTGCATAACTGGACAGAGAGCCAACGGTTAGCAGGCAGCAAACATGGCGGCAGTAGGAGAGGACCCCAACCCTGGAATACAAACAGTTGACAAGAGCCGCTCCGGAGCACAGCACGGGAGAAAGGGATTCTGGAGGACTTGGAAAGAAGAAAGAAAAGGCAAGGAGTGTGACACGACTTCCCTCGGACAAGGGAGAATATAAGAAAGTCCTGGAGCAGTGATTCCTCCTCGCAGTCCTCGCTGCTCCCCTGCTCTCTGACCACAGGTGAGGAGGAAGAACACAGTCTGAGATGAAGAGTTGGTTTCTGTAAAGTCTGTTCACCCTCCCTACCTGGACTCCTCCCTCCGGTCCTCTTTTTTGGAGCGAATGGGCTGAGAGCCGTCGGCAGGATGCTGCACCCAGTTGTTGTCGTGGAGACCGACGCGGCAGCCCGGCGTGTCCTTGTCGGTACGCCGGCAGCACATCCAGTAGGATCGTCCATAAGGCAGGTCGTGGTGGTAAGGTTTGGGGTGCCAGCGGCATAAAGACACGTCCCCGCGCTCGTACTGACGCTTGCACTGCTTGCAGGGGTCGTCCTTGTAGAGGGGGTCTTGATTCCAGCGGGAATCCACGGCACGCACGCCGTACGTCTCGATCAGCGCCTTGAAGTAGTGACAGGTGCACTTGAGGGCGGCCAGGGCGCGGGTGGGCAGGTAGCCGAAGATGTTCACCATGATGTGGTCGGGGAGCAGGAGCATGTACTGTCGCGGCTCCAGGAGCCGCTGGATCTGAAAGCGGATCTCCAGGAAGTCGTGGGACACGTGGCGGTACAGGCGACACAGTGATGGGTCTGAACAGTCCTCCACAACACTGGGAGAGTCTGGTCGTGTAGCCCGCTCCCCCGAGCCCACTGCCACCCCCGACCCAAGACTGTTGTTGTTGGCACAGTCCAAAGAGCACATTCCTGACCCGCTGCCAGTGGTTACTTTTCCATCCTCCTCTGGTCCCCTGGGAGACTGAAGGAAAAACAGTTGTCCAGGAGGGGGATCATCTGATGAAGAGTCAGCTGAGCTTCCAACACCCCCACCGCTCCCTCCCCCCACGGCAAAACACACAGTCTCCTCCTGCACGTTCTCTGTGCTGTCTTTGCCATAAAAAACACACTGGTCTACAGCACCTGTCACCACCACCTCCACGTGGAAACCAGTCACTGGCTCCCTCCCCACACCTGCAGCCTTCTTCTCCCCAGAAGACAGCTCCTGGGTCGGGTCGGGGCTGCAGCAGGTCGGCCTGTCCTGGTGATGAAGGTCTCCATCTGCTTTAGGGGCAGACGCTGTAGCAGCAAGCAGCAAACTGCTGGGGTCTCTTGACGAGGGGCTGAGGAGCTGGTACAGGTCACAAGTGATTTTCTCTTTGGCCCTGGCTGCCGCCTGGTTCCCCCCACCACCACAGCTCATAAACATACAGCGGGATCTGCTGGCTGGTTCCAGCTGAGAACGCGGGTCCAGATTGGACACTCTGAACGCTATCCTAACCTCACCATGACTATGATTGGACGGTGCGGGGGGTGTTACAGTGTCTCCTCTCCTATGCTCGCCCTCACTGTCTTGGTTAGAAGAGGGCATCCCAGTACCAGGACCCAAATGGAGCCGGTTCTCGAGGTTTTGAGACTCAAAGTGCGCGATGGCCTGCGCCACTCTGCATGACTCATGCTGCTCTTCGAGCTCCTGGTCCGCTTGGATGGGAGATGATGGCTTCTCGTTTTCTTTGGAGGGCTGACCATGTGAACTGTTTGATACAAACACCACAGGGGAGGGGTCTGACACTGTGCCCCTGAGCAGAGTGTGCTGGCTGGAGCTAAGGCCCTGACTGTGAGTGATAGAAGGGGGTTGGTGGTGCTGGTTCCCATGAACGGCGACAATCCCCTGAAGGGCCATGGCAGTCCTCTGCTCAACTAAGGCAACCATCTCTGCTACAGAAAGCAGGTCCGTTTCATTCAGGCCTCCGAGATGTGGCTCGTCAGGACTGTGAGGTGAGACAGAGCAGTCGTGACTGAGAGCATGGGAACGTGTTGGAGGGTCGTACGAGGAGCACCGCCTTCGTCTTTTGGCTTTACTGCAGTCAGTTGCCCAGTTCCCTTTAACCTGTAGGGGGAAATGAAGAATGATCAGATCAAGCAACAATCTTAAAACACTTGAGTTCCTGCAGCTTCTCACCTTCATGGCACTCGGTCTGAGCTGGCCGGTTCCACTGAACTGGTGCGCAACAAAGAAGGCGATCTTCTCCTTGGTGTTGCCCGGCTTTATGACGTACCAGGTATCTAACAGAACCCGTCCGTCCTGCATCTGGGACCCCGCAGTGGTTGGTGAGGGAGGGGCTGAAGGGGGTTGAGGGGTCTCGCTCTGCATCAGGGAGCTGGATTCAAGCTCAGGTTCAGGTGGAGTGTTCTCTGAGCCCACATCCTCGTCCTCTCCATCGCCCTCCTGCACCCCAACTATCATGCCATCTTCGCTTTCTCCTGCCACCCTCCTGGCACCCTGACTGAGTTCGACCTTGCAGACCGAGGGGGACCCTACGCCACTGGCACCTCCACCCCGGCCGCCCCCCGAGCTGGGACTCCGAGCTTTGTTCTGGGAGTAGGTGCCAAAGGGGCGGGGGCACCACAGCCGGATGTGGGAGAAGGTGTCGCGGTCCATCAGGAGGAGGACCACCGTGGCATGTCTGCATCTAAGCTGGCCAGCAAACACCAAGTGCTCTCATTGTTGGCTCCCTGCTCCACCCGACTGGCTGACAATCAACACCGGGCATAAAAACCTGTGGAAAATTAAAACAAGAAGTGAAGAACATACAGGAAACAGCAAAACAAAAAACATTGTTATAACAGTTTAGTAAGCTCTTATCTGTAGAGCTTGTCGGTGCTGGAATTAATGCAGTTAATCAATAGCCAATTGGAGCTGCACTCAATGGCTGCCTTGAGGTCTTTACACAAGCTGCTGGCACTCTGAACCCACAGACCACCAGAGTGTGGAGACGAACACCATCACACCGTTACAGAAACCAAACGGCCTGCTTCACACTCAGGCCAAACTTAATTAGCTGTAACATTTGCTGCTCTCGCCACAAGACTGCTCCCTCGCTCTGATGCCTCCAAATCGTATTAAAAGGATTATGTTTCAGGTTTGAGATGTGTGGGCAGCAGATGAAAGGGAGGAAAGACGAAACACAAAAGCATCAAATGGATCCTCATCGCTCTCTCCCTCTGCATCTCAGCTTTTCAAAGAGGACTTGACTTAATAGGAAGCAACATGGGGAGGAGCGTACAGGCATATGCAGGACCTATTTTTAGTCAACAACAGCTCAGGGGTGGGTTAGAAGTAAAATTGTTGCTGCTGTCCTCACCCCTTTCTCCCTGCTAAAGTGCATACACTACAGATCGGGGAATGGGGAAGACCATTCGTCCTTCCAGCATGCTTCGTTTCTGTAGCTAGCTAGACCGGCTACAGGGAACGCACCACAACCCTTGAGGACACATTCAGGTCTTTGGTATATTGTTCGCACATATTTAATGTAAATTATTTAAAGTACTTAAGCCATTCAATAAATATTATAGCATTTGGAGCTACAATAAAGCAAACTGTTTTTATTTAAGTCATAGTGTCCAAGTATGTATCAGACATTAGCTTTCTATTCTAATTAGAGTATGAAAGTATTCAAAGAGTCACTGCTGGCAGGGATAGAGAGAAACTCCAGGTTAGACTGGTTTGCTAAATGGGTGGAGTATTTTTGATGGCATTGCTACAACTCTAACTGCATTCACTCCTGGTATTCTAATTTTTTTTTAACTCGAGTAAGAATAAAACTACAAGTGTAACCTGTAGAGATGCAGGTGACTCGTTAAACTTAGCCCTTTAGTTCACTGCAAATAACAGCAACACCCTTTACATAGCACTCCCTTATATTCTCACTCTTACATCAATATGCATATTAATGCAGCGGTGGAGTTGTTTTGCCTATAGACACTTTGGCGCCACTGCACCACTGATTCTCAGATTGGAAGATGATCCCACCACCATCATTGGGTTAGCTGTATGTTAAAGTAATAAAGATCCATTAACAGCTAATAATAAGTGTGATTGTAAAGCATTCTAGCTATTGTTTCTACTGACGAGGTACCAAGATGAAGACACCAGCTGTTGTTACAACGGACCAGCCATTTTGAACTTTTCCAACAGAGAAAGCAAAAATACTGGACATACTGAAACCTGGGTGAACTTGACCAAACACAGAAACAATTAAAACTACAGAATTAAGTTCAATTTTGTCAACTCTCTCTCCATTTTGGACGACCAGTAACACTGAAAAAGTACAATGCTTTAAAAACACTAAAAACAAAAAACAAGTTGAACTCTTTTCACACATTTTTAGTGTGAAATAAAAATAAAAAACACATTTTGAGATGGTAATTCTGCTTTACCAGTGATGTCAATTTTGAAATGTCCATTTGATGAACATTGTACTGGTCTTTCGTCAGTTGATATAATTCAGACTGAGTTGTACAAAGTTTCCAAGAACAAGCAGAACACCAAAATCCCTCATTGCTGAGGGATCTGAATAGTAGCTGGTAGTTTTTGAGAGGAGTATTTTTCTGGACTGGAATGAACAGGGAATGCAAGTAAAGCTTAATGTTTTTGGTGCAAGATAGGGGGTGCTCCGATTGCAGTTTTCTGGCCGATCACCGATTTCTAAAAAGTCTGACCTGCCGATTCCAATTTTGACCGATACAGATTTTGTTTTATAAGCGACACCATCAGGTGTTATAAAGTCACAACGCACCTTAAATTTTACAACCTTATTTTATTGATAAACACACCCTTGAACAATATCCTAGAAACAAAACAAACTTGTTTTAACTGGCCATGAGGTAGTGTTCTGAAATATAAATGAAGATTAGACAATTGTTGTTAAAACAAAAAAAAATCTGTGAAATCAGTTTCTCATGCAAGTATTGGACGATTTCCGATTTCCCAAAATTAAGGAAATCGGGGCCGATTTATCTGTGCACCCCTACTAATTATCAAATCTACCTGTGGTTATAAATAGTGGATGGATCAATTGATTTAGAGGGGTTTTGTTTTTGCTTGATGTGCCGCAGAGTGACGGATCCTGGAGAGTGGAGGGAGCAATTTTATCCATCACTGGGAGTAACGGTGGAGCCAGGGGGTGGCCAATGGTGGTCTTAGCCACCACAGATCAATCCATCAATCTTTGGCCACCCCATGATAAAAGACGTTTGAGTAACAAAGACTAGAAAGCAGTTTCCTCAAATGACATATACATATATTTATATATATACATATACACAGGGCTTAATTTGTAAACCGATTGATGCCGGAATACAAATAAAACACAAAATGCACAAAGCTGACCAGTTTTTTTTGGGGGGTGGGGGGGTGCCAGAAAACCAGTCAGTATCTAGTGCCCACCATTTGCCTCATTCAGTGCGATACATCTTCTCATAGAGTTGATCATGTTGTTTATTGGGGCGGCTGGGACCAGTGGGATATTGGTCCACTCCTCTTCAATGGCTGTACAAAGTTGCTGGATATTATCAGGAACTAGAACGTGCTGTCGTAGACGCTGATCCAGAGCATCCCAAATATGTTGACAGTGAGTATGCTGGTCATGAAAGAACTGGGATGATTTCAGCTTCCAGGGACTGTGTAAAGATCCTTGCTACATGGGGCCGTGTCTTATCATGCTGTGACATGAGGTGATGGTTGTGGATGAATGGCACAACAACGGACCTCAGGATCTCATCACGTTATCTCTGTTCATTCAAAATGTTCTCAATAAAATTCACCCGTGTTCGTCGTCCATAACATATGCCTGCCCGTACCATAACCCCACCACCACCAAGGGCCACCCGATTCACGATGACATCAGCAAACCGCTCATCCACACAACACCATCCACGCAGTTTGTCATCTGCCCTAAACAGTGAGAACTGGGATTCATCCGTGAAGAGAACACCTCTTCAACCATACGCCACTGAATGGGAGCATTTGCCCTCGGTGAGGAAAGAAAAACTTCCCATAAAGTGTCATCACTTCAGGGGTGTGCCCATGTTTTTCCAGGTATCTGGCCTCTCATTTACTTCAGTACGCAGAAGCATAAAACATCTGTGATCCAGTATCTGTCTCAACTTTATATTCCATTCCAGACCTTTCATTAAAAAACAGCAAGCTCATGAACAATTTCTGTCTAACAAGGTTGAGTCAGATCGTCTGGACAGATTCTTCTTTGTTGAAGAACCCGTCCAGAGGACCTGACTCAACCTTGTTAGATGTAGCTACCTGGATTATTGAGCATGAGTCACAACAGCTAACTGTGGTGTCCAATGGACTGCAGGTATAGAAAGACTTGGAGCAGAAAATATAAAATATTCCCATACCCATTAGGTTTTCTGAGTGATGCATACTTGATATTTAAGTCTTGTTGCTGCGATGTGTTCTTTGTAGTCCCATGTCGTGAAAACAACACTTGTGAAGCAAATAAATGCCCTTATATTTTAATTGTTAATCTATTTTATTTAGAATAGTCAAGCTCCAATGACTGAGCATGGTCACAAGTCTATTCTACTCCGATTCATTGCTCTGATAAAAAATGTTTTTTTTAAAAACCATCCTGAGAACAGATTAAAAAAAAAGAAAAACCAAAAAAAAAAAAAACCAGCTTGTAACAACTTCAGTGATTCACTTGAAGGCAGCGCTTATTACACAATCAAGCCAAAGATTATCAATGAGTTTACGCAGGCAATGGTTGACGTATTTAAGATGACACCTTAGCCGTCTGACTTCGATTTTGGTCGTTTAAACGAGTTTAAACTCACATGGTTCAAAAACAGGTCACTTGTTTTTTGTCCTTCTTCCCCTTCTTTTTTGTGCAACACTGCACAGGGTGGTGCATTGTACATTTGGACTAATGGATTGGCTGCGAGAAGTGCAAAAAGCAAACACCACCCACACGGTGTGGTGCACAACTGTAAATGCGTCCTCTATAATCGCACAGCAACGACTCAGCTCAGAGCAGACGGATTACACCGTGGATGACCATCCTTCTGAAACCACTTCAAATGCTCTACCTCCTTTTCACCAGCAACCTTCACAGTTTTAACACTTAAAGCTGTAAAAATCAAAGGCGATGCGTTTACTGCCCAACATGAAGGAACACGCCGATTCTTACAACAACTGCGAACAGCACACAGGCTCATCCGAGCAACAAATCAACCCGCTTTGATTAATATGAACAATGTTTAGGACTTTATTGTGAAAAGTCTCTTTTGATTGTTTTCAAAGTGGAGTTATTACGTGTCCATGTGCAGCTCTGCAGCCGTGTCTCTGCCAAGTTAGTGTTCAGTCACGTCCGTTTTTCTTCCCCTTCGTTTGCTACTTGAGTTTCTGCAAAGAAAGCCTCCGATTTGGTTTTAAGCTTTCTGCAGCAACCTAATCCATCAAATCCTGTCCCAGCAGAGAGACTCTGCAGTGACTACAGATCCTAGGACCACATCGATTACCAAACCTGACTGGCAGACTGTCAACGAGGAAGCACGATTTACTGTATGTCTTAACACGCAACTATTTCCACAGAAACTTCTGCACAGATCTCGTGCCGCTAAATCAAACAGGAGATGTATTAGTTGAACCAGAGGGAAGATATGTTCGTTATCTAACCTACGTAAGTACATCTTGTCAACAACAGACTACATCATACTCAGGAAATGGTTATATATTCTTGTGAAACATGTCATGGTAAAGAGTTTTCTTGCTGTCAGACCTGTATATTCCTGCTGTAGTTAAAACATGATAATCCACACACAACACAGGAAAACAGAAAAAAAATGGTTTGTTTAAATTCAAACCACAACGCTGATAGATGACATTTATTTTCAAGTAACCTTTTCACGATGAGAAGCATACATTAAGAAATTAATGCCCTGCTTTCCCATTAGATTAAACATTTAACTAAACGTGGTGCGTTCATTTCTAAAATTTTATTTCAAAAGTGAAGGCCATAAGTTACATCCTTGTGGCATTCAGTACCACTGTTACAAACTAACCTGCTAAAATAGAAAAGTAATCCAAGCCACTTGAATTTTTAGCGCCGTGGTTTCTCTTGAACAGATGAAGACTACAGTTTACAGATACATGCCTTGAATAAATAAACCTTTGTTTAGTTTGTCTCTGTGCCTCCAAAGACCAGAAACTTTGCTGCAAACTGCCAACAAAAGAACAGAGCCAAGTACATTATATTACAGGCGTGCGGGACACTCGGGGATGAGCGTCTGAGCGGCCTGCACGCCGTCTTTGTGTGTGAGCTCTGGCATGTTTGTTCAATAACATCAGCACAGGCTGGACTGTGCTTTGACCAGACATTCACAAAGGCCACTGTGTCAACAGAGCTCTGAAAGGTGGCCCAATCACTTATCGTCTCAATAAATTACATCAAATGACGCTGCATGGGAGCAAACTTGTATTACAACAACTACTACTATTACTACTACTGTGCACTACTGCTGTGTTACAATCACCAAAACTGTGTTCCTTTAGTTGTATTTATTAAATTAGGCACTTGGAAATCCCTGATTCTAAAAATCGGACCCTCGTGTAACATGCCTAGATGTCAGGGGAGTAAAACTCGGTTACAAAAGTAGGCCAATAAATGTACTAAAAACTTGATCCAAACTAAAAACTTGGGCCAATTTTAGTCAGTACATTAGCTCATGTCAGGAACATCAACAAGAGTTTGATCGGTCTATTTGACTTTTCTTTGTTGCTCTTTCTATAGCAAATTCAAAAATGACTGAAAAACCTTTTTTCTGGCGTCAAACTTGGCCAGCTGTCATAGGAAGTCTGCACTAATTTAAGAATTTAATCAATTTTTAAGCAAAATGAGAAGCAGTACAAATATTTTATATTTAAAATATAATCTTGGGGGTCCAGTTAAGACATTAACATGGGCCCGACTTGGCCCTTGAGCCCAACACGTGCTCTACGAGTTCTAATCTTAATATAAAACGAGTGACGTGCCTTCCAGCACCATGACGGGGCATTTGAGGTGTGTATGGTTGTATGTCCATTTCTGTGACTTTACTCCTGAAAATTATTCATTTTCAATAATATTTTATTCAAGTCCCATTCATTTTCCTTTTGTGTCAAGCCTCATCATTAGTGACATATTTCTTTACCATGTAAACTTCGTTCTATTAACCTATTATAACGAATCAGGTGTCATTTTGTTTTTTATAGTTCTAACTAATTAATTACATTTTAGAAGCTTTCAGTAAAAATCATTCCAAGTGCCTATAATTATGTAGTTGTGTGGTTAATACCTCCTTAGGTTGGATAATACAACGAGACTATCTGCATAAATAAAAGTTAAATAAAATTAAAACATAAACTGTGCCATTAAACACAGCTTTTAGTTATGTTTCCACAACCAACACATCTGGTATTTGTGTTCCTGTGATTAAAGTATGCATCATCCTAATGTGCATGTCTAAACCTACTTTTTTATAACAATATTCTGGATGACTTTTAGAAAATATGTAATGTTTTCCTTCCAGCCATCAACAGGAGTAAAGTCAAATGAGTCGTCATAAACGAAGGCCTAACAGGTACTTTACTTTTCTGACTGTTTTTAACTCACTCAAATACAAGCTAAAAACAAGCTGAGCCTTCACGAACCTCTTGATACAACAAAAGCATTTAACATGAACAAAAACAGGAGTTTCTGTTTAATGTCGGAACCATGTTTCAACAAACAGCTAATCAAACTGTTAGCTAACATTAGCCTCGGAGTAAATGTCCAGCGCCTGAAATCACAAACAACTAACTTATGTTAGCTGACATTAACCAACCTCTAAATCAACCATTTTATATAACTTTATGGCCTTCGTGTCGTTAATTGTTGAGCGAACAGGTTATTGTTTGAGCTAACGAGCGGGCTAACCCGACAGCACAATTCACCTGCAAAACAACCAAGAAAAGCAGCTTCGAGTTCAGTAAATATACCTTAAAGGCGTCGTTCTTCTCCGACAAGCCCGTCGATCTGCGGACAGTCGATGCCAAGTGTTTATTCGCTGTATTTCTTTCCAACCCGACCAGTGTTGTCTGGTGAAATGCAGTTGTTGACTGTCCGAGTCCACGTAGCTCGGGTGGCTCGCTACTAGCTGCGGGCCTGCGGCTACTTTCTGACATCAGCCTTGTTCTACGGTCGATCGTGAGCCTGTCAGTTCACTCAGCTCAGCCCGGCTCTCTGTACGTCTTGTTGGGACTCCATACAGTCGCTCTCCCACTAGCTGTTCAGAAGTGACGCGAGCTTTCACATTCTGTTCTCGGGGATACCAAAATAATCTGTGTCAAAACGGAGAGAGGAGGAAGGCCATCTTGTTGACAAGCAGCTGCACAGGGCCCGCAGCCAATAGCAGCGCAGAGTCGGTGGTATGCCCTTATATGGAGTGCACCCTGCTCCCGCCCTCTGCCCCCCCCCCCCATCCCGACTCACCGCACCGAAACATCAAAGGTCAAACTCTGAGCAGTTCTTCACTTTTGTCATGCCATTAACATATCATACATTTATCATTTCATACATTTATTATCACGCATTTAACATATCCATTTAACATCTCATATATTTACCATCTCATACATTTCATCATCTCATACGTTTATATTATCATATATTTATTATCATACATTTAACACATCTCATATATTTACCATCTCATACATTTCATCATCTCATACGTTTATATTGTCATATATTTATTATCATACATTTAACATATACATCTCATATATTTACCATCTCATAGATTTATTATCACACATTTAACATTTAACATCTCATATATTTACTGTCAAGTTAGGTGGATGAAAAGAGGTGTTGAGGTCAGACTGCACCTGTCTGGTGGAGGTAGACTGAAATAAAGCAATATTAATGAATGAATGATCAATAAAATAAGTGTTGTCATCACTCTTTGTTAGTCAAGTCTCTCTTGTAAATGAGTCCCCGAGGCTCAATGGGATTGTATAAATAAAGGTTGAATTTATCATCTCATATGTATATACTGGTAATCGTATACATTTATTGTCATACATTTAACATCTCATATCTCATACATTTATAAACTCATTACATACACTTATCATACATTTAAAATCTCATACATTTCATAATCTCATACTTTTATCACCTCATACATTTATTATCATACATTTATAATCTCATACATTTATTATTATACATTTATCATCTCATACATCATGTATTACCTCATACATTTATAATTTTATAAATTTATCACATACATTTATTATTCTACATTTATCATTGCATATATTGATCATCTTATATGTTTACCATACATAATATGACATGTGATGTTTGTATATCATACATTTATTCTCATATATTTATAATCTTGTGCATTTTTCTCATACTGTACATTTATCATATCATACATATATCATCACATAAATTTACTCTCAGACATTTATCATCTCGTACATTTATTGTCTCATACATTTATAATCTTGTATCTTTAACATCTCAAACTTTTATCATATCATACATTTAGCATGTCATATCTTTAACATCTTAGTTCTTTATCATTTCCTATCTTTAACATTTCATATGTTCATCTCATCTAAAGTAGTGTGAAAAATGTCTGAAGGCATCCCTCATTTCTTTAGATTTTGCTTCCAAGCAGCCAGATGTTTTGTAAATATAAAAGTGGAAATTATTGTTTTAGTTTTGGTGAATTTTTTTTATCTGTACATTTTCTTTGGACTTCAGTTATTGTAAGCTATGGATGCCCATTTTGTGACTTTATTAAAAAAAAGGTTGTATTATGAGAAACTATCTGCTAAGTTGTAATTTTGAGGTGCATATTTATGAGATGCTGTCTCAGGTATGAAATAGCATCTCATAATAAAAGTAATGAGTAGGTGAAATTTTTCAAAGAAAAAATTAAAAGATCAGGATTTCATACCTTAAAGTTATAATAAAAAATAAAAATAAAATAATAATAATAATAATAAATAATAACAAATTTTACTCATTAGTGTAACTGTTCCCTAAAATATTTTTGCCACTGAAACTAATGCTGCTGATCCAAGCTTACCGTACATTTACTTTTTTTTTTTAGCAGTTTACCAAGAAAGATTGTTCAAATTTGTGTTATCTCCCAAACAAAAAGTGCTTTTGAGGAAATTAAACATGTTTTTTTTCAGAATTCGCTGGTAATAACTATTTTGGCCCCCTTCTCTTTAAATTCTGCTTTAGTGAAATAGATGGAGAGAAACATTTGCTTTTCAGAGTGATCAGTTTTGTACATCTGTATTTTGAGGTAAAGATATGGGATGGATGATGGATGGATGATGGATGGATGATGGATGGATGGATGGATGGATGGATGGATGGAGAAAAAGCATAAGTTGGCTCGAGAGCAACACAATGTTGGTCTACTCCAGCAGAGGGCGAACTTTCTCTTAATTGTTTCCACATTGTCAGCGTGTCATCCTTTTTCTACTTCAAATAGTCTGCATCAGTTTTATAGAACAATGGTCATAAGTATTATACACATTCAGCGGCATGTCCAGATGCATTTTACTGGAGCCCTAATATAAACCTGAAGAGTCTTAAGTAAAAAAATTATTGATCACATTTCAGAATCTGCAGCACGGTGGCACAACTGGTAGAGCTGCTGCCTCTCAGCGAACAGGTCCTTGGTTCAAACCCTGGTCCAGGGGCCTTTCTGGGTGGAGTTTGCATGTTCTCTCCGTGCATGTGTGGGTTTTTTCCGGGTACTCCGGTTTCCTCCCACAGACCAAAAACATGCATGTTAGGCTGATTGGTAACTCTAAATTGTTCCTAGGTGTGAGTGAGAGAGTGAATGATTGTTTGTCTCGTTTGTCTCTATGTGTCCCTGTGATGGACTTGCGACCCGTCCAGGGTGTACCCCGCCCCTCGCACAGTGATTGCTGGACATGGGTACCGGCGATCCCCGTGACCCAAAATGGAATAAGCGGGTAAAGATAATGGATGGATGGATGGATTTCAGAATCTTCCATGCATGTTTACAAATCAAAAGAAATGAATACTTCCACTATAAAGATGTCCCGAATTCTGGGATAAAACATAAAATATACTGATATAATCATAATCTTTTTTGTTTGAAAGCTTATTGGGCCAGAGACCTGACATGGCTTCACAGGAGATTGTAAAATAGTGATTAACAGGTTACTTACAGGGTACTATACAGGTCCTTCTAAAAAAATTAGCATATTGTGATAAAGGTCATTATTTTCCATAATGTAATGATAAAAATGAAACTTTCATATATTTCAGATTCATTGCACACCAACTGAAATATTTCAGGTCTTTAATTGTTTTAATACTGATGATTATGGCATACAGCTCATGAAAACCCAAAATGCCTGTCCCAAAAAATTAGCATATCATGAAAAGGTTCTCTAAACAAGCTATTAACCTAACCATCTGAATCAACGATGTAACTCTAAACACCTGCAAAAGATTCCTGAGGCTTTTAAAAACTCCCAGCCTTGTTCATTACTCAAAACTGCAATCATGGGTAAGACTGCCGACCTGACTGCTGTCCAGAAGGCCATCATTGACACCCTCAAGCAAGAGGATAAGACACAGAAAGAAATTGCTGAACGAATAGGCTGTTCCCAGAGTGCTGTATCAAGGCACCTCAGTGGGAAGTCTGTGGGAAGGGAAAAGTGTGGCAGAAAACGCTGCACAACGAGAAG
>NC_056503.1:17691913-17730290 GCF_014905685.2 Nematolebias whitei
TTCCGTTGTTTGCCAACCGCCATAAAACTCCATTAAGAAGAAGAAGATAGTATTTAACTTCCGGTTGAAGGTTCTCGTCTATGCACAGTGTGGGGAAAGGGCAGCGCTAAGTGAATCTAAAGTAACGTATTTTCTTTGGAAAAGTAAGTCACTGACAGTGTTTAATCCATTTCAGCGTTTTTATTACAGATGTTTGAAGTCAGGGCTTGAGTGTGCAGGCGGTATTTAGTAAAGTTAATTAATCTTTTAGCAGAGCTAAACAGTTTACCCAACTAGCTAACGGATTAGCTAGTTATTACCAGACCCGGAATGACTTATTTACAAATTTCTAGGATATTTCTTGTGAATATGAGTACTGTTAGGTATTTTAACACACATTTACAAAACAGCTCGTGGTAGTGTCACATGTCAGGACACCTAAACAACTAGAGAAGCGTCAAGGTGAAACTACTGTAGTGGAGTAACAGTTTTTGTAGTATCATCTTTCATCGCTGATTCACTCTGGTTAAATCAGTGTATTAGTTGATATTGTTGCGCAGAGCATTTCCTAGCTTTTAATGAGTGTCTGTGTGTTTAAGATGATGCTGTCAGAAGTGCTGCAGGTGCTCCGGGGGGCTGGGAAAGTGGGCTCAGCTCTGGTCACCACCCAGGGCGAGCAGCTCCGACTGCTGGCCTGCAACTCGTCCCTGGGCCCAGGAGTCAGAGCTGCTCAGGACGTGGTGGACGGACTGGTGGCCACTTTCATGGGCAGCAACAGCACGGTGAGTTTCACTGACTAGTACACGCACAATGAAGCAACAGTAAAATATAACCATGTGTTTTTGTGTTACAGTCGACAAAGGAGGACGTGTTTCCGGACACAGAGGGTTGGGACAACATGGACCCTGATGAAGCAGCCAAGTGGGCTGTGGGGTCTGAGTTCCCTCCTGAGGCTGTGGATCAAAACCAGGCAGGACCAGCTGGACCAGCCGGGGGGATGCACACAGGCAATATTATTTTCTACATCCCTGTTTCCAAATGAATAATGTGCAAAGACAGCACAAATGTTGAAACTACATAAAACTTGTTTTGATTGTTTTTTATTTTATTTATGTTGTGTTTGGGAAATTAAAAAAAAAAAATTGCTAAGTCTGAAAGTGAAATATATTTGTTTTGTGCGTGCGGGTTTTATTTTAAGTTTTTAACAGATGTTTTGGCATTAGCATGTATCCCATGTGGTACATTTAGGCAGAGCACAAAGGAATCCTGCAAAGCAACGGATTTGTTGACACATTCATTTCTTTTGAGCAGATATTTTCAGATATAAATATTTGAAATCCTTTCCTGAAATGGATATAATCTTGATCAGTAATATGTTTCATTTTAAACATGTAAGTGTCATTTTGCATTAATTTAGCTGCTCAGAGGTGAAAGTTCCTCATGTTTATCTCCATCATCCTCTTATCTCTTATCTCCAAAGTCAGCTTTTCACCCGTGCACTAAAAACAAGCAAGATGGCCTCTTTTAAGAAGGAAAGTGGGGCTGTGAGAAGACGGACCCTGATGAAAGACATTTTAATGTACTGTCGGTCCATGATTTTTACAAATAATTTACATATTTTTGTGAAACAGTTTTAGTTTCATCTCAGACAAAACTAAGTGGGTGGTATAAAGAAGTGACTAGCCAAACATTTTCTCTGATGGTATTAAAGTTTCACGTCTAATTAATCAATTATCAAAATAACTAACAAAATGCAATAATCTGCAAATATTATAAACCATTATTTTATTTACAAAGGCAGCACGGTGGCGCAACTGGTAGAGCTGCTGCCTCTCAGCGAACAGGTCCTTGGTTCAAACCCCGGTCCAGGGGCCTTTCTGGGTGGAGTTTGCATGTTCTCTCCGTGCATGCGTGGGTTTTCTCCGGGCACTCCGGTTTCCTCCCACAGACCAAAAACATGCATGTTAGGCTGATTGGTAACTCTAAATTGTCCCTAGGTGTGTGTGAGAGAATGAATGGTTGGTTGTCTCGTTTGTCTCTATGTGTCCCTGTGATGGACTTGCGACCCGTCCAGGGTGTACCCCGCCCCCCGCACAGTGATTGCTGGACATGGGCACCAGCGACCCCCGTGACCCAAAATGGATTAAGCGGGTAAAGAAAATGGATGGATGGATGGATTTTATTTACAGTGAAACAAAGTAAACATGTTAGATGTTGGAACTAAAAAGTTGTACAATTTTTTTAGTGGAAAAAATATCATTTTTGAATTTTATAGTCACAGCACATATAAAAATATGAAACGGGCCGTATTTACATGATTTATTTGTGCTTTCCAAACTTTTTCAGCTTCCTACTCTAAAACTAACTGGCTTGTGCCTCTAAATATTACTGGTTTAAATGTACAAACTTCTAATAAACCTTATTTAATAAGGGCATAATAACTCTTAACAGCTGTCTCTACTATGATAATATTTTATTAATTTATGACTGTTTATTCTTTGTAGTGTTCATGATGTTTTGTTGCTGTTGGTAGTCTTTTTACATTTAGTGTCACTTTTGTAGATGATCTGAAGATGCTCACGTTCATGACCCACTATGAGGTCCTGACCAAAAATGAGCATACACTCATATACACTCATATACACTCGTACACTAAATATAAAATAACATTAAATGCCATTATCAGTATTTGGTGTTTTTTATTTGAATATAAGCCCAATAATATGCATAACGTTTTATGTGAAGACTGTTTATAAAGTTCAGTACGCTCACTTTTCACAGAGGAACTTCGTTATTATAATTAAACACGTGTAACATTTGTCTGAAGTTCTTTGTTCACCTTTAATTCACTGATTGGCCTGAAGTTGTTAAAGTTAGTTGTTTTACAGTTCTCACCTTTTCACTGAAACATGACTCTCTCCTCTGTTAGGGATGCATTCTAGTCCAGGGATGGCTATAGGGGGAGCAGGCTGGCCAACACAGAGCAGTCGCACCCTGCACACCTTGCCCCAGTTTCAGCGGTACCACTACCAGACCCGGTCCATTCACAACACTGTGGTGGCCAAACTCACTCCAGAGGACATGAAGAAAGCCAGAGAGGCGAAACAGACTCTGGTTAAACCAATACGACAAAAGGTTGGTGCATCAACTCATTCCCATCTAGAGTAAAAATAATTTACAGATTTGATTTTTAAAATATAGATCACGTTATTTAAATTACCGGTATGTCAGAAAAATAAATAAAATATCTAAAAAAAAACAAAAAACAAGTTGGCCAATGGACTAAGATGTTTGCAAAAGACTGACCTACTGTAAACTCATCGGCCTCTCAGGTACACCTGTTTTTAGCTTGTTGTTAATATAAATAGATAATCAGACAAGGAACAGAGGTCACAAAAGTTCAGGACTTCAAGTATGTAGAGTCCAACTGTCCAGGAAAATGGTGAATGTGGTAAAGTAAGTGTAAACTGCTATTTGTTATCATTGTATGCTCCTATCACACGTGATGTGAGATACACCCAGGCGGAGCAGTGGGCAGCTATGTTAGCACCCGGGGAGCAGTTAGGGATTAGGTGTCTTACTCAAAGACACCACGAAATGTTGGCATGGCAGGGAGTCGAACTGTGACTTTCTGGTCCCAAGTCGGCTGCCCTACCTCTACCACAGAGGTGAAGAAGAGAGTCCAGGCAGGATGGAGTGGATGGAGAAAAGTTTTAGGAGTGATTTGTGACAAAAGGGTGTCAGCAAAAGTCAAAGGAAAAGTTTGCAAGACAGTGGCGAGACCAGCTGTGTTGTATGGTCTGGAGACAGAGACATGGACAAAAAGACACGAGAAAGAACTGGAAGTGGCAGAAATGAAGATGTTGAGGTTCTCCTTAGAAGTGACAAGGATCAGAGGTACAGCACAGGTTGAACAACTGGGAGATAAAGTTAGGGAGGCCAGACTGAGATGGTTTGGACATGTCCAGAGGAGGGACAGTGGGTATACTGGTAGAAGGATGTTAGAAATGCAGCTGCCAGGAAAAAGACAAAGAGGAGATATATGGATGCAGTTAGAGAGGACATGGAGGTAGTTGGAGTGAGGACAGAGGATACAGAGGGCAGAGTGAGATGGAGGAGGACGACTTGCTGTGGAGACCCTGAAGAGGGAACAGCTGAAAGAAGAAGAAGAAGAAGACAGTCAGTTGGCAGCAACTCCATACATTTTGGCCTCAAGACATGGAGAAGACAACTTGCTGAAGTTCAAACTGAGCATCAGAACAGGACATTTATTTCCTGCAAAACCAATTGAAAGAAAATATCTTAACCCGTGATATTTAGCAAGTAATTATTCTTTATTTTAGGATTAAAAAGATGCATAAACCCATTTTGTCATGAACGGCATATTTTTGTTCAGAGCTTTGTACGGCCAAAGTGCAACAGGAAGGGACGACAAAGAGGAACCGTTCAGCTTCGCCTTCGTTCGCTTGACCAGCATGTTGAGCTGTCGGCTGCCAGGACCTCAAACGTATAAAGAACTGCGCCCAAAACTAGTGCTCTGCCGATAGCCGACCTTCCTCTCCTGACTGTTCATCTCACTCTCTGATAGTGACAGGAGTGTCAAACTCACTTACAAAAGGGGGCCAAAATGAAAACTTTTTTCAGAATCTAAATGAACTCAAGTCAGATGCCCAACATCTTTTCTTGGTTGCAGGTTCCTCAAAAAACGTTTGATGGGTCTTGTTTGACGTTCTCTGTTACACTTTTGACATCATAATCAAAGATTACTAAAAAAATTAAAGTGATAAACGTGTTTAGTGTTTAAAATAACATCTTGGGGGCCAGATAAGATGTAACCGAGGGCCACATTTGGCCCCCGGGCCTTGAGTTTTGACATATGTGATCTAAATAATCAGGTTCTTCTCTTCTGTCTGTGTTGCTAGCTGTTGTAGCAACGTTCAGTTCACAAGCAGGCGTTCCCCTTCGACACCACTTCCTGTTACTGTGGATGAGAATATCTCAACAACAGTTTGAGTGGAGTGTGGTCCTCTGTTATCTTTACTACATTGCATTTGTATTTATCAAATATGTGAAGTTACAGACACTTTTAATGACTGAAAGGTTGTTGGGTCTGAGTATTTCAGAGTAATGGACAACCTTCTCTAGTGTTTACAGAGCAGGGTCCAAAATAGAGAAGACATCCAGTACGCAGCAGTTAAATGCCTCATTAATGTCAGAGGAGAATGGACAGACATGTTTGAGAGGATGAAAGGTCAACAGTAGTTTAATTAATTACTAGTTTCTAACCGAGGTCTGCCGAAGACCATCTCTAACACGCAACAGGTCCAACCTTGAAGCAGATGGACTACGGCAGCAGAAGACCACGCTGAGCATCACTCTTGTCAGCTAACAGCAGGAAGCTGAGACTAAAATTCACATAGACTCACCAACACCTGACAACGAGGCTGGAAAATAATTTCCTGGTCTGATAAGTAAACCAGAGGACAGAAGTGGAACTGGAGAACATCAGAATGGACACAATTGTAAATGAGTTTCAGATCGAGTTAGAGGAACCAGGCTGAGATGGTTTGGGTGTGTGCAGAGGAGAGATGGAGGATGCGGACTACAGAGCCTCCATGGAAAAGGGAAAGAGGAAGACCACAGAGGAGGTTTATGGATGCAGTAGGATGTGCAGAGGGTTGGCGTGACAGAGGAGCATGCTGGGATATGGTTAGATGGAGGCTGATGATCTGCTGTGGTGACCCTCCTAAAGAAGAAGATGTCCCTCCATCCATTATCTTTACCCACTTCTTCCGTTCTGGGTTGTGGGGTTGTCACTGGTGGTCTCTGTCCATATCCAACGTGAATGTACAACTGTCCATCCATGATGCTGAGGATGATGTAGAAGCAATCACTGGTTTAACAAACTTTCATCTAACAAAACCAAATAAATATTCTAACAAGGTTGTCGGGTCCTCTGGACTGATTCTTCTTGTTGAAACAAGTGAATATTACAGAGTTTGTGACAAAGCTGGTTTGAACTGACCTTTCTGAAGGGGAACTGGAAATACCCTCTGTCTATCTGTACATGTTGCAAACATGATAACATGAAAAATAAAAAAGAGACTTCCATTTTGGTGTGTGGCTACATCTAGGAGTAAGAAAGGTTTCTTTTGAAAATCAAGTTTACCAAATCAAAATCCAAGATGGCTGCCACCCTATATGTATATGTAAACTAACCACCTCAATTACTGGAGGAAACTTTGCTGTCTAATCTTTATTTTACTTAAAAGTATAGTTTCCTGAAATGATAGGGGTGACAGGAGATTATTGTGGCCAAGGCCACCATACCATTAAGGTTTTCTTGCATTCCCTGTTCAATTCCAGTCCAGAAGAACACTTGAAAAATAAAAACATTCACTATTCAAACCCCTCAGCATTGAGAGATACCGATATACTACTGTACTTGTTTTTGTTGTGATGATCTTAGACTTATAATTAGGTTTATAATTATAAACTAATTTATATTAACATATATTATTTACCATCTGGACTTTTACACAAGGTTCAGATCCATGGGAATACTAGTGCAGAGTTTGCCAATCAGACATTTAACAGAAGCTATAAGAAGACTTATGGCTATAACATAGGCCTGTCATGATAACAAATTTTGCTGGGCCATTAATTGTCTCAGAAATTATTGCTATAAATGGTAATATTGTTTGATATTTGACAATAATTAGTAATTATTGTCAAATTTAAGAAGAAATGTTTATTTTGAGTGTAGTACGTTTTTTGACCACTGGATGACAGAATAAGACTATTTGAACCAAAGGATAGATAGTGAGGGAGCGAGCAGCGTATCGCTTTAAGAAAAATGGGAGGGAGGCCCCTTGATGAGACGTGGGCTGTCTCTCTTTCCTTTTTTTTTCGGTTCTCAAAATGGTGTATGCGCGGTGTGGTTTGAGCTCTTTAGCATAGCATTTGTTGTTACACAAAGCTTTTAATAAAAAAATCAGTAAACAAGTTCTCAGCTTCTTTTTGCAGAGAAAAACAACTTTTTAGACGAAGGCACGGGTTTCAACCGTGAATTTTGAAGCTTCAACAAGACGGAGGTTTTTCCCCAAGGTCGGTCTGTTAGTTTAGCTCATAGCTTAGCTTCTCGGCTTAGCTGCTTTTTAACAATCCAAAAATGAGATTTTGGATTGTTAAAACGGATTTTAAAGAGAAAAGAGAAAGGGAGGGGTCAGTGAAGAGCACCGGAGTTGAGCTTTTTGTCATCCAGTGTCTTCAGCAGAAAGAGAGAGATGAAGAAATGATAAAGTTGATAAATGAAAATGAGGTTGGTTTTAAGTTTTTTTTTGAGTTTTTAATCACATTTTTATTTTGCTTTATAAGTCAGATGTCAAAGACAAATCTACATTTCATTGAATGTTATGGACAATAATGTTGAATTGATTGATTGAGGTTGATAATTTTAATTTATCATGCGATTAATTGATTTATTGTTTATCTCGACAGGCCTACTATAACATCTTCAAAAAGATACACTATTAATTTGTAATTCGTTTAATACCCAGTAATTAATTTTTTTTATAGGTTTGGATCTTAGTTGTTGGTATTTTTGTACCTCTGTTATTTTTATATCTTGTGCGATTCCTTGTGTATGTTCCTTTATACTGAAATTCTGGCACAACAATTTCCTGCGGGATCAATAAAGTTTTATCTTATAATAATGGTTCTGTCAGGGCCAGAAGTCCAGTCACCTCTAGAACTGAAACTTGTGTTAATTCTACCACTTCTAAACACTGTTTATTCACCTTCTTCAGCTGAGTGACCGCGCCAAAGAAAGGAAGGTTCCTGCCACAAGAATCAGCCGACTCGTTAATTTTGGAGGTAAAAACTATTTTTTTTATTTACCCCATATATTTATAAAAACATGGATCACTGAGGTATTGGACCTAATTTAGTGTAAAATATAATTAAAATAGAATGAATTCATCGGTCTGCGTTTATTAAAGTTGAGGCAAAGCAGTTCGGTATGAAACAAGATTCATATGTGTTATTATCTTATTGTAGAAATTATTTGAAACGTTTAGTTAGGCTTCACATTTTATTTGAAATCTAAACTTTTCAAGATGAAACTTAAAACCTTTGTGGGTTTGTTACATTATACTGCAAATGTATAGAAAAATAAAACAAACATGAAAATGTATTGGTGTAGAAAATGGATTTAACACATTTTATTTTTACTGTTTATTATTTGTATAAAGGAGGAGTACAAATCATTACAACAGCTGATGAAGCTTGTGTGCAACAAAAGCAAACAAGCTTTTTAAACTCTGCAAGAGTCAGAACTGAGATATCAGACTTAAAAACATTCTTCAAAAAGCAGCGTCGTCTGTGGCAAACTGCTCTCATCACGTGTCCTCTAAATGTCCCTAACTGTCCCCTGTTTGTCTCTGCTGAAGGACTGGCAGTCGGGCTGGGAATCGGTGCCATCGCAGAAGTGGCCAAACAGTCTCTAGGGGGCAAACAGAAAGGAGGTAACGATCATTTCACTGCTCCTTCCTGTGATCGAAGGCGGCTGATGGAAGCTGCTGATCTTGACGTGTTTCTGACTGGACATTTGGATTAAAAGCTTTTTAACAAGAATTAAAAATCTGCCTTCGTTATATTAAAGTTCCACAGTTTTTCCACAGTTTTAAAGAGATTCAGATTATTGTCGCTCCTCTCGGAACGAAGAGGGAAATATGTTCAGTCCATTTGTGCATGTTGAGCTTGATAACTTGAAAATAAGCAACGCGCCAACTTCCATTTTGGTGTTAGCCTTCATCTAGGAACAAGAAAGGTCACCACTGAATACTGACATGATGCGAGTGGTAAGATGGCTCCGCCCACTCAGAAATGTACCTCAGGGTGAGCTAACCTCTGACAAACAAGACATCTGTAGTGGTGGAGGTGGTGAAGCTCACACTGTAATCTGAGGCATTTCTGCCTTATCTGCAGTTACTAAGGCAAAGAAGACAGGAAAAAAATAATTTCAAATATATTAATAAAGTAGTTAAACTTACAATAGTTACTGCAGTGGATGTTTTCATGCTGCAGAGTGACACAGCAATAACTCACAGTGAAATTCAGTTTGTACTGAGTGAAAATTTTAAATTGCACAACCTAATAAACGCTTTGTGCAAAATCTGTTTAGTGTTAACTGATCATAACAAACAAACACTTATGAAACCAGAAGTTACAACATATATCTACATTTCAAACACACAAAACAAAACAAAACACAACTAGCTTTAAGCATTAACCTTTAATTTAACCATTAAGCATACTGTACAATGTAATTATGACAGAAATGGAGGATTACCTGCAGTACCTTCGTACAGACGAATACGTGGTACTTCCTGTTTATCACTGTTGTGCTGGCCTTCATCTTTTATATTTTTCCAGACTCCATTTAGGTTTTTAAAATTGAATACAGTAAACTGTATTCCACCCTCTAAACGCTGAAGAGTAACACTGTCTGAACTAGAAAGTTCCTGGAGAAACTGATGGGGACTGCCAAGCTGATGACAATTTTAAAATGTGATTTGACTATATGTTTGGGATTGTTGTCAGCTACCACTATACCAAATTTCAGCTGAATAGCTCTAAAAATGGGAGAGTTATCATATTTTTTCTTTTTTAGCTAAGGTGGAATTATGTTCTCCACTGACATCGTTTAACCATTTTTCTGATGATCTTTCACAAAATTTCTGACTGCAATGCATTCATAATGCACAACCCCGACAATGTTGTCAGAGGAAAATGGGCTGCAGCTCCTGCAAATAACAAGCGTTTCACTTCGGGACAAATTGAGATCGCTGATTGGTCAGTTGCTGATGAGGCTGTGGCGTTATGTCAGTTGGGTTGCCACATCATCCAAGATGCCCATCACCATGTGTGTGTATAGGAGTGTGTGTAAACAGACCACCCCTATCATTTGTGGAAACTGTGCTTTCTAGTTTTTATATTGCATGAAAGGATAGTCTCCTTCAAATGATTGGGGTGACCATAGTTTACTCTTTGATGGCCAAGGCCACCACTGGCCCCCCTCTGGCCCCCCTCTGGCTCCTCCATTGCAGGTGCTTGTGGATAAACTTGCTCCCTCCACTCACCATGGTCTTATCACCCTGTGCTGCCTTGGACAAGAACACCCCAAAAAACTATTCTTCTACTTTAACATTATAGTACTGTTATATTCTACCATGTGGTTGTTTACTATCTTTCTTTAGGACCTTGTAAATATTATAATTACTTTTTCACTTTTTGGTACTTTAATTTTGTACCCTTATTGCATGCTTTAGTATTTCTTGTTTGTTTATTCTTTGTTGTTTTAGCAAGTCAAATTAGTTCTTCTCATCCTTCTCCTCCTCCACCATAACCTTCAGCACTGGCTCTCCTCAGGGATGTGTGTTGAGCCCCCTCCTGTTTACTCTGCTCACGTATGAGTGTGCAGCTACCCATCAAGGCTGTAAAGTTTGCAGATGATACAGCGGTGGTGGGATGCATCACAAACAATGATGAGTCCAGCTACAGACAAGAGGTGGAACACCTGGAGAGCTGGTGCAAAGAGAATAACCTTCACATCAATGTGAAGAAGACAAAGGAGATGATTGTGGACTTCAGAAGGAACAAAAACATCTACACCCCCCTGAACATAAGAGGATCTGCAGTGGAAGGGGCCTCCAGCTACAAGTACATGTGTATACCTGAACAACAACCTCAGCTGGGGCAACAACACCACCAGCTGATCAAGAAAGCTCATCAGAGACTCTACTTCCTCAGACGGCTGAGACGAGCTGGTCTGGGAAGCTCAGTCCTCACCTCCTTCTACAGGTGTGCAGTGGAGAGCATCCTGTGCTCCAGCATCAATGTGTGGCATGGAGGCTGCACAGCTGCAGAAAGAAAAACTTTGCAGAGAGTGGTGAAGGCTGCACAGAAGACTGTTGGAGTCAGTCTCCCCACCATCACAGACATCTACACCTCCAGACGCAGGAAGAGAGCCATCTGCATCATGAAGGACCCCACTCACCCAGCACACACACTTTTTGCCCCACTTCCCCCAGGAAGGAGGTTGAGGAGCATTACGTGTAGAACCACTAGACTGAGGAACAGCTTCTACCCTGAGGCTGTTAGACTCATGAATCTCTAACCAGAATAATCACTGTGAAAAATCTCATCATGTTGCTGCTGATCTGTTTCAATGTTACTGCTGATCTGTTTCAATGTTGTGTTCATGCGCGCTCATCTGCTCACACAGACTCATGTTCGTGCTGCTGTTCGATGTAATGTTTTTATGTTATGAGTGCTTAGTGTATATTTAGTTGATGTTTTTCTTAGTTCATATCTTGGATGTTATTACTGTTTTTATTTTACATTTTATTGTTGGATGTAACTGGGACCCTGTGTACATAATTTCGCTCCACCACATGTACCACATGTGGGGCAAACGACAATAAAGAATCTCTGACTCTGAACATCTCATTGTACTGTTAACTTGTGTTAACCTGCATATGACAAATGAACACAACTTGAACTTGAACTACACGGTGTTACTCCTGCTACCTCTGTTTACCTGCATTCTCTGTTCAATTCCTGTCCAGAAAACTCTAATTTTGAAAACTGCAAACATTCACTATTCAAATCCCTCAGTGACGGGGCACAGTGGCGTTTTATTTTTTCAACACGTCGTTTATAAAACACATGTTCTCTGCTGTACTTGAAGCCTGTGTGTGTTTGATGTTCTGCAGACACGGCCACCCTGCTGGACTCACCCTTCCTCTCTGAGGCCAACGCTGAGAGAATCGTCAACACTCTGTGCAAGGTTCGAGGAGCGGCGCTCAAGATCGGACAGATGCTCAGCATCCAAGGTCCGTACGGCTGCTCCTTCACTAGACGAAGCTCACGTCGTTCTACAACTTCATGTGTTTCCATCTTCAGATAACTCCTTCATCAACCCCCAGCTGCAGAAGATCTTTGAGCGGGTGCGTCAGAGCGCAGACTTCATGCCCACGTGGCAGATGCTCGTGAGTACGATCGCTCAAGCAGACGTGCCGTTAATGACATCAAACGCCTCGCGGGAAAATGCAGCGATGTGTGTTTGTGATTGAACAGAAAGTGCTGCAGGAGGACCTCGGTCCAGACTGGAGGGGCAAGCTGTCGTCCTTCGAGGAAAAACCTTTTGCTGCAGCCTCCATTGGCCAGGTGCATCACGGGGTTCTGAAAAATGGGAGAGAGATCGCCTTGAAGATCCAGGTGAGAGAGAGGATTCACACACACACACACCGTTTCTCCAGGACTACTTGTGTGTCACAGTTTGTGTTGTTCTCCTCATGTCCCTCCAGTACCCAGGGGTAGCAGAGAGCATCCATAGTGACATCAACAACCTGATGTCCGTGCTGAAGATGAGCGTGGCCCTGCCAGAAGGTAACTTCAACACATTTGTTGTTTACTTATGAAAAACAAACAGGAAGTATCTTTGATCAGGTTTTTAACAGCGCTCGGATGTGTTTAAAATATTTTAAAAATCAAACGTGACGATTTGTAACATGTTATCCTTGTATTGACAATTAAACGCTCATCTGAATCCTGCATGTGGTGGAGATCAAATCACTGCTCGAGCTCATGAACACTTAAAATTTAACTGCAACAACAGAAAAGGTATCTCTTCCAGTCTTGACCATAAGGTGGCGCTGCAGAGAACACCTGGCTGTCTTCACTATTAGATGTTGTCATTATGAAAATATTCATCAACATTATTTCTTTTAAACTAGTACTATATATGCAAATTTAAATTATTAAACCGTATTCATTTTACAGTTAACATTGGCCATTCTCACACGCACGCACGCACGCACGCGCGCACACACACACACACACACATATACCTTCACTATTGAAATCCCCCTGCGATGGGGCCATGGTCATACTTCTTGTTTTTGCTGACTTAGCCGCTTTGTCCACAGGTCTGTTTGCAGACAGCAGTTTGGAGGTCCTGCAGAGAGAACTGGCCTGGGAGTGTGACTACAGGAGGGAAGCTGAGTGCGCCAAGAAGTTCAGGTAACTTTGACTTCTGCGGCTGCACCGAGGTTTGTTAACAGCACAGAAAATAACCCATCTGATATAATATGCGGACATGACAAAACAAGGGCAACGGAAAGTTTTTTTTAATCAGTTTCTGCACAAAATGTCAAACTGCACAGCTGTAGAGCTCCTGGGTCAAAGATGAGCCCAATTGATTTCAAGGTCACGGGGTCAAAGTCACAGGTGACCCATTTGTTAAACGCTTGTCTCTGATCCAGGTTTACATCTGAGTAACACATCAACGTCAAACCTTTTGTCTCTAGATTGTCCCTGTCTGTTTGTCCATGGTGTAAGTCTACAAAATGTTGAGGACAGTAAATGTCCTCAGACTGTGGCTCCATATTGTTTCTTATTGTGTGAATGTTTATGAAGTATTCACACTACGGTGGTCCGTTTTTCTTCCGTACGTTTTTCAGCACGATTCTCGTCACGCAGTTTTCAAGCTATTTCACCAAATCATAAATCAAAATGTTCAGCTGTTTCAGGACAATCCTGCTATAACTATTGGTATTGGTGCAACTTTTGCTTTTTAAAATATTTGGCCTTTTCTGTCATTTTTTCTCTCATAGAAAATGAATTGAGCTCATTTTACATCCTTCAAATCTTTAGATCTGTTTACAACCTTTCTTCTCCTTTTACATTTTGTTCTTCTTCAGCTTCTTTCAGCTTCTTTGTGCAAATTTAAATATTTTTCAGCTACTTTCAGCTGTTTTTTCATGTTTTGTGCTCCTTTCGGGTTCTTTCTGCTAACTACATTTTTGTGCTTCTAACTTATTTCTGCTAATTTCAGCTTCTTCTACTATTTCAGCTACTATATAGCTGTTTTTATGCTAATTTTAGCTTTTTCAGCTAATTCCACATTTTTTGCACTCATTTAAGCTTTTTTCAGCCTAATTCAACAAAAATGCGCTCTCTCCACGTACTACTTGTAATTTCAGCCTTTTTTTTTTTGCCTCCGATGTGTGACCGATCAGTGTATGAATGTGATGAATAAATTATTGTATGAATAATTGAATTATTCTTTGTACAGATCTAGTAGAGTGCTGTATGAATGGGTAAATGAGGACAGATTGTAGTATAAAGAGCTTTGAGTATCTTGAGAAGATGGAAAGGCGCTGTATAAGTTCAGCCCATTTAACATTTTTAGCTACTTTTTAGCTAATGTTTTTGCTAATTTCATTTTTTGTATGCTCATTTCTGCTTCTTTAAACCTTATCCACCAAATGTGTGTTGTTTCTGCTTTCTTTAAGCTTGTTCTTCCATTTCAGCTACATTTCAGCATGTTTTTAGCTAATTTCAGCTGATTTTTAGCAAGTTCTTCAGCAATAAGCATTCACACGGCATTTTCGCAAGAAATGCGATTTCTCTAGTTTTTATTAAGACCACTTCCACCAAATTAATTTCTTGTGGTTCTGGTGAAGTTGACCACTGATCATAAGATCGGCTGGTAGTTATCAGCAGGTCAGCTTTTCACACATGATGTTCTTTAACACTTGGAAGACCGCATGGGGAAAAATCAGCCACACATTGATTTATGTCCATGTCTTTATTTATTTATTTGTTTTGGGTGCTGCATGGATTTTTTCTGACAAAGCCTAAAAATGGTTTTACGTTTTGTTATTATTTTGTCAGATGTTTTTCAAATGCTCTCACTATAATTTTACTACATTTTACATTGGCAAAAAAAAAATCAGCCACATTAGAATACACTGTAAATACATCATTTAATTCATAGTTACGATTTCATAAAATAATGCAATCCTCTCAGTAATGTTTTTTATTTTTAACTCCATCCCTACTCTTTCAATTTTTATCTTAGGTCAGTAGGTTGTGCTTCACCTTCATGGTTGAGAGCCTCTGAAATAAAATCTACCGAGACAAAAGATCAACTCACCCAGAAGAGGGACGTGTTTACCAGATAGTCACTGAGTGTCCCGCCTCACGTCTCATCAGACATGGTGATGGGAACGGCAGTTCTTTTGGGTGTACTGAATCCCTAGAATCAGTTCATTAAAATGTTTTGTTCAAAGGATTTCTTCACTGAATCTTTCAGTTCATGCAGTTTATTTGTTCAGTATGGGAGTGAGTGACACAGCACCACTTCCAGCACAGCATTACACGAATGAATCGCTCCTCAGCTGCAGTTCTTTTTGTGCGCATGTGCAAATCAGCAGTACGTTCATGGAACGACTCGCTCCCTGCCCTCTCTGACACACTCCCCTGTCTGTGCAGTCTATGTTCACAGCGACACAACACTACAGCAGCAAGCATCACGCTCACTAAACGTGAACATGAGTCCTCTGTTATAATAATAATAATAATACTTTATTGAGGACACAGAGCATCTGGTCTATAGGAAAGATTGAAATAAAAATAGAGTATCATTTAATGGTAAGAAAAGACGGGGAGATAAAAAATAATAAACATTGCAGCTGTAGCAGAAAGGCAATCACATTGTGTTCTGACAACACTTTTTCTTCTTGACTCGCTCATCTTCACTCATTGTCTCTGTTTCTGACAACTTTGAGGGTGTGTGTAAACAGTACAAGTTAAGCTGCACACTCAGCCACCCCTGTGTCGCTGCTGCAGCTTGCCCTGCTGTGAGTCTCACTCGCTCTTCTGTCTCCTCTCATTACTTTGTGTATCACAGTCTTTTAAGATAACGGGGGCGTGTGTGTGCATTTATTTTCACGTGGCTTGACTCAACATTAGCGGTTAGCTTGGAGAAACAGATGCCATTGCCAATGGCATGAGAGCATGTCCCCCATGAGGATGAAATGGTTAGCATCCCTCAGGACAGATGCATGTATTTTATATACAGTGAACGAATCACGTCACATTCGTTCAGGCGTCAACAACGGTCCCTCCCCACTTGCACGGCACACACACCGCGTTGTTCATATTCACGTCACGATTGAATCATGGAACAAAGAAGTTCCTCTTCCGACTGGTGCGCTCGCTGAACTGAGAAAGGAATGAAGCAGGTAAAAAAGTGATTTGGTTCAGTTTAACTCAAAAGATTCATTCATTTGTTACCAATTGTTTGTGAATGACACAACACTAGTTGTGTCATGTTGTTTATTTGTCAAATGCAGGTCAACAAGGTTAACAGTAAAATGAAATGTTCAGGATGAGAAGAACTGATTCGACTCGCTAAAAAAAAAAAAAAAGAAATACTAAAGCATTCATTAATGGTACTAAATAAAGTACCAAAAAGTGAAAAAGAAATATATTATTTGCAAGGTCCAAGAAAAATATAGTAAACAACAACATGGCAGAATATAATGGTGCAAGCAAGATGAATTTGTATGAGTAAGTACCATACCATACCATACCAATTTATTTATATAGCACTTAAAACAGCAACAAGGCCAACCAAAGTGCTGAACAAAAGAACCAAACATGCACAGCAGACAGGAAAACATAAAATAGAAATACAGATACAAATAGCAGCAGAAGCTAACTAAAATGGCCAACAGAGTAGAGAACAGACCGGACCAAAACAAATCACACCGTGTTAAAGGCAAGCGAATAGAAGTGGGTCTTCAAGCGAGACTTAAAGACTGAGAGTGTGGGAGCCTGCCGGACACTCGGTGGCAACTCATTCCACAGTCGTGGACCTGCAACAGAGAAAGCCCTGTCACCTCTGAGCTTACGACGGGTTTCTGGGACTGAGAGAAGCATCTGGTCTGCTGACCTCAGAGAGCGCGGTGGGATATATGGCTGCAGAAGATCAGAGAGTCAGAGTCAGAGAGTCAGAGTTTCTTTATTGTCATTCGCACCTCATGTGGTACATGTGGTGGAGCGAAATTATGTACACAGGGTCCCAGTTACATCCAACAATAAAATGTATAAGAAAAACAGTAATAACATCTAAGATATGAACTAAGAAAAACATCAACTAAATATACACTAAGCACTCATAACATAAAACATTGAACATCAGCACAAACATGAACATGAGTCTGAGCAGATGTGCACGCATGAACACATCAACATTGAAACAGATCAGCAGCAACATGAAACAGATCAGCAGCAACATGATATGGTTTTACACAGTGATTATTCTAGTTAGAGATTCATGAGTCTATCAGTGAGATAGGATGGGGCGGAACTGTTCAGTGATTTAAAAACATACATGAGAATTTTGAAATGGATCTGAAGGTGAATGGGTAGCCAGTGCAGGGAGGCCAAAACTGGCGTGATGTGCTCTCTATAGCCTGTACCAGTTAAAAATCGGGCTGCAGCATTTTGGACCAGTTGTAGACGAGCAATGGAGGACTGACTGATTCCAAACAGAAGTGAATTGCAGTAATCAAGCCTAGATGTTATGAAGGCGTGGATCACTGTCTCAAGGTTCTTTTTGGAGAGTATAGGCTTCAGCTTAGACAGCCGTCTCGGCTGAAAAAAACAGGATTTTACCATCATGTTTACGTGACTGTTGAGTTTTAAGGACGGGTCCATTATCACCCCCAGATTAGTGACCTTTTGTTTCTCTAGCGGGGCTAGAGAGAAAAGGTCAATGTCATGGTTCATGAGTGAGCCACTGGGATGGAACAGCATGACTTCAGACTTCTTCTCATTGAAGCTTAAGAAGTTTAAAGCCATCCAGTCCCGGATGTCAGCCAGGCAGTCAAGAAGAGGCTGAATAGAGCGTGTGCCTCTGTGCCTCAGGGGGAAGTAAATTTGGCAATCATCGGCATAGAAATGAAAGGGTATGTCGTGTTTGCGGAAGATAGCACCTAGTGGCAGCAGGTATAAAGAAAAGAGAAGTACAAACTGGATTCCAAAAAAGTTGGGACACTAAACAAATTGTGAATAAAAACTGACTGCAATGATGTGGAGGTGCCAACATCTAATATTTTATTCAGAATAGAACACAAATCACAGATCAAAAGTTTAAACTAAGAGAATGTATCATTTTAAGGGAAAAATCTATTGTTTCCTAATTTCATGGCGTCAACAAATCCCAAAAAAGTTGGGACAAGTCCATTTTTACCACTGTGTGGCATCATCCCCCCTTCTTCTTACGAAAGCTCGTGACCATAGATGAGGGTAGGAACGTACAGTATATCGATCGGTAAATTGAGAGCTTCGCCTTTTGACTCAGCTCTCTCTTCACCACGACAGACCGGTTCATCGCCTGCTTTACTGCAGATGCTGCACCTATCCGCCTATCAATCTCACGCTCCATTTTCCCTCATTCGTGAACAAGACCCCAAGATACTTGAACTCCTCCACTTGGGATAGGACCTCCTCCCTGACCCAGAGAGGGCACTCTACCCTTTTCCGGCTCAAGACCATGGCCTCGGATTTGGAGGAACTGATCTTCATCCCGGCCACGTCGCATTCGACTGCGAACCGCTCCAGCGAAAGCTGTAGATCACGATCTGATGAAGCCAATAAGACCACATCATCTGCAAAAAGCAGAGACGCAATCCTAAGGCCACCAAAACGGATCCCCTCAACACCTTGCCTGCACCTAGAAATTCTGTCCTTAAAAGTTATGAACAGAATCGGTGACAAAGGGCAACCTTGGCAGAGTCCAACTCTCACCGGGAACAAGACCGACTTACTGCCGGCTATGCGGACCAGGCTCTGACACCAGTCATACAGGGACCTAACAGTCCGTATCAAAGTGCCCGGTACCCCATACTCCCAGAGTACCCCCCACAGGGTTCCCCGAGGGACGCAGTCGAACGCCTTCTCCAAGTCCACAAAGCACATGTACCGGTTTGCACCAGTTGGGCAAACTCCCACGCACCCTCCAGGACCCTGCTGAGAGTGTAGAGCTGGTCCAGTGTTCCACGGCCAAGACGACAACCGCACTGCTCCTCCTGAATCCGAGGTTCGACTATCTGACGGACCCTCCTCTCCAGAACCCCCGAATAGACCTTACCAGGGAGGCTTAAGAGCGTGATTCCCTTGTAGTTGGAACACACTCTACAGTCCCCCTTTTTGAATAGGGGGACCACCACCCCGGTCTGCCAATCCAGGGGAACTTCCCCCGATGTCCACGCAATATTGCAGAGTCACGTAAGCCAACACAACCCTACAACATCCAGAGCCTTAAGGAACTCCAGGCGAATCTCATCCACCCCTGGGGCCCTGCCACCAAGGAGCTTTTTAACCACCTCGGTGACCTCAGCACCAGAGATTGGAGGTCCCGACCCAGAGTCCCCAGGCTCCGCTTCCTCAGTGGAAGACGTGCCGGTGGGATTGAAGAGGTCTTCAAAGTATTCCGCCCGCCAACCCACAACATCCCGAGTTGAGGTCAGCAGCACACCACTCCCACTATAAACAGTGTTGGTGGCGTACCGCTTCCCCCCCCCTGAGACGCCGAATGGTGGACCAGAATCGCCTCGAAGCCGTGCGGAAGTCGTTCTCCATGGCCTCTCCGAACTCCTCCCATGCCCGAGTTTTTGCCTCAGCCACCACCCAAGCCGCATGTCGCTTGGACTGCCGGTACCCATCAGCTGCTTCCAGGGTCCCACAGGCCAAAAAGGCCCGATAGGACTCCTTCCTCAGCCTGACAGCATCCCTCACCGACGGTGTCTACCATCGGGTTCGAGGGTTGCCGCCGCGACAGGCACCGACAACCTTGCGGCCGCAGCTCCGATAAGCCACCTCAACAATAGAGGCACGAAACATGGTCCACTCAGACTCAATGTCCCCCACCTCCCTTGGAACATGTTCGAAGTTCTCCCCGAGGTGGGAGTTAAAACTCCATCTCACAGGAGACTCTGCCAGACGTTCCCAGCAAACCCTCACAATACGTTTGAGTCTGCCAGGTCTGACCGACATCTTCCCCCACCATTGGAGCCAACTCACCACCAGGTAGTGATCAGTGGACAGCTCTGCCCCTCTCTTCACCTGAGTGTCCAAGACATGTGGCCGCAGATCAGATGAGACGATGACAAAGTCGATCATCGAACTGCGGCCTAGGGTGTCCAAGAGCACATATGGACACCCTTATGCTTGAACAAGGTGTTTGTTATTGACAATTCATGACGAGCACAGAAGTCTAACAACAGAACACTACTCTGGTTCAGATCAGGGGGGCCGTTCCTCCCAACCACACCCCTCCAGGTCTCACTGTCATTGCCCACATGAGAATTGAAGTCCCCCAGCAGAACAAGGGAGTCCCCAGGAGGTGCACTTTCCAGTACCCCCTCCAAGGACTCCAAAAAGGGTGGATAATCTGAACTGCCGTTTGGTGCATAAGCACAAATGACAAGTCAGAACCCATCCCCCCACACATAGGTGGAGGGAGGCTACCCTCTCATTCACCGGGGTGAACCCCAACACACAAGCACCAAGTTGGGGGGCAATAAGTATGCCCACTCCTGCTTGGCGCCTCTCACCAGGGGCAACTCCAGAGTGGAAGAGTGTCCAGCCCCTCTCAAGGAAACTGGTTCCAGAGCCAGAGCCATGCGTAGAGGTGAGTCCAACTATTTCCCAATAGCCAGCTTCTGTAGCCGAGGATCAGACCGCCGGGGTCCCCGCCCTCGGCCACCACCCATCCCACATTGCACCTGACCCCTTTGGCCCCTCCCACAGGTGGTGAGCCCATGGGAAGGGGGACCCATGTCTCCTCTTCGGGCTGTGCCTGGCCGAGCTCCATGGGTAATGACCACGTCCGGGCAAGGGAACATTAAGTCCGTTTATTTCTCTTATCATCGGGGTATTTGGGCTGCACTTTGTCTGGTCCCTCACCTAGGACCTGTCTGCCATGGGTAACCCTACTAGGGGCGTAAAACCCCTGACAGCATAGCTCCTAGGATCATTGGGACACTCAAAACCCCTCCACCAGGTGGCTGCCCAGGGAGGGGATGATTGATGATGATAACTTAACTGTTACCCAACGTAAAATAGCAAAGACTTTTGTTATCATGGTTGATGATGATAACTTAAAAGTCTTTGCTATTTTACGCTGGGTAACACCATTCTGGTATTGCTGCACTATCTTTCTGCACAACAATGGTGGAATTGATGATCCTCTTACCATCTTGGCTTCTGAGAGACACTGACACTCTGAGAAGCTCTTTTTATACCCAATCTGTTGTCAGTTGACCTAATTAGTGCTAATTGGTCTTCCAGCTGTTTGTTATATGCTCAATTTCCCTTTTCCAGCCACTTATTGCTACTTGTCCCAACTTTTTTGGAATTTGTTGACACTGAAATTTTGAATCAACATATTTTTCCTTTAAAATGTTACATTTACTCAGATTAAACTTTTGATCTGTCATCTATGTTATATTACGAATAAAATATTGACATTTGCCATCTCCACATCATTGCATTCAGTTTTTATTCACAATTTGTTTGGTGTCCCAACTTTTTTGGAATCCGGTTTGTACTTCACAGGTTGTAATATAAGCTAAAATGCACATGATATATATTGCACATAAAACAAACTACACAGGTTGTGTGACAGGTTTTTGCACAGGTAGTAACATTGAGAAGAATTATGATGGTAAGGTAGGTACATGGATACTGTATCATACATGATACGACCACATAGTTCAGCAGCAATAAACATATTAGTTGTCACAGATGTGGCTTGGTACAATGTTATTCCCAGTTGTTCAGTATTATTAGTTCAGTGATCTGACAGCTTGTGGACATTAACTGTCTTTTAGTCTTTTTGTACATGATGGCAGACTCCTGTATCATCTGCCTGAGGGTAGTAGATGGAAGAGTCCTTGTGCTGGGTGGGTGTGGTCCTTAATGATGTTGCGTGCTTTATGCAGACATCGGCTGTGGTAGATGTCCTGGATGGTGTGGAGACTGCGACCAGTGATGTCCTCTGCTGTTTGTACCACCTGTAGAGCTTTCTGACTTGTGCAGTTCATGTACCACCCTGTGATGCAGCCTGTCAGCAGGCTCTCAATGATGCACCTATAGAAGTTTGTGAGGGTGCTGGTGTTCGTACCAAACTTCTTTAGTCGTCTTAGGAAGTAGAGTCTTTGTTTTTGTCACTAGTCAAACAACATTATTTTCATTCAGATGTGCAGAGCAAAAACTGACTTGTGATGTGCACCACTGAAAATTTAGTACTAAAAGGCTGTTTCATTTGCATGCAGGCTGCAGAATCTAATTTTCCACGGCTCACAGCAGCTGAATGCCATTAGCTTTCCCCAAAGCAGGACGTCGTTAGCAGGTGCTCTGTGTTCCCACAGCTCAGAGTCAGAGATTCTTTATTGTCATTCGCACCTCATGTGATACACGTGGTGGAGCGAAATTATGTACACAGGGTCCCAGTTACATCCAACAATAAAATGTATAAGAAAAACAGTAATACGATCTAAGATATGAACTAAGAAAAACATCAACTAAATATACACTAAGCACTCATAACATAAAACATTGAACATCAGCACAAACATGAACATGAGTCTGAGCAGATGTGCACGCATGAACACATCAACATTGAAACAGATCAGCAGCAACATGAAACAGATCAGCAGCAACATGATATGGTTTTACCCCCGTGACCCAAAATGGAATAAGCGGGTAAAGAAAATGGATGGATGGATGGATGGATGGAGTCTAACAACCGCAGGGTAGAAGCTGTTCCTCAGTCTAGTGGTTCTACACTTAATGCTCCTCAACTTCCTTCCTGAGGGGAGTGGGGCAAAAAGTGTGTGTGCTGGGTGAGTGAGGTCCTTCATGATGCAGGTAGCCCTCTTCCTGCATCTAGAGGTGTAGATGTTTGTGATGGTGGGGAGACTGACTCCGACAGTCTTCTGTGCAACCTTCACCACTCTCTGCAAAGCTTTACTTTCTGCAGCTGTGCAGCCTCCATGCCACACTTTGATGCTGGAGCACAAGATGCTCTCCACTGCACACCTGTAGAAGGAGGTGAGGACTGAGCTTCCCAGACCAGCTCGTCTCAGTCGCCTCAGGACGTAGACTCTCTGATGAGCTTTCTTGAGCAGGCTGGTAGTGTTGTTGCTCCAGCTGAGGTTGTCATTCATGTGTACACCCAAGTACTTGTAGCTGGAGACCACTTCCACTGCAGATCCTCTTATGTTCAGGGGGTGTAGGTGTTTTTGTTCCTTCTGAAGTCCACAATCATCTCCTTTGTCTTCTTCACATTGATATGAAGGTTATTCTCTTTGCACCAGCTCTCCAGGTGTTCCACCTCTTGCCTGTAGCTGGACTCATCATTGTTTGTGATGCATCCCACCACCGTTGTATCATCTGCAAACTTTACAATGTGACAGCCTGGATGGGTAGCTGCACAATCATACGTGATCAGAGTAAACAGGAGGGGGCTCAACACACATCCCTGAGGAGAGCCAGTGCTCAGGGTTACGGTGGAGGAGGAGAAGTTGTGGATCCTCACTAACTGTGGTCTGTTTGTTAAGAAGTCTAGTACCCAGTTGCAAATGGAGGGGCTTAGTCCTAGTGTGAATAGTTTGTCCATCAGGGTTTTGGGGATCATGGTGCTGAAGGTGGATGTGAAGTCCACAAAGAGCATACGGATGTAAGAGTTTTTCTCCTCCAGGTGGTTGAGCGCAGTGTGAACCACAGAGGAGATGGCATCCTCTGTTGATCAGTTCTCACGGTATGCATACTGATGAGGGTCCTCGTTGATGTTGATGGTTGTTTTGATGTGAGTCATGACCAGTTTTTCGAAGCATTTAGCGACTATTGGGATGAGGGCCACTGGCCGATAGTCATTCAGACCAGTCACTGTAGAGCTTTTTGGGACTGGGATGATGGTGGCAGTCTTCAGGCAGGTGGGGACCGTCTCCAGGGTAAGTGAGGTGTTAAAGATGTCTGCTGGCGCCTCGCAGAGCTCATCGGCACATTCCTTCAACACTTTTCCGGGGATGTTGTCTGGGCCAGTTGCTTTGTGCGGATTAATCCTCCTGAAAGTACTCCTTACTTCGGCTGAGGTCACGCTGAGATGCTCTTCATCCGGTGGTGAGGTGAGTCTGGTGCTGGGTGGTCTGTTCGGGTCTTCAAAGCGTGCATAGAACTTGTTGAGGGCATCGGGCAGAGATGGATATTTGGGGCATTGTTCACTCCTTCCTTTATAATCTGTTATGCACTTAATGCCCCTCCACATGCTCCGAGGGTCTTGTAAGATGAATTGACCCTCGATCCTCTGAGCATATGTGCCCATGGCCTTCTTAATACCAGCAACCAGCTCTTTTCTTGTCCTACTCAGCTCCTCTGAGTTTCCAGACCTGAAGGCAGTGTTCCTGGCTTCCAGCAGGGTACGCACCTCTGCATTCAGCCAAGGTTTTCTGTTTGGGTAGCTTTTAACATATCTGTTAGTGGAGATGGTTTCACTCCTATATCTGCATCGGTACAAGCAAAAAAAAACTTACAGTATTTAGAAAATAGCAGTTCTAATATGGCTAGTGTTAAAAAAAACAACAAAGAAAATAATTTAAAAAAAGAAAGAAAGAATGATTACCAGTAGAAAAAAAATTCTATATGTGACCACTGCAAGACAGGAGTAAGTTTGACTGAAAACATGTCTGCGTTTTCAACTAACAGATCTGAAGGGTCTGGTGGTCTGGAGGGTGTTCACAAAACTCAGGACTGGATAAAAAAAAAAAAAAAAGGTCAAAAAATCATTTTGGGCCTTATAACGGAGGAAAATGCTCATCTGTCTGTCAGTCAGTCGGTGTGTAAAAATAGTTTGTTGATTTAAATAAAACAACAAAAAAATCAGAAATACAGTAGTCCCTCGCTTATCGCGGTGGTTACGTTACAGAGGTCCCGCAATAAGTGAAAAACCATGAAGTAGGAACACTATATTTATTTTAGTATTTATATATATTTTAAGGATTTATAAACTCTTCCCACACTCTTGCAATGTTCTAAGCTCTTAAATCTACATAAGGTTACCAACATACATATATGTACTGTAGTACTGCAAAATTTTATATGGGTACTCACCAATCTTGGTTCGGTTCTGATCGGCTCTATGCAGCCATTCAGCACCAAATGCTTTTGGAGAGAGCCGGACCTTTGGAGAGCCAGCACAGAACCACACGATGGTCCAGATTGAGTCTAAATAATCCAGAATAATCCGAATGGAGGGGGGGGGGGGAGTCCAGGTGAGCGCCAGAGAAAACACCGGACCTCCAAGCAGTGCCTCCCCCTCGAGAGGCTCCATGGGTCAGCAAGCAGCACTCGGATTGACCGATGAGGCTGGAAGTAGCCTTGGTCAGGTTCTGATCGGCTCTTCATCCACTGAGTGCTGAAATCACTGAGTAAGGACTGAACTTTTTAGTCCGGTTCGGATCGGATCAAAACTTTCCCTCATTTCAGCAGAAAGCAGCAGCTGGAAGCACTGTTGGCTTCTGGGTAGTGCAGTTTTTTGGACAGGCAATACAGTGTAGGCTTATTGACAGAAAACTACAAAAGGGCGGCGCCTGTCTGAAGTTTTTTTTTTGTTAACTTTTTATCTGTACCATCCCAATCACATGAGTAATACACTGCCTAACCAAAACAAAAAAAAAGTCACCACCTGGATTTAACGAAACAAATGGGTACGAGCCTCCTATTGGATAATTACTGCATGGACGATCATCTTTCAGCGGCAACAAGTAATTTAACCCCAACTGGTGCAATGAGTTGCTTCTCATTCTTAAACAACCATGTTGAAAGACTCATCACGTGGTCGTGGAAAAGATGTCAGTCTGTTTGAGAAGGGTCAAATCATGGGCATCAAGCAGAGAAAACATCTAAGGAGATTCTAGAAACTACTAAAATTGGGTTAAGTACTGTCCAACGCATTATTAAAAACTGGAAGGATAGTGGGGACCCATCGTCTTAGAGGCCAGAAAAAATCCTGAGTGATCGTGATCGGCAATCACTTAAACGTTTGGTGAAATCGAATAGAAGAAAAACAACAGTAGCACTCAGAGCTATGTTTAATAGTGAAACTAAGAGCATTTCCACACACACAATGCAAAGGGAAATCAAGGGACTGGGACTGAACAGCTGTGTAGCCTTAAGAAAACCACTAATCAATGAGGCTAACTGGAAAAAAGGCTTCAATTTGCTGGGGAGCATAAAGATTGGACTCTGGAGCAATGGAAGAAGGTCATGTGGTCTGATGAGTCCAGATTTATCCTGTTCCAGAGTGATGGGTGCATCAGAGTAAGAAGAGAGGCAGATGAAGTGATGCACCCATCATGCCTAGTGCCTAGTCATCAGTGCAAGATCTTGGTGAAAAATTAATGCAACACTGGATGGAAATAGACCTTGTGACATTGCAGAAGTTTATTGAAACAACGCCACACAGAATGCATGATGTAATCAAAGCTAAAGGAGGTCCAACGAAATATTAGTGTGACTTTTATTTATTTTTTTGGCCAGGCAGTGTAGTAAATTTGACAAGTATGGACAAACCGCAAAAGTCTAACCATGAAATAGTATAATAGTTGTAAATAGACTACTGTATATATATATATATTTTTTATTATTCTTAAAGTTTTTCTTTTTACATTTTTTTTAACAAAAGATCCTTAAAAAGTAAAAAAATAATCATTTAAATTTGATATGTTTATTTCAGATACCAGTGTATTTTTAAGCAGTTAGTCAATTTCCCCCCTGAGAAACACGAACTGTCTCAAAGTTAAAGGTACTTCCAGGTGTTGATTAAAAAATTTGTTCATTTACACCGTGGACCACGTCATTATCTGTCAAAATGACCTTTGACCCCCACCATCATCATGAATGAACCTGATGGACACACATATTCAGGTTTTAGATTTTGATTACTCTGCCAGTTTATTGACAGGAGTATTGATTACTCTTGTTTTAAAGAAAGGATTTATAAAACTGGTCTGGGGACGTCGGCCTCATCAGAGCTGGCAGCATCAACATGCGAACAGCTGCATTCTCTGTTACAACTAATGAAGACATCTATAAATCAATGAAGAAATTAATTTCCCCTTTATTGATTTTCTGTCTCGTGTCTCATTTCCAGGTCGCTGCTGGAAGGAGACGAGTTCTTTGAAGTCCCAGAGGTGATTGATGAGTTGTCGGGTCAGAGGGTGCTGGCCATGGAGCTGGTGCAAGGAGTTCCTCTAGATCGCTGCGTGGACCTGGATCAGAAAACGAGGAACCAGGTACGGCTCAATAAGCTCAGGGATCCGATTGTTGTGGCGGTGCATTCACTAAAAGGCTGGCTGGGCCTAATCCGAGCATTTCTGTGAGGAGTGATGACGAACTGCACTGTCTGTCCCATAAAGTTCCCTTTTATTAGAAAGTGAAACAACTCTGAGGTGAGGAACACGATGCAAAACATGTAAAACACACAGGTCTTTTAACTCTGATTCTGAATTCAAGCCAATGAACATAAATTAGTTTTAAGACGAAACTTTAAAACAATGAGAGTTGGGGCTTGTCTCACATGTTTGGACTGCTGCAAAGACTCCTTCACCTCTGTGGACCAGCCTGGACCTTAGGACCACAGGATCAAAGTGTCAATAGTTGCCCTTGATCCATAGGTTGTAGAAGATCAGACGCTAGGCCGCTAATGGTTTTCAAAGTCAACAGTGAAGTTGTTCAAGGTTCAAGGCTCTTTATTTGTCATTCGCACCACATGTGGTACATGTGGTGGAATGACATTGTGTACACAGGGTCCCAGTTACATCCAACAAAAGAACAAAACGTGAAAGAAAAACAGTAATAAGATCTAAGATATGAACTAAGAAAAACATCAACTAAATATACACTAAGCACTAGTAGCATAAAAACATTACGCCAAACAGCAGCACGAACACGAGTCTGTGTGAGCAGATGAGCACGCATGAACACAGCAACATGAAACAAATCAGCAGCAACATGAAACAGATCAGCAGCAACATGAAACAGATCAGCAGCAACATGAAACAGATCAGCAGCAACATGATGTGATTTTTCACAGTGATTATTCTGGTTAGAGATTCATGAGTCTAACAGCCACAGGGTAGAAGCTGTTCCTCAGTCTAGTGCTTCTACTCTTAATGCTCCTCAACCTCCTTCCTGAGGGGAGCGGGGCAAAACGTGTGTGTGCTGGGTGAGTGGGGTCCTTCATGATGCAGGTGGCTCTCTTCCTGCATCT
Source organism: Nematolebias whitei (assembly GCF_014905685.2). Classification (NCBI taxonomy): domain Eukaryota; kingdom Metazoa; phylum Chordata; class Actinopteri; order Cyprinodontiformes; family Rivulidae; genus Nematolebias; species Nematolebias whitei. The sequence goes on from NC_056503.1 coordinate 17,720,085, forward strand.
GAAAGTGTAGATGTCTGTGATGGTGGGGAGACTGACTTGGTAGGTGTATTTGTTCTGTCTGAAGTCCACGACCATCTCCTACGTCTTCTTCACACTGATGTTAAGGTTGTTCTTCCTTCTTTGTAAAATCAATCCTGAAACAAACGGAGTCAGTGAAGCGAAGCAGGAGATGCGTGTTGACACTTTGCTGTTTTTATAAAGACGGACAGACTGGACTGACAGAACTTACCACCCCTCATATGAATGTATGAGCAACATTAAGACGTTCTGTTTAGTGTATATCAGAACACACTGAATGAACAGGTGAGGGAGAAAAGATATTAAACACTTCACACAACCTGAGGAGGTGAAAAAGGTTGTAGATACATGTGGAGAACAGAGGTGTTTTTATCATTCCATGGATCAAAAAGTGTTTATTTTTTTATTTTTATTTAATTAGTCATTAAATGACAATACATGAAGAGATTACAGAATATATGCAAATATAAGCAGATACAATATTTATATATTTCAGTATAGTTCAAACCATTGTAACCTGGAACATGTTGTGTTTAAAAGCTTTAAAACTCCTTAATATTTTCTATATTTCTGTAAAGTGAGTCCTAAAAATCTGTAACACACAAATTGTGATAATTAAATGTTAACAAATTATTCAGGACTGTATTCTTCTGACTTCTTGTTTAAATAAAACCTGAATAAATATCAGAGGTAACTGTTGCTCCATCTGACTTTACTTCAGCCATTGTTAAAGCAGTTTGTACCTTTTTTATTATTACTGTTATTTTCATTATTTTTACACGCTCATCAAAAGTTTACATCTGCCAGCTCATAACTTTTGATGTGCTCAAAATAATTTAACAAAACTTCATACACACATGCAGCATCACTAGATGGAGTCTCAAGTGCACTTATCATCACCCCTGTTTCAAGGCCACAAATCAAGGTCAAATGTTCTACAAGCTCTCTGCTTGTCCGGGCCGTTGCTAGATTGCTGTGAAATAGATTGTCGACGGGCGTATAATGTGCCATATGCAGTGTTCGGGTCTGTTTAATGCCAAAGTTTGAGCACCCACCAGACTGAGTCCAGTTTAAAACTGGTGACTTTAATGGCTGCTTCTGCGCAGCAGGACCCTCTGCTGGACGTAGTCTGGTCTCAGTTCTTCAATAACGAGGAGCATGTGGACAGTAGTAGGCTTGTCACAATAACAAATTTTGCTGGTCTATTAATTGTCTCCGAAATTATTGTGATAAACGATAATGTTGTTTGAAATTTTACAATAATTAGTAATTATTGACAAATTTAAGAAAAAATGTTGATTGATTTGTTTTGCATGTAGTGCCCTTTTAGTCCACTGGATGGCAGTATAAGACTGTTTGAACCGAAGGATGGATAGTGAGAGAGCGAGCAGCGTGTCTCTTTAAGAAAAATGGGAGGGAGGCCCCTTGACGTGACATGGGTTTTCTCTCTTTGGTCTCAAAATGGCAGATGCTATGTGTGGTTTGAGCTCTTTAGCATAGCATTTTCACACAAAGCTTTTAATAAAAAAATCAGTAAACAAGTTCTCAGCTTCTTTTTGCAGAGAAAAACAACTTTTTAGACGAAGGCACGGGTTTCAACCGTGAATTTTGGAGCGTCATCAAGACGGAGGTTTTTTCCGAGGTCGGCCTGTTAGCTTAGCTTGTAGCTTAGCTTCTCAGTTTAGCTGCTTTTAATGATCCAAAAAACACGATTTTGGATCATTAAAACGGATTTTAAAAGAAAAGAGAAAGGGAGGGGTCAGTGAAGAACACCCGAGTTGAGCCTTTTGTCATCCGGTGTCTTCAGTAGAAAGAGAGAGACACGAAGAAATGATAAAGTTGATAAATGAAAATGAGGTTGATCATTTTAATTTATCATGCGATTAATTGATTTATTGTTTATCGCAACAGGCCTAGACAATAGGGCACGTCACCATGTTGTCTTCTAACCAACCATACTTCAAACAAAACGTACAGTTGGATGTTTATCCTGACTAAAACAAATCAAGTGTCAGGTTTATGTCTCAGTCGGGCTCTACTTGTAAGGATTGTGTGAAAATATTGTGTTTGAACATCTTCTACAGAAAAACTGCGATCTTAACCTTCCACAGTCAGACGGACTGTGAATTCTTTATAAAGCGGAGTTGTTCGTCTCTGCAGATCTGCTCCAACATCCTGCAGCTGTGTTTGAGGGAGCTGTTTGAGTTCAGGTTCATGCAGACCGATCCAAACTGGGCCAACTTCTTCTACGACTCGGACACAAACAAGGTGGGAGGAAGCTTCTAACGCACAGAGCTTCGTCACGTTTCAGCTGCTTTAAAACTCGCTGTGTTCAGGTCTTCCTCTTGGACTTTGGAGCGTGCAGATCCTACCCTGAAGCCTTCACTGATGACTACATCCAGGTGCGGTAAACCTAAACGTCATGCGAGGCCGATCTCTGAGCCGAGGGTTGAGTCTGAGCTCCTGTGTCCTGTGCTTAGGTGGTTTACGCAGCATCCGTTGGGGATCGAGTCACCGTCCTGTCCAAATCAAAGGACATGAAGTTCCTGACAGGCTTCGAGACCAAGGTGGGGTGCTTCTTTAACTGCTGCTCTTTGTTGGGCTTCATATTGTTATTCTCTACGTTTACCCGAGCGTCACTAAATAAATCTAAAACTGTTTTCTGGACGTGTTTGAGTTCCTGTTTCTTGTCATTGTTCAGTGTTCTCTCTGATCTTTGTGTTCTGAGCTGGTTTGACCCGCCTCAAGCTGCCTCTGCTTCACTAACCCAAATGTAATCTCTAACTTTTTGTCCCATGTTTCTCCTGGCTCGCCACCAGGCGTTCATGGACGCCCACGTGGAGGCCGTGATGATCCTCGGCGAAGCCTTCGCATCCAGCGAGCCCTTCGACTTCGGCACCCAGAGCACCACCCAGCGCATCCAGAACCTTGTCCCCATCATGCTGCGCCACCGTCTCACGCCTCCCCCCGAGGAGACATACTCCCTGCACAGAAAGATGGCGGGCTCCTTCCTCATCTGCTCCAAACTGAAGGCTCAGATCCCCTGCAGGGACATGTTCCTGGACATTTACCACACCTACAACCAGAGGAGGGAGCGGGCCCGGGCCAGTGCCTAAACTCAGAGGGACCAGTCTGCTCAGATTTATGACTCAGCCCTGAACCCAGACAAGGACTGGACTTTATCTAAGGGCGTTACAGACTCCTAAGTGAAGGTCATACATGTTGAGTTTCTTTTCTCACTTCCTGTCTGTGCCTCACTTCACTGACATCAGATAAACTGAAGTGTCCTTTCAGATCCCACTCCATTTTTTAACTGAGGTTGGAACAAATCATGAAACCATAAACATTTAAATGAACCATCCAATATGTTCTAACTGATTAAATCTGATTGATTCTGTCAGAGAAAACACTGAGTATCCAGTTTCTTAAAGGCAGGATGCTTGTGCCCTCCATCGCAGAGTGAAAAGGGTGACATGGAAGTATCCTCTGTCCATCTGTTCGTGCATGTTGTGACCACGATAACTTGAAAAACAAGTGATGTACCAACTTTGTTTTTTTGTTGTTGTTGTGTGGCCGTATCAAGGCGTAAGAACGGTTCCTTTCTCAAATTGGGTTGCCACATCAAAATCCCAGATGGCTGCCACTAGGCCTGTCACAATAACAAATTTTGCTGGGCGATTAATTGTCTCAGAAATTATTGCGATAAACGATAATATTGTTTGAAATTTGACAATAATTAGAAATTATTGTCAAATTTAAGAAGAAATGTTTAATTAGTTTTGAGTGTAGTATCTATTTTGACCACCAGATGGCAGTATAATAAGACTGAATCGAAGGATGGATAGTGAAGGAGCGAGCAGCGTGTCTCTTTAAGAAAAATGGGAGGGAGGCCCCTTGACGTGACATGGGTTATCTCTGTTTGGTTCTCAAAACGGCGGATGCTCTGTTTGGTTTGAGCTCTTTAACATAGAATTTTTCTCACAAAACTTTTAATAAAAAAATCAGTAAACAAGTTCTCAGCTTCTTTTTGCAGAGAAAATCAACTTTAGATGAAGGCACGGGTTTCAACTGTGAATTTTGGAACTTCGTCAAGACTGAGGTTTTTTTTCCAGAGGTCGGCCTGTTAGCTTAGCTCGTAGCTTAGCTTTTCAGTTTTGCTGCTTTTAATGATCCAAAAACGCGATTTTAGATGGTTAAAGCAGATTTTAAAAAGAAATTGAGGGGTCAGTGAAGAACACCCGAGTTGAGCCTTTTGTCATCCAGTGTCTTCAGTAGAAAGAGACACGAAGAAATTATAATGCTGATAAATGAAAATGAGGTGGATAATTGTCATTTGCCATGCGATGAATTGATTTATTGTTTATCCCGACAGGCCTAGCTGCCACCGTAAACATTAGTCCGTCTTATGAGTTACGTATTTTGAAAAATGAACAAAGTGCCAACTTCATATACTGTAGGGGCTGCATCTAGGAGTAAGAAAGGTCGCTGTTGAAAACTGGGTTGCAAAATCAGTGGTGGCTGCCGTCATATATATTCATGTAAACCCATATCATTTGACAAAATTATATTTTCTAGTTTTTATTATTGTTCAAAGGTATAGTAGTTTATTTCTTAAATGATTAGTATGGCTCAAGATTAATTTGTGGGGGCCAAGGCCACCAATGACCACCCCCTGGCTCCACCACTGCATATGGTTGTGGATAAAAATGCTCCTTTCCCTCACCAGGGTTCATCACTGCACTGCCTCAGATGAGAAAACAAAAAAACAACTTCCTCTGTTCTCCACAGTGTAGCTCATACCCGCTTGGATATCTTTCACCAAAAACATTTAGGTTTACTTTCAGTTTCTGTTCACTTCGAGTCCAGAAGACTAAAAACATTTACTGTTCAATCCCTCAGTGATGGACCTTGACGTACCGCTTGTATTTTTAACTGCAGCTTCCTTTGACGCCATCAAAACACTGCTGCTGCTTCTCTTTGAGAAGTCGATGCTGGATGAGTGAAGCTCTCACCTAAATGTGATGTCGCTCAGATTAGATGAGCAGATTATCAGAGGAATCAGTTGGTCTAATGGAGCTCAGTTCAATAATGGCCTTGTGTTGTCAAGTGATGCAAAAACTGATTTATTTTTAACAAATCTGTGCCTTTTTATTCCAGAACTATGTTTTACTCCCGAGCTGTAGTATGTGTGTGTATTTAATTATTACAACGTGACTGTTTTTTTGTGTTTCTGAGCACAGTTGGCAGATTTTAAAAGAAGCTACAATCCAAGGAAGACTTTCAGTCCACATTGATCTTTCCACATCAGTTTTAGACCTGGTCTTGGGTAGTGTCTCGAACTGGAGGCCATGTTTGACCTCACCAGTTTCCTACAGTTGTGTGTGAGCATAATAATCACGTGAGGTCTTGCTGGCTCTGAGTTTAAAGGCTCTGCCAGTCGTATGTCCAATCAAACCCGTGAGCTGAGCTGTTTGCAGTTCCAGTATCCCATTAGTGTTGGCGGTTACCGTCCACTCATCGAGCAGTTATGTCACACACGGAACATCTGCAGGAAAATCACAGTTTATTTTCTGGGCTTGGGGATTGGACCCCAGTTAATGACCGCAGCTCATGTCGAGAGAAGGAAAAAGCACATTCAGGTTTTTCTTCCAGTTTCCTTCAGTGGAAACTTGGAGGCTTTCTCTGCGTGTCAGGAAGCAGCTGGCTGCGCTTCATCGGAGCAAAATCTGTTCAGTGTTTTAAAGTTGGTCTTTGAAGTTTACTTTGGAGCTGCTCTGAGGTCATCTGTACCAAAAACAGCTGATTGTTAAAGTTAAAAACAGGCAGTGTTTGTTGAATACTCAGGTTTCTGGATGAAAGCAGCTCAGCGGTCAAATTTACTGATGCTGGCGTGAAGAAAGGACCTGCAGGTTCCCTCATTTATCGAACACTTGACCACCGAGCAACTAAAGACTTAACACGTAATCTGTTATTTTTCTTTATTTAAAGATTGCCTAGTTAAAAATGAGCCAAAACGCATCAGAAAATTCTGTTCTTTTTTGTTCTTTGTATACACATTTTCAAGGTAGAAAGAAGGAACATTTTCATGACGGAATGTCTTTAAGAGAAGAAAATATGGCAAAACAGGCTCAACATCTGGAAACCCGTTCCGCTGCAGTACACGCCACACCTTTCAGCTGACGGACTCCTCCGTGCACAATGTCTGTGCTCAATCCAGGAGTTTTGGTCCATTTGACAATCTTTATGTGTGTCTGAAAGAGATGCACTTATTTGCCGACTGCCTCGGCCAACCACTCTCCAAAGCTGTCCACGTTCCTTGCACACACAATAGCCAACTTCTGGTAGTTGAAGCAAAGCAACATTGCTGTCCGAGCGCTTTTCCGTGTGCTGGGTGAGTGGGGTCCTTCATGATGCAGGTGGCCCTCTTTCTGCATCTGGAGGTGTAGATGTCTGTGATGGTGGGGAGGCTGACTCCAACATCTTCTGTGCAGCCTTCACCACTCTCTGCAAAGTTTTTCTTTCTGCAGCTGTGCAGCCTCCATGCCACACGTTGATGCTGGAGCACAGGATGCTCTCCACTGCACACCTGTAGAAGGAGGTGAGGACAGAGCTTCCCAGACCAGCTCGTCTCAGCCGCCTGAGGAAGTATCATTGCTCTTGAACAGAAAGTTCCTTGGATCAAGCAACACCTTGGTTCTCTGGGCCCCTCAGACGAGCCACAGAAACCTTGGTGTTCTGTTTGACCAGTCAATGTTTTTGGACAAATGTTCAAAGCTTCCTGTAAAAAAACACTTTTATCATTTGTGAAATATTTCTAAACTGAGGGCAATGTTATCCAAATCAGACCTGGAGATGATTATTCATGTTTTTATCTCTTATCGTTTAGATTATTGTAATTCCTTTTTTTACAAGTCAGCTTGTCTCCAGTTGGCCCAGAACGCTGCTGCGAGGCTTTTAACAGGAACTAATAGAAGGGCTCGCATCACACCGGTTTTATCTTCTCTTTATTGGCTACCTGTTAAATTTAGAATTAATTTTAAATTTTTTGTCTTGACTTTTAGAGCTTTAAATGGACCCAACCCTAACGCCAATACATCACTGAAATGCTGATCTCTTATTCTACAGCCCGCACCTTCGGTCTTCAGCGCTGAACCTCCTAAAGGTCCCTAAGACCCGGTTTAAAACTCGGGGTGACCTTTCCTTTCAGGCCGTAGCCCCCAGACTGTGGAATGCCCTGCCCCTGTCTCTTCATGTGGCCGTCTCTGTTGATTCCTTTAAAAAGCAGCTTAAGACGTTTTTATTCAGTCAAGCTTTTAGTTAAATGTTTTACTTTCTGCTTGTATCAGCTGTTCTTACTGTTCTTATCAGCTGTTCTTACCGTTTTTGTTTTATTTTAAGCCTGTATTCTGTATTTCTGTACAGCACTTTGTGATTTTATCTATGAAAGGTGCTATATAAATAAATCTAAAAAAGTTAAATCTGGTCCTCTGGACATTCAAAAAAACAAAACAAAGCAAAACAACAAAAAAATGTAGAAACGTTTCGTCTCTCATCCGAGAGACTTCCTCAGTCTGAGCTGCTGTTTTCAGCTCAGTCTCTTAAATAGCACCTTCTCAGAGTGGATCAACCAGTTTGCTGCTGACAACCAAAACCAGCTGATCACATGCTCAAGAAGGACCATCAGCCTTTCTTCATCAGCCAAACTTTTTAGATTTTTCTACCTGGATTATTGAGCATGCATCAGGCTATATAAATAAAGTTTACTTACTTGTGTCAAGAAGGGACAGACAAAGTTACTGAATGAACAAAATGATGAGATTTACATCACGCAACTACATCAATGAGAGCAGATTTCTTGGCTTCTGATATAATATAAAATGACTTCTACACTGTCATTGTGTCATCTGTAGCTGAGATTGATTCTCAACATGTTTCCTAAACACAGTCGCACCTTGGTGAGACCCCATGAAATTGTTAACAAAGTACTTTTATCTACAAACCTAAAAATCTAAGTGTAAATACCAATCCATCAAAACTGTGGGACTTCATTCCAAGTGGCTCTTCCATGAACTGTTGACCTTATTTTTAGTCACTTCGGCTGTTTTTGTAGGTAAACAAACACGTAGTGGCTGGCAGGACCATTGCTTGCAAATGTTTGATTTATAGCCAAATTAATTATTGTTTTGAGACAGAGATTATGAAGATTCCTTCATTATTTGTTTGTTCCACTGACATTTAAAACACAAATAAGCTGATCTTGAACACTAGCTGAAATGAGCAGTGAAAGGTTGTAAACAGCTCAAAGGGTTTGAAGGATGTGAAGAGAGCGCTTATTTATTTTCAATGAGAAAAACATTGCAGAAAAAGCTAAATGTGTCAAAAAGTAAAAATTGCACAAATCCCTAAAATCACAGCAGGATTGTCCTGAATGAGCTGAACCTTTTGATACACGAACTGTTGAAACAGCCCAAACATAGTGGAACAAGTTATGTGCTGAAAAACATACGGAAGAAAAATGGATCTGAATAATATTATTGAGATGAGATCATAGATTGAAGAACAATAAAATTGATATCCATAGTGTAGTGATGTGGGGCTTAAATATGTTTTGATTATGAGCTAAGAGTTAAGCTCAATGTATTATGCAAATAACCTCGTTGTTTGGGGACCACCTCTCTTGGAGAGGAAAAACCAGCCTCCATTTACCCCAAATCAATGTAAACTGAAACGTGAGTTATTTTCTCGTGTTTAAAGAATATCTAATCAATTAATACACACAGATATGCCAAAATAATCACAAATTCAGTTGATTTTTATGTTTTTTATTATAAGAATAATAATCTGTGATATATATGATGAAGATTATGCATAACAAAAGTTAACTGAATATCAAATGATGTTGAATCAGTGAAACTTAAAAGGCAGATTTTGGACTGGTTCCTGTTTGTGAAGTAGTTAAAATTGTGTCTAAGGTGAGCTCAGTTTGTCTGATAAGTTTAATGTGATGTAGGGTCACCAGAAAGGCATTGAAAAGTCTCTCCTACCAGGATGCAGATGGTCAGAGCATGATTCTGACAGCTGTTTAAATGGTACCAGCCTCAGATGTTCTGGTGACTGAGAGGCTGAAGTCTCTTCAAAGTTCACCTGTCATCGGTTAGAGGGACGAAGGTCCATATGGTCGTCAGCTGGGATTTACCACTCTGCGGTGTTATGGTTGCCTGGTTCTGGTTCTGCTGGGTAACTTCTGTATCTTTTGTCCCGTCTTTGCTCAAAGTCGTCTGCTGAAAGGATGCTCCTCTCCTTTCTGAGGTCAAGTGCAGAAGCTGGGTTTCTTCTCTCTCCAGTTCTCTGTGCAGAAGCGTATTGGCTTCAGAGCGTCTCTTCAAAGTGTGTATAAAAAGTTCTTAGAAGAAGTGAAACTTACTGTTTGGGCTAAAAATGATAGAGGATTGGTCCATCTCTTTCAAGAAGAGGTGGTTTAACTCTTGGCCGTGTTTTTTTCATAAAGGCCTATTAAATAAATCTAGAGTCCCTTTTCTCTGCCTTAAAAGTTTCCTTTAAAAAAAAAAAACAAGACAAATGTATTATCTTAAAGAAAGATGACTTAAAACACACATTTTCATGAATAAACATTCAGCATATGACATATTTGGAATCAAACTTAAAACATGCAATGTTTTTACCAAAGGTGTTGCTGTCCATCTCCTGAAAAGGAACGTCATTAAACAAAGGGCTCTTATGATGTTCTCTTCATGGGAACCATTCTGGGAGAAGTACTCCTTTTTGATAAAGGAAGATATCAAAGTAGTGAATTCGGATGTTTCAAAAACTCCGAGGTCAGTTGAACAAAAGTTCTCACTAAAACGATCTGTCCATTTCATGGGAAATGAGTTCATATTGGCAGTGAAGTTAACACAGTGACAGTTTTTTAAATTACATTTACATTAGTGTCAACTAAGAAGTTTGTGAGCGAAGCTGAATATTTGTAAAACCATGTCTGTTCCCAAGGGAATATATGAATCTTATTTTAACAGTTTCAAACTCAAAACACAGGAATGACGTTTGTTTAAGGTGAGGTGAACTCTTGTTGATTGAGCTGAGATGAACTGTTTCTGAGGTGGCGTTCCCCTACAACAGACTAAAGAACAATAATAATATTGTGATTATAGATTGAAGAACAATAATAAT
>NC_056503.1:17730300-17730528 GCF_014905685.2 Nematolebias whitei
TGATTATAGATTGAAGAACAATAATAATATTGTGATTATAGAATGAATAACAATAATAATATTGTGATTATAGATTGAAGAACAATACTAATATTGTGATTATAGATTGAAGAACAATAATAATATTGTGATCATAGATTGAAAAACAATAATAATATTGTGATCATAGCTTGAAGAACAATATTATTGTGACCATAGACTGAAGAACAAAAATAATTTTGTGATCAT
>NC_056503.1:17730538-17750797 GCF_014905685.2 Nematolebias whitei
TAGCTTGTAGAACAATAATTTTGTGATCATAGATTGTAGCACTATAGTAATTTTGTGATCATAGATTGAAGAACTATAGTAAGTGATTCCGTGTTCAAGGACATCTGTTTGTCGGTCAGCAGACGCACGGTGTCGCAGTGAAGCACTTAAAACCTAAACTGCTTCTTTTTTTTTTTTTTTTTGAACCCATCCATGGCAGAGTGGATATGCGGCCAATGGGCTGAGTGGGAAGGCTGGTGGAGCGGGTGGAGCCGGGCGAAGCATCCGAGACTTCTCTCCAGCAACTATCCCATCCGGACCAGAGCCTTTCTTCATTACATCCTGATAATTCACATGTTGGGGACGGAACCGCCTCTCTGGACCCTTTCGAACATTTAAAGGAGTACATTTGCGGCTCGGTTCGTGGCTGCACGTCGCGCGGATGAGGAAGAAGGTTCGGTGAAACCAGCACACTCACTGGCGGTTCTTTTGGACTCTACTGGTCCTGGATTTCCAGAGGAGAAGCGGGGAACCGAACATCTTTCTTTCTGCTGGGTGAGTCCCAAACCCACACCTCCGGGTGGGGTTACAAACCGTTGGACCCTGGATCAGAACCAGGATGGGTTCATTCAGGTTTACAGGAGTGGGTCGGTGCTGGTTCTGGTCGGACTCAATTGCGTTTGACTGGGTCCATTGAATGAAATGTAACCAGAAGATCCTGCAGGGCCGAGAGCTCAAACTTTACCATGGACCTGGGACCCTGGTCCAGGTACCAGAACCATGGTCCTAAAAGACAGGTCCAGGTACCAGAACCATGCTCCTGACCAGGGTCCAGGTACCAGAACCATGCTCCTGACCAGGGTCCAGGTACCAGAACCATGCTCCTGACCAGGGTCCAGGTACCAGAACCATGCTCCTGACCAGGGTCCAGGCACCAGAACCGTGGTCCTGAAACACAGCTCCAGGTCCAGGTAGGTCATTGTGCTGAGGAGGACTAGCTCTCAGCTGCTGGTGGAAGTTGCTTCCTCTCAACACCACGGGTCCAGATGTCTCCGTGTTCTTCAGCTCACATTATGTTTGAGTGTTCCTTTGTGAGGAGAACTGATCTGAGTTCAGCCAGCGTCAGTGTTCTGAGTCCAGGAGCCTCCAGTCTTCATGCTCTTGTCTGAGGGTCTCCATCTGCTCCAGGATGTGGGTTTGTCTCTCAGACAGATGGAGCTGCTGGAGGTGGTCTGAGCAGGACAGAGTCAGATGAGGTGGAAAAGTGTTGGTACTACTTGGATCTTTAGACTTCATGTTTCATTCAAAGGGAGGATGGAGAGGTGGTGCTCAAAGGCTGGCTTTGTTCAGACGTGTGACTAGAAGCTTCAAATGAAGGATAAGCTGGTGTCATGAACGAAACATGAACTTTCTCTGCAGTTTGGAGCTGGGCTCACCTGTCAGGTCTCTGCAGCAGCACCTTCATGATGCATTTAAAGAGATCACTGATTACTTGAACATCCATCCATCCATCCATCCATCCATCCATCCATCCATCCATCCATCCATCCATCCATCCATCCATCCATCCATCCATCCATCATCTTTACCCACTTATTGTGGGGGTCACTGGTGTCTGTATCCAGCCATCACTGTGTGAGAGGTGGGGGACATCCTGGACAGGTCTCCAGTCCATCACAGGGACAAACGAGACAAACAATCATTCACTCTCTCACTCACACCTAGGGACAATTTAGAGTTACCAATCAGCCTAATATGCATGTTTTTGGTCTGTGGGAGGAAACTGGAGTACCTGGAGAAAACCCACACATGCACGGAGAGAACATGCAAACTCCACTCAGAAAGGCCCTCGGACTGGGATTTGAACCAGGGACCTGCGCGCTGAGAGGCAGCAGCTTTTCCAGTTGCGCCATTGTGCTGCCCGGTGATCGACTTGTGATGTTTAATTTATTAGCTCTGAAGCTAACACCATATGAATTAGCTCCAAATATAATAGAAGGGGTAATGCCAAAACTGGCTTTCTATTTGTTGTTTCTGCTGTCAAGTGGCAAGGTGGAGCAGTGGTTAGAGCTGTCATCTCACAGCAGGAAGGTGACAGATTCACCTACCAGCGTTTCAATTTTTAATGAGTAACTCTAACTTGTCCCCAGGAGTGAATGGTTTTTTGTGTCTCTGTGTCCCTGTGATGGATCGAAGGCCTGTTCAGGGTGTCCCCCGCCTCTCGCACACTCACTGCTGGAGCCTGACATCAGCTGCTTGTGAACCAGAAAAATGAAGCGTGTAAAGAAAACGGATGGATGTCAAGACATCGTACAGTCTGTCATCCGTTCTCCAGAGTTCCACAGGTCAGGAACTTACCAAACCAAGCTTTCACAGCGTAACGTTCAAGTCCTTCAGGATTTTTGAAACTGCGCAGTGTGTTGTCTGATAGGATGAGAACAAGCAACACTAGAGGGATTTTATTTCCTGTGAAACTGCAGTGTGAATGCTTATTGCTGAATAATAGCTGAAGTTGAAACCAGGCTGTAAAGGTTTCATCGCTGAACTTTAATGCTTATTGAATTCGAACAGCTGACATTTACTGAAAGCAGAAAAAGAAAAGCAAACACCAACCAAGGAAAAGCTGAATAAAGCAGAAATTCATTCAACCTTTATTTATATAGGCTAGCCCAATTGAGCCACGAGGACTCAAGTACAAGAAAATGCAGCAGAATAAGTTGAGAATAAGTTGCAGAGGTTGAAAAATACAAAGAAAAGCTGAAATTGGCACAAAAAAGCTGAAGTAAGCAGAAAGAGGCCGAAATGAGCATAAAAAGCTGAAATTATCAAAAAGAAGCACAAAAGGTAGAAATTAACAACAAAAAGGCAGAAAAAAGCTTAAAAAGTGCTTAAACAGGAAGTCAAAGGCTGAACTTAGCAGAAAGAAGCTGAGAGGGCAAAAAATAGCTGAAAAGAGGTGATGGGCGTTGAATTTAGCACAAAAAGCCAAATAAAAAAGATCTGAAGCTCTCAACATTGACCTGTCTAAGGGATTTTAAACAGCTGATAAGTTCATGGCAAAAACCAACACAGACACGTTCCTGTTTTTAGGATTTTACATCACTTTACAATGTAGCTGTTTTTTGGTTTATATCATTTATTCTATTTACTTTTCATTTTATATGTTTTTATATGACTTGTATGTACCTCATCTGTGTTCTTTGTTTAAAACAGGTCTCTCTTGTAAATGAGTCCTCAAGGTTCAATGAGACAAACCTGTATAAATAAAGGGTGAATAAAGCTGAACCAGTATAAAAGCTGAAGTGAGCAGTAAAAGGCTGTAAACAGCACAAAGGGTTTGAGTCATGTAAAGAGTGCTCCATTCATTTTCAATGAGAAAAAACATGGCTGACAAAGCTAAATATAAAAAAAAAGAAGTTAAAATTGCACGAATACCAAAAGTCACAGCAGGAATGTCCTGAATGAGCCGAACGTTTTGATACACGAATTGTTGAAATAGAACAACAAGTGTGGAACGAGTTACGCAATGAAAAACATGCGGAAGACGAACAGATCTCAATTGCGTAAACGATAAAAAAAATCACAATAATCAAAAACTACTCTTCAAGCAATGAAACCTAAGATTCAAAACTACCATAAAGACCTCCAAACCACGACTTTACGTTTTATCCGCATTGGGTGCTGGTCTACAGCCAAGGGTTTGGATGGAGAGAGGATACTGGACTGGTTTTCACCCCTGTGGGGGGTGTAGCTTAGGACAGCTTTGTGTATGTTCTGCTTTAGGGACGGCCTCTGTCAGACCATGTTTATGGTAGAGAACGATGGGTCTTCACCAGTGGACAGGGACGAGGACCATCACTGGTTTGGGAAACTTCAAAGTGACGGACATGAAATGCAATGCGCATGTCATACGTGTGTTTATGTACTGTAGACACGTTATACGAAACTCAAACCTTCACCAGACTTTTCTTCATCACTGTGGTGAAAGACCCAACCAGGGAGGTTTAACCTAACCTGCCTGACGGTGTTGGTTCTGGTTCTGTGCAGATATCTGGCGTAAACAGTTGCGTATAGTATTCAGAGTGGCTGCATCCATGAAGGAGCCAGTGAGCCAGTTTACCACACCCACATCTAGGTTTTTTACACCTCCCCATCTGTACATTAGCTCTAGTGCCAAATTTAATGAGTGTTTCATCATCCCTGGCTTTGCAGCTTGTTTATGTTTTTTATGAAAGTAGCACGGTGACACAGTTAACTGAAACGTCGTAATACTAACGCCACATCTTCAACTAGGGGTTCTGGCCATTTGGGCTAAATCACAAGATCCATCGATCCTATCCAAAGAGCAGGCGGTTTTCTTAAAGTTCTAGTTTTTGTCACCACAAGGGGATGTTGCTGATTGATTCGTGCAGTTTGACACGTCCTTCTACAGTAAGAGTGAAGGACGGTGAACCTCTGTCTTCTCAAACCTGCAACAGAAACGGACCGACGCCGACAACAAGGCGCCTTCTGTGACAAACATCCCTGCTTATACTGGCTCCAAGTTCCTGCAGAAGAACATGACTTCATGTCTGATTTGACTTCATGTTTGTTCTGAGGACGGGACACAAAGAACATCGTCGCTCCAGAGTCCGGAAGTACCGGAAGGTTCGATCTGCTCTGCAGCAGCTGGAGACGTGTTAAGGAGTCCAAACGAAGACATGAATTATCTGGGATGTAACTAATCACTACTGGAACTCAGTCATCGCAAGGAGACTATAATTACACCGTCCACCACCACACACACACACACTTACCACCACCACCTCCCCCTTACACCCTTCATGCAATGATGACCACACACACACATATGCCAATGTACACACTCACGCCTACACACTCCTCATTTCCCCTTGGAC
Source organism: Nematolebias whitei (assembly GCF_014905685.2). Lineage (NCBI taxonomy): Eukaryota > Metazoa > Chordata > Actinopteri > Cyprinodontiformes > Rivulidae > Nematolebias > Nematolebias whitei. Next base: position 17,735,416 of record NC_056503.1, read on the forward strand.
CATTTCCTCTCTTCCACTGCTCAGATTGCTGCATTAGAACATGACACACACACACACGAGGGGGGAGGATCGGCTCTGCTGGGACCACAATGCAGCGAGGATCAAAGGTCATCCAGCCAGCCAATCAGGGGACTGTCTGCTTTAGTCGGTGGAAGAGGAGGGTAGCCCCCCCCCCCCCTTTCTTTTTGTTCTGGTCAGGGTGGGTCTGCTCTACAGGCAGCTCCGTTTCCAGATCCGGCTCTGCTCACAGGGTTCTGTGTGGACCTCTGGACCCATCGTTAAACTAACAGATCATGCTCCGGCCCTGACAATCCTCTACTGGTTTATAACCAGTTTACGATGTTTGTGAAGGAGACACTTCCTGCTGAAAGACGAGGGTTCAGTTTGTGTTCTTGCTCCCGTTCACTCGTCTTGTGTGGGCGATGACATACGAGGCTAAACCATCCAACTAAAACCCTTGAGTTGATGACACACACTGACTGTGAGTTATTAAAGGTCAGTGTTTCTTGAAGGAAAGCGTTTGTTTCATGCCAGAGTTTCAGACGAAGATCGTCTACGTTGAGAATAAACAGATTAATATCTGTTTTGGTCAGACTTTGTATGCGATGTTATGCGAGATCTGCCAGCTCTCCAAGTGTTGAGAATGACTCTCGGCTCAGATTTTAGCTTAATATCTGTAAAACTGACCGAGCTAGATCCGTTTTTTATACACCCAATAAAAGTGGGATACCTTATTATGGTATAGTCTCCATACGACCGTATGTCTGTAAAGTTTAGCTTCTCCCACCCATAACTTCAGATATGTTCAAGATTATTTAATGAAACTTCATACACATATGCATCATCACTAAACGAAGTGTCACATAATCTTTCCATCACCTCAACTCCAAAGTCAGGGTCACAAATCAAGGTCAAAGCTCAACCAAGGTTGTTGGTTGTTGTGGCTGTTGCTATAGATTGCTTTACAATGGTTTGTTGATGGGCGTAAAACATGCCATTTGAATTACTCTTGTTTATGCCCTGGATTGGCTGTGGTGGCCATCTTGAATGAAGGTGACTAATGTAGATCAAATAATAATAATGTGTTATGTATTATCATTGTATGTTCTCATACAATGGCAAAATTGGTTCTGTGCTTTTAACCTGTCCAACAGCAGGTGGAGCAGTGGGCAGCTACGGAAAGCGCCCAGGGAGCAACTGGAGATAAGTTGTCCTGCTCAGAGACACCACGAGATGTGCCATGACCGGGGGTCGAACCGGGGAGTCGGCTGCTCTGCCCCTACACCATCTCAGCCCCAATGATTATTTTCTGAAAGTTTCCTTAAAATCCATCCAGTGGATCAACAGACCATGTGCAATAACATTATCACCAGGTTTTGACTAATTGCACAAAAAATAAAATGGTGTGAAGGAGCCAACAGATCCATAAGAGCCTCAGTTTGTGCTGAGCAGACTGATCTGTTTCGTGCAGGCCAGGTAAATGAACCACCCCCATCAATGCTGTGCTGCTCACTGCCCTGACGGCCATATTGTTGTGTGTCGATGCAGAATTTGTGTTCCCCTAACTGTTGTGTGTTGCGGGATTTTGGATTGATGAATGATTGGTGCGGTGGCTTTGGAGTGGTCAGTCATGTGTGAAGGAAGCAATTTGTGTTGCACAGAGAGGGTGGCTGGATGTATGAGCTTTGATTTGCATGACTGATTCTTAGACTGTCTGCATTTTTGTCCCCCGTTGCACAGCAAAGAGGGGGATTTGGGAATATCACCAATCCTTCTGTCTGTGCATGTTGTGAGCATGGAACTTCAAAAACAAGTGAGGTACAGACTTCTATTTTAGTGTGTGGCTGCAGCTAGGCATAAGAAAGGTCCCCATTGAAACGTGGGTTGCCCTGTCAAAATCTAAAAAGTCTATCACACATTATGTAAACTGACCACCATTGTAATTTGAGGAAACTATATGCTTTCTAGTTTTTATATTGCTTAAACATATAATTTCCTCAAATGATTGGGGTGGCCATAGAATAATCTACCATTGGCCCTGTCCGCCATTGGCCACCCCCTGGCTCCACCATTGTACTTGGTTGTGGATGAAATTTCTCTCTCCAAATGCCAGCATCCATCATGTCGTAAGGTTTACCTGCATTTCCTGTTCAATCTCAGTCAGAAAACCATTCATCTTGAAAACTGCACAAACATTTACTGTTCAAATCCCTCAGTGACAGGGGACATCAGAGTACTGCTCGTTAAAGTTGGTAAATTCTCATCAAAACCTGTTTTAGCCCGTTTATATGTTGAGGTTCAGGATCCTCAGAACTATTAGCAGGATCTTATTGTGCATTTTAGATAAAGAAAAAATCTAAACGGCAACAAAAACAGTAGCTTTTACAGCAGGTGCCTCCCTAAAGGTCTTACCTGACTGATGTCCTGTTTCAAAGCTTTTAGCTACTTGTCTGCTCACTCCAAGTCAATTTTTGGGTCACGGCATGCCCTAAATGATGCTAACACCCATAAAAGAACCCAATAAAAATGCATCTCCTCTTTCTGGTATACCTGAAATCATGAAAGATAAGCTCAGAGTTGAACTGTCTATGGAACAAGCATATCGTTTGGTTCTGATTTACACAGTACCACCACCCACGCATGATGACGTTCCTCTGCACTGTAGTGCGGGTATCGGTGAACTCTTCTTTCACGACACACAGAAGAACTGGGTTCAGAGCCTTGCTCGGCCTCGATGCTGCTCCGGTTCAGTGACTCAGAGTGAAGAGATTGTTAGCAGCAGTCAGAACTTGAGTCAAATCTTCCCGAGCACAGAGAGCGCCATTCATCGAGCTGTGGGAAGAGTGAGGAGAGGGGACAGGAGTGGGTCGGGAGGGGGATAGCACTTAAAGTGGTGTGATGATGTTTGTCTGTCCAGAGCTGTGTGACAGCTGTCTTCATCTGATTGAGAACATGCAGGGACTGAACTCTTCCTGTATGTGTGGAGCTCTGCGAGCTTCATTGGACCAAAAAGGACTAGTCTTGGTGGACAAGGGGACGAGACGTCCATGTCTGTCTCAGACAATCATGCAGTTTGAGAAAATACAATTCAAAGAAGAAGTCTGTGGATGGAAAAATGTGAACTGGAGAAACTGCATTTTCTGCAAAAATGCAGTGTGAATGCTTGTGGCTGAAGTGTTTGCTGAAAGCTGCTGAACAAGCTAAAGCTTATTTGAAACTCACCAAAAGCTGAAAGGTAGAAAGAAGAAGCTTAAAAGAACACAAAAAGCTGAAACTATCAAAAAAAGTAGCTGAAAGAAGATGCAAAAAGCTGAAATTAGCAGAAAGAAGTTAAAGTAGCAGAAACATTCTGAAATGAGAAAAAAAAGAGTAAAAAATGAAAAAGCTGAAATTAGAAGAAGATAACTTAACAGCTAAAATTAACAGAAAATCAGCTGAAAGTAGCCAAACAAGCACAAAAGCTGAAATTGGCACAAAAAAGCTGATGGAACACAAATATGGTGACTAAAATAGTCAGAAAGAAGCTGAAAAGTATACCAAAAAGATGACATTTGCAGAAAATTTGCTGAAAAGTGACTGAGAAACCAGAAAAAGAGTAAAATTAGATGAAAGACGCTGAAATTAGCAGAAAGGTAAAGGGAGCTTTAAAATATATGGAAGAACAAAAAACAAAACTGTAGTTATAAGAAAGAAGATAGAGGAGCAAGACAGAAGCTAAACATTTTTTAGAAAATTGCTGAAATGAGCAGAAAGAAGCTAAAAGGAGCTGAAGGAAACCAAAATTAGCAGAAAGAAGTTGAAAAAACCGACTGAACCAGATCAAAATTAGGTTTTAAACATCACAAAAGCTTTGAAGGATGTGAAGAGAGATCCATTCATTTTCAATGTCAGCAAAAATGGCTGAAAATCCAAATATTTCTAAAAGTAAAAATTATACAAATGTCAAAAGTCACAGCAGGAATGTCCTGAAAGAGCTGAATGTTTTGATTTATGAATTTTTGAAATTGAACAAAAACTGCAGAATGAGTTAAACGTTGAAAAACTTACAAAATAAAAATGAATCTGAACAGTGAGAATCATTTAGAAACACTGTGATACCAAAATGTCCTCAACATGCTATGACTGCAGAGCAGCTGAAACAGGTAGGCATGAACACTGATTAGACTTAATGTGTTTCAACAAACCAGAAGTAGGTATGAATATATCTAGACCATAATGCATTGCAAAATACTGACTTTCAGCATGATCATTAGTAACTATTCAAAAGACAATTTAGAGTTACCAGTCAGTCTAACATGCATGTTTTGGTCTGTGGGAAGAACCCGTAGTACCTGGAGAAAACCCACACGTGCACAGAGAGAACATAAACCCTGCACAAAAAGGCTGAGAGGGCAATCCTGTGACCTTGCTGTGAGGTGCCAGCTCTAATCACTGCTCCACTGTGCCACACAGAGGAATGTTCATAGTTTAAGGAAATTATGAGCATTCCTCTGTAAATGGATTCTTGTAATTGGTGAAATTATTTGTTTTGTACATAAAGTGAAAAGCTCAGAACTTGGGACCTGAGTCAGATTCATGAATTGTTTCCAGTAATGTCACGCTACATGTACCATTGCCGCGTACATTCAGCACCGACACCAAACCAGAACTTTTTACAGTCACTCTGAAGCTCATGACGCGCTCCATCTTGTTGCTCTCTGTTCGATAGTTTGTAAAATCCAAAGCGATGCTCTGAAACGTGCTAAAGAAGCTCCCTGTTCTGAAACGTCTCTTTCTTCCTGGTGCGATGACTCATGGTTGCTATGGAGATCAGCTCTCCTCCATCTCTCTGCCAGCGTCAGTCCATCTCTCTTCACTTTTGCCTTTTTCTTCTTTGCTTTGCTTCAGGTTTCTCCATCTTTCCTGTAATGTTAAATAACTTCATTTCTTTCTCCATTAGTTTGCTCTGCTTACTTTGAAAATCATTTCTTGCTATTTACTTCCTTGATTCCACGTAATTCCTGCGAGAACTGCTAACCTAAAAACACTCCATGTATCTTTCTATCTTCTGTTTTCCCTCCTTTTGTTATCATCTGCCTTTCTGCTCGTTGGCCATCTGCTCACCAGATGTGGCCCACTGTCCCAGCTGTTGACATCATTATCATGCACAAAAGAGATGAGATGGAAATTATCCTATTTCAGAGAAGACACGTGGTTTTTAGATTTGGATGAATATCAGAGGGGAATCCTACGGGTCTTCAATACCTTCAGAGAAGGCCCATGAAATTAGCACAAATGGAAAGTTGCTTTATTTTTTATTAGATATTAATTTTATATAAAATGTGTATTTTCAATATGTTTCTTATTGTCTGTAGAGTACTTTGAAATTGAGCAAGAAACTGTTTTTCTTCATGAATAAAAAAAAAGTTACTCAAAATTAGCGTTTCCAGACAAAACATGTGTTGGAGGTTCATTTTCTTTGGTTAGGACTTCACCGTCAGGAGAGAATAAATTGTAAAAGAAACACAAGATTTAAATTGTAATAGGATGATTGAACAAATGAGAAGCAAATATTCAAAGAGTTTGCAGTGAAGCAGAATAAATGAAAACATTCGCACTTTTAGATGCAATAAACAAGACTGAAGTGAAATTTGCTAACAAAAATATATGATTTAAAAATAAAACCTTAACCGTAACCAACAGAAATTACAGTATTTGTCAAATGTCATCATTTCATGAAAACAAGTTACAATGGGTATATTTAACTTTCAATTTTCTCTGTTTATATCTAGAATACTTAGTAATTCAGTGTGGATTATTTAATTTACAAGTTGTACTTGAATGCACCATTAAGTCATTTCTCACAAAAAATGTTGTATTTTATTTAAGCCCTGGCCTAGCTCTGACTAAACTATTACTTTAAAATGAAGTTTTATGTCAAATATTTTGTTTGACTTCTGACAAAAGCATCCATCATGAGCATTTTATTTCCTATTTTTAAATAAAGCCAATGCTTTGTTGCTTATATTAGTTTTAAAGTGGCACATAGCTTTAGTCAATTAACACATTATTATTGTTACTGGATATCTGGTGAATTTACATCCTTAAAAGTCCAATAAATCACATGAAGGCATGCACATAATGAGGTAATGCTGCTATTTAATCTGTCTGCCAGGAAAAAAGCCGTCTCGATGACTCCTTTACAGCAAGGCACTGAAAGGAAAAGAGCTGGGAAACAAGTCCTGGAGAATCTTAAGTCTTCCAAACGGCTTTTCACGTGACAGCAGCTATTTACAGGAGCAGATGGGTGAGGCTGCAGGCCAAGAGGAAAGAGGTGAGGAGCCATTGTAAGTGCTGCTGAGATGAACAGAGGGATGAAAGGAGAGGAAGATGGAGGAGGAAGAGGTGTCGAGTTGCAGTAAAACTCCCATACGGAAAAAGAACCGAGTACGGGAAAAGTGGATTGTGCATTTGGAGTGGATTGTTTCTGTCGTGACAAGAAGCTCAGGCAAATACTTAGTGGAAAGAGCAACACATTGGACCATTACAGCTATTCACCGAGGCCTTTCTCTACATTTGTCTCTGCTTTATCCTGTTTAAATCTTCCTTATCTTGATCCAGTTGCTTTGCAGCCATCAGTTGTTGCCTTCTTCTTCTTCTTCTCTGCTTGTTATCCGTCAGTTTTCTCCCTTTCCTCGTTTCGCACATTCCCCCCTTTCTGCCTTCTTTAGTGAGGGGAAGTGGTAGCCTCGGCCTGTTGGCTCCCACAGGAACAGGCATGCCTTTGTCTGTTGACACTGTAGGAAGATGAGTAGCTAGTCTACCCCGTTAGTCCCAAAAAGTCCGGCAGGAATTTGGAGATTCTCTGTGGAGAGCGAGCCACACGGGGTTTCTGTAAATCAGCCAACAGTTTAAGCCTCCATTGTCTGTACAGCCTGTCGCGTATTGTGTGAGGCTCTCATGGTTCTTAGAAAGAATGGGACAGAAAGCAGAGAGCAGACGGAGAAAGGAAGACCACAGACCCCGGTGAAATGCTTTCCAAACGTAATCAAAATATACAGTTTGTTAACCCATTACCCCTGTTTTCATCTATGCTTTGATGGAATTCCAAAATGTGAAACAATGCAACATAAAGCTAAATCATATGGTGCCTTTTTGTGACTTACTCAAACCAGAGCATTTTTTTTTTTTACCTGTTACAGTCTTTGGTTGTACTGTGTCCACTTTCACAACATGGACTGCAGCTATAACTACACCACAATCTTCAAAAGAGTAGCTTTGTATTATTATACTCACAACGTCACGGTGGAGTCATTGCTGGAGCAAACAATTTCAAAAGCAAGCCACATTACAATAATGGTAACATAGCCCAGCTGTGAAATTTATTGTGTGATTAAGCTAAAATAGTGAATTAAACAAAATATTTAGGGCAAATAACCTTTAGCTTTGACATTCTCTTACTGTGAGCTAGTTGAAAAGACAGATACTGTTTTCAGGGAAACTCCGTGTGTGTTAATGACACATTCAGTACATGCTCATCCTTACGAAGTTAATTAGTGTATAATAGATCAGCAGGGGGCGGCACAGTGGATCAGTTGGTAGAGATGTTGCCTCTCAGCGAGAAGGTCGCTGGATCGAATCCCCGCCTGGGGTTTTTCTGGGTGCAGATTGCACCTTCTCACCGGGTATGTGGGTTTTCTCCGGGTACTCCAGTTTAAAAAAGTCTAAGTTTCTTTATTTGTCATATGGACCACATGTGGTACATGTGGTGGAACAAAATTGTGTACACAGGGTCCCAGTTACATCCAACAAAAGTATAAACTATAAAGAAAAACAGTAATAAGATCTAAGATATGAACAAAGAAAAACGTTAAACTAAAAATACTCTAAGCACTAGTAGTACAAAAACAATATGCCGAACAACAGCAGCACTCCTTCCTTTCCCATTTGTTCCTCCCACAGACCAGAAATGTGCATGTTAGGCTGGTTGGTAACTCTAAAATGTCCCTAGGTTGGAGTGGTCGTTTGTCTCGTTTGTCTCTATGTGTCCCTGTGATGGACTGGAGACACAGTGATGGCTGGACATGGGCACCGGCGACCCCCGTGACCCAAAATGGAACAAACGGGTAAAGATAATGGATGGATGGATGGGTGGATGGATGGATGAATGGATGGATGGCAAACAGAACAAAACAAAAAGATGTGATGAAAAGTCATTGGGAATGAAAATATAGTTGGAAATGCTAATGCTAAATGAGTCCATGACTATGCTAGCAAACTCACCACAAATAATAAGCTACATTAACTTTTAATACACTCTTCCATTTGTGAATGCCAAAAACAAATGCAAATAATGGTGTCTTGCTATGAACATTAACAAAGCTGTGCTTGAATTGATCAAAATATTAGTTTAAAACCTAGCTACAAGCATCTAACAAGGTTGAGTCAGGTCCTCTGGATTGATTCTTCTTTGATGAAACATTGCGTCTTTTATCCAAAAGACTTCTTTAGTCTGGCTTAACAAAGAACTATGGTCGTTCCACCTAACAAAGATGTCTTATTTAGAGTGAATAAGTACTCGAATGTATATTAATATAATATGGCTCTAGTTCAAGTCAATTTTATTGTCATTCGCATCACATGTGGTACATGAGGTGGAACGAAATATGTACTCAGATCCCAGTTACATCCAACAATAGCACAAATATAAAGTATAAAAGGAAACAGTACATAAGGATCTAAGATATACGCTAAATAAACACCAAATGATGCACTAAATGATCTAAGGTATACGCTAAACACTAATAATGTAAAACAATAAGTCATAACAACAGCAGCCCGAACATTAGTCTGTGGTGAGCAGATGGGTATGAATTAATAGAGCAGCATGAGACAATCAGCAGCATGAGATCAGTAGCATGGATAATCAGCAGCACAGGTAAGTCACATATCACCAATTAAAGTGGCATTACAGTGATTTTTTTTTCACGTTGATTATTCTGGTTAGATATTCATGAGTCTTAACAGCTTCAGGGTAGAAGCTGTTCCTCAGTCTAGTGGTTCTACACTTAATGCTCTTTAACCTCCTGTCTGTGGGGAGCAGAGCAAAAAGTGTGTGTGCTGGGTGAGTGTGGTCCTTCATGATGCAGGTGGCCCTCTTCCTGCATCTGGAGGTGTAGATGTCTGTGATGGTGGGGAGACTGACTTCAACAGTCTTCTGTGCAGCCTTCACCACTCTCTGCAAAGCTTTTCTTTCTGCAGCTGTGCAGCCTCCATGCCACACGTTGATGCTGGAGCACAGGATGTTCTCCACTGCACACCTGTAGAAGGAGGTGAGGACTGAGCTTCCCAGACCAGCTCATCTCAGCCGCCTGAGGAAGTAGAGTCTCTGATGAGATTTTTTGATCAGGCTGGTGGTGTTGTTGCCCCAGCTGAGGTTGTTGTTCAGGTGCACACCTTGTAACTGGAGACCACTTCACCGCAGATCCTCCTTTGTTCAGGAGGGGCGGGGGGTAGGTGTGTTTGCTCTGTCTGAAGTCCACGACATCTCCTTCATCCGCTAATTGCAGCTTTGTCTAAAAGTTGTCTACATCTTGTGAAAGGATTCTACCAATTTGTTGGAGCATTTACTTAGTTACAACCCATATCAAAGTTTTCTGCTCATAATTTTTTTATTCTTCGGTTTTGTCTGTTTATGGTGGTTAAAAATTGTATTCTTAAATTGATTGAGATTCATAAAAATGCAGGGTTCTTCTTTATCAGTGGTGGGCACGGTTCCGCTAATTGCGTAACAAACTTGCCATTTAGCAAATTAGTGTTTTCCCTATTTTTGAAAAGCTTTAGCAGAATGAACTTTAGCTAATTTAACTTAAGTTAAATTTAAAGGCAGTTAATTCAAGTCTGCGCTAAAAAAAAAAAAGAGACAGTTTTCCACATTCAAAGCATACAAGAGAATGGGGATTTACATGTAACAATGTTATGCAAGGCTATGCACCACCTAGTGATGTCACCACCCTTGCAATATCTTTTTCCCCCTCACTGCAAAGTCTCTTGGTGTCAGTTTACAGTCAATAACAGACTTTAACATAAATGACAAACCAGAACAGGAAAATAACATGAAAATCCCATTTTCACCCTCACAGCCATCGTAAACAGTCAGAAACATTGCACATATAATTCTTACCCAGCGTGCTTTGCAATGCTCACACTGTCTCTGGGACGTGACTCTCTCACACATTTCACACATCTTTTCTTTAATACAAACAAATCTATTACGAAGAGAATATTGATGATGACACAGCAACTTTATAGTTAGTTTATAAAAGTTGTTAACCACAAAGAGGATCACCAAAGTGAGTTAGTTCATTATAGTAAATGACACGTGGGAGACGTCTGACACACACTGAATGCATCACTCTGCTTCAGCACAGCAGAGTTCTGCTCTACCTTTTTGGTTCCGATGGCCCGGATTAATTTATGAAAGCTCACCTCTGTATGGGACATGGACGCTCTACTTGTGATTTATGAACCATTTTGAGTTGTGCTGACTTACAACGTTGTCACTTTACAGACCGTCACAGTGTCAGCGAGAGCATTTATAAAAATTATCAACTTAGCGTTAGCTTCTGCTAATTTGCTTTTATCTGTTTAGCATTAGCAAAGCTTTTTTTTAAGTTAACAAATTAGCAGTTCGCTAAGGGAACTTTTTGGTTAGCTTGGCTAACCAAAAATCTCTTTGATTAGCTTTTTCGGTTAGCCACTGTTCTTTATGAGTCTTTATGAATGCACAGCACACAAATAGTTCTTAAAAAATGTCATAGCTAAGCTAAAGGAAGCTAATCAACATTGAAAACGATAAAGAGATGCTGATTTATTAATCAAATTCTTCAAAATGTAGTGAGCAAATGCAGCATATGGTTAAACACTGTGTACATGGTCACATTTTTTCTTGACATAAATAGTTTTCATCAATCTACTTTTGTTTCAGCTGTCTGAAAATTCAAAGTAAAAACATAAATACAGGCTTACACTACCAGTAAAACTTATATATTTTTATTGTTAAATGTCTCTTTGAAATATTATGATCACAGCTCTTTTACAACCATAATCAAACTCTGTGGAAGCTGCATTTCTAACATCCTTCTACCAGTATCCCCACTGTTCCTCCTCAGGACATGCCCAAACCATCTCAGTCCGGCCTCTAACTTTATCTTCCAGTTGTTCAACCTGTGCTGTACCTCTGATGATCTCATTCCTAATCTTATCCATCCTTGTCACTCCCAAGGAGAACCTCAACATCTTCAGCTCTGCCACTTTCAGTTCTGTCTCATTTCTTTTTGTCCATGTCTCTGGCTCCAAACCATACAACATATCGAGTCTCACTACTATCTTGTAACCTTAGCTGACACCCTTTAGTCACAAATCACTCCTGAAACTTTTCTCCATCCACTCCATCCTGCCTGGACTTTTTTCTTCACCTCTTTACCACACTCCCCATTTTCCTGAACAGTGGACCCCAAGTACTTGAAGTCCTACACCTTTGTGACCTCTGCTCCTTGTAGCCTCACTGTTCCACCAGCCTCCCTCTTATTCACACACATCTGTCTTACTACGGCTGACTTTCATTTCTCTTCTTTCAAGTGCATACCTCTACCTCTCCAAGTTCTCTTCCACTTGTTCCCTGTTCTCAACACAGATCCCATTGTCATCTGCAAACATCATAGTCCATGGACAGAGCCGATCCTTGATGAAGTTCGCCTTGATGCTATCCATCACTTCTAGTTAGAAGCATCAAAACTAAAATCTTTAACGTCAATACACACAACAAAATCCTTTTGACAAGACTCTGAAATGACATTTGAAACACGATCAAATCCAGTATAACGCCTTACTGCTTTCTTTTATCTTTCTTTTAATCCAGTCCTAATTTTAGGGCAGAGACTCTAAACAACATGGCTTCATCAACAGGAAGTATGTTGTCCCACAGGTGGTCTGCTCTCACCTGGGGTTAGAAAGGACAACTGATGTCAAGGTAGCATGCACAGTAGGTGGCTTTAGGCAACAGAAACAATGATTTCATGAGACCGTCTTCCTTTACCTTTAAACTTGTACCATCAAAATGTCTGAGAAGGTCTCTTCTTCTGTCATCACCCCGTGTTTCCAAATTAACAGTGCGACTCAAAGAGTAAGAGCAAGGCATGGGTGAAGTGACGAGAATGGAAATAACTGGCTGTGGGGCAAGACAACAGCCTGACTCAGTTGCATCCTGGGCAATCCAGTTCTCCAGAGGGCTGCATGATCGGAAGACCAGAACAAGAGAGTCCAGATTTTCAGCTTCTTTGTGTGTGTGTGTGTTTATGTGCTATCCATCCAATAATGCTCGTTGTGCTCCACACAGGGGAATGTGCTCCCGCTCTTCCTCTGCATTCCTGAGAGCCTGAGGAAAATCTCAACCCCCTTTTAACTCATTTCAAACCTGCTTTAACGGATTTCCATTTCTCTTTTATTCTTATACGCAGATTATCTTTTGGTTTACATCCTGGCAGCCATTTCTTACATTACAAAGTTCAGACTAAGGTTATTTCAAGGCAGTTCCCAGTGTGTCTTTTTGCTTTGTCAGCCTGCAGATTGATGAAACCTTGATTTGGCTACAAAGTGGCGCAACCTTCATCTAGACTGACTTTTTAGACGAGCTGATTGTTGAGCACGAGGAAGGAAATCAACTTGACGCTCTGATTTATTTTCCTTACCCACCCTGTTCCTCAGAGAGTCACTTTGATGGACACGGCTCCAGCCCACAGAGCAGCTGCATGGGTCCGTCCTGACTGTAGAGCTCAGGGCTGCTTATGCATGCTGTCTGTGTTCGTTTGTGCAATCCCTGCCGCCCCACAACCGCTCTTCAACTACGCTGCATCCTGCCGCCTCATCCTGCCGCCTCATCCTGCCGCCTCATCCTCGCATTATTGATGCTGTCTCTGTGACATATGTGTGAGCCTCTATATCTTGTGACTGTTCAGAGGCCTGTTGAGGCACAAAGAGGAACCAGCCTCAGCATGCATTATGTATACCGTTTCACATCCCTGTCTTACTGTGGACTGAAGCACTCAGTGCTCATTTCTTTCTCTACAAATCCCATTGTGCACGTTCTTTTTTCAACGTGAAAAAAAAAATTGCCTGAGGCTCCAGTGTACAAATTCAAGTTTGGGCTCCTGCCTCTTGGGGATAATGCTCAGTATAGTGCACTTGTGTCTCTGAGGTATAAAACAGAAAAATAAATAGGGTTTGCAATTTGAGTTATTCTTTGAGAAAGAACTTCTCAGCATTTGCATCTTGAGAAAACAAACGCGTTAAAACAAAACTGAATAAAGCACTCATCAGAATGCATATCCCTCACAAGACCTCTGTTCTAAACTAAGACCACCTTACGATGACAGGAAAGAGATTTATCGCTGATGATTTGGTCAAACTTTGTAAAAGCTTTCTACTCGAGTCATACTGTAAGATCTCCTGAGATCTCTTAGGGCTCAGAGTATTAGTTGGAACAACTCTCTGCTACTACCACCTTTTTTTACCCCTTAATATTCTCAAAACTGACTAATATATACTTGTTTTTGTCCCCTGTCATGGAGCGAAAAGGGGAAATTGAAAATACATCTTCATCCAGCCATGCTGTGAGCAAATTGAAAAATAAGTGAGGTACCAACTTCCACTTTGGTGTGTGGCTGCATCTAGGAGTAAAATGGTTCCTTTCGAAAATTGTGTTACCATGCCAAAATTCAAGATGGCCACTGCTATACAGTATACATGTAAACTGACCACCCTTAACATTTGACAAAACTATGCCCTATAGTTGTTTTTTTACTGCCTAAAAGTATAGTTTTATAGGGACCAAGGCCACCATTGTCCACCCTCTGGCTCCACCGTTGCTCCTGGTGGTGAAATTGCTCCATCAGCTCATCAGGATCCATCTCTCTGCACTGCCTCGGACAGGAAAACAAAGCAACAAACCAAAACCTCCGTCTGTTCTTCTCCACAGTGTAACACCTGAATATCTTGCACCAAAAACATTAAGGGTTACCTGCATTCTCTGTTCAATGCCAGTCCAGAAAAACAATAATCTGAAAACTATATTCACTATTCAAATTCCTCAGCGACAGGAGACATCGGCGTGCCACTTGTTTATTTCAGAACATTGTAGCAGATGTTTCTTGTGCGCTTCAAAACCCCTGAAAACTTACCAACATCTTTTTTTAGAAATCTTTTTTTTTTCTCCAGGAACCCTTCTTCTTTTCTAATTGGCTCATTATCAGCTGGGCTTGGTTGGAACGTATGTTGCAGTGTTGCATTATTTTAATCCAGAACATGTTGCGGTGGTTTGGTGGTTTTCAGGAGTCTGTATTGGTAAAGAACATGATTATTATTTTATAAGAGTATTAAAAAAAAAAAGCAGTACAGTCATATTAAACTACAAGCCTTTAGGAACCTTAATCAACTTTTTTTTTTTTAGTTTTAAAGACGTTTAACTCCTAATCCAAGATAAATTCAAAAACATTTGAAGCTCATCAACTTGTTCATAACTTGGTTCAAATCCTGTAACAACAGTATTTTGGAACGTTCTCATGACTACATGTAGCTGTTTGTCACAGTTGAGTAGAATAAACTCATAAATAACTCCAGTCCAACTCTGCTTCCTTAATTTAACATCTGTATACATTAAATCCCATCAATACAACGTTGATAGATTTATAAAACAAATTATCTGCTGTGTTTGCACCCCTGCTCATGAGAAATACCTAAAATGCTTTCCAAGGGAGAGTTTGGGGAAAAAAACAGTTTTTGTTGTCCATCTGGAGTGGAGAAGAGCAGCTTTTCAGAAATATCCATCCAGCGGTTTTATCCACCACCAGGTGCAATGGAGGAGCCATGGGGTGACCAATGGTGGCCTTGGCTGCCATAAATTAATTTGTGGCCACCCCAATCATTTGAGGAAATTGTACTTTTAAGCAATATATAAAATAGAAAGCATAGTTTCCTCAAATGATCAGGGCAGACCATCCATCCATTATCGTTTACCTGCTTCTTCCTTTTTGGGTCGTGGGGGTCACTGGTGCCCATATCCAGCAATCACTGCGAGAGGCGGGGGACACCCTGGATAGGTTGCAAGACAGGGACACATAGAGACAAACGAGACAACCATTCACTCTCTCACTCACACCTAGGAAAAATTTAGAGTTACCAATCAGACTAAAATGCATAATTTTGGTCTGTGGGAGGAAACCGGAGTCCATCCATCCATTTTCTTTACCCGTTTATTCCATTTTGGGTCACGGGGGTTGCTGGTGCCCATGTCCAGCAATCACTGTGCGAGGGGCGGGGTACACCCTGGACGGGTCGCAAGTCCATC
>NC_056503.1:17751197-17758804 GCF_014905685.2 Nematolebias whitei
ATATAGTACCTTTCTATCTTATTTCAAGATACTCAAAGCTCTTTACACTACAATCTGTGTCCTCATTTACCCATTCATACAGCACTTTACTAGATCTATACAAAAATAATTGAACAAATCATTCTAAAGAGACTAATCAGTGCTTTAAATCACATTCATACACTGATGGGACACACATCAGAGGCTATGAGGGGTTCAGTGTTTTATGATATATATATAGGTTATGTGATATATGTGTACATATAATACAGTATATGTGTGTGTGTGTGTGTGTGTGTGTGTGTGTGTGTAAACTGAGCACCCCGATCATTTGATTGAGGAAACTATGCTTTCTAGTTTTTATATGCTAATAAGTATAGTTTGCACATCTCATTGGGTCGGCCAGTGGGATGGCTGAAGATTAATCTATGGTGGCCTTGGCCACCGTTGGCCACCCCCTGGCTCCACCATTAAAAAAATGCTATAAATTTAGTGTAGGATAAAATGGCTCCCTCAACTCACCAGGATCCCTCACTCTGTGCTGTCTCAGAAAAATGAATAAATAAATAACCTTCCTCTGTTCTACACAGTGTAACTCCTAACCACTTGAATTTCTTGCACCAAAAATATTCAGGTTTACTTGAAAAACTTTCATCTCCAAATCTACAAACCTTCACTGTTTCAATCTCTCAGAGACAGGACATCAGGATACCACTTGTTATAATCTATTAACCCTGACCAGCTATAGGATTGTGTCTGAAGACGTAGGGAAAATAGCGATGGATATTTGTGGATCTGTGATATCAGCGGGGGCCAGACTAATCACAGTTCACGTCTCCGGGGAGTTTCTTTACTGATCACGCCGTTTTGAAGCAATCAAGGAGACAACTGCCCCACTACTGACAGATGGTTGTATGTGTTTCTGCCTCCATTTGGTTCTGTGGGGGGTGGGGAGAAGACATTTTTTTTAAAGGAGGAGGACAAGGTGGAGAACAGTGAGGAGAGGTCAGCAGAGACACAGCTGGTAAGACCCCCACTCTAACCAGCTGCTGCTTCAAAAGAGCTGTCAGCGTCCTGCCTGCCTGGATGTACGTCACTTCCCTCTAGCCGCCCCCACCCCCTGTGTGTCCCCTTGCAGACTTAGCCCAGCTGTTCCAAGCATTTGTCCCTTCTTCCCTGCCTCAATGGGCTCTGACCCCCGCAGAACAAAGCTACACTTGCAAACCAACATGTATGTTCCTGAGTACACGCATAGAAACACAAGCAACAGGAGACGGACCCCCTTCTGTTCAGGACCCAATCCAATACATTGCATCAAAGGTGTCCCAGAAGTGATGCTGCATCTGTTCTGAGCCCTCCTGCTTGGTGCTTGCTCATGGGCTTCAGCCTTTAGTTGTACCAGGAGCAGGTTGTCCAACCAGCCTGCTGTGTCCTCGTTGACTTTCAGTAATAAACCTTTAACACAACTCTCTGCTTTTTAAAAACACTGGAAGTCCCTCTTCAGGCATCAACATGCGTCACGTGTGCACCTTGTTGGGATCTTACCAACATGCAGTTGCTTCCATGTTATTTTTTGTGTTGCAGGATGTTTATTTTCCCCTATTGCAGAGCAAAGATGGGGAGCTGGAAGTATCCCTCCATCGGGCCACTCATAAGTTAGCTACCGACTTCCATTTTAGTGTGTGGATGCATCTTGGTATAAGAAAGGTCACTATCAAAAAATTGTGTTGCCACTTCAAAATCCAACATGGCCACCACTATAAATATACAGTATGTAAACAGACTTCTCTGACCCTTTGAGGAAGGTATGCTTTTTAGTTTTTGTCTCACTGTAATATGCAGTTTTCTCAAACGCTTGAGGTGGCTGAAAATTATTCTATCAAGGTCAAGACCACCACTGGCTACCCCGTGGCTCCGCCATTGCATCTGGTCACTTGTATTCCTTGTTCAATTCCAATCTAGAAAAACACTCATCTCGACAACTACAAATAACAACTATTCAAATCCATCAGCGAGGGAGGACATTGGAGATCGCTTGTTAAAACTAGAAAGTTCCTGGAAAAACTTTCATGGGGACTGCCAGGGGCGCAACTACATATTTTTGAGGTGGATGCGAACACATCATCGGCGCCCCCCCCACCCGCTCCTTTTTACTTGCCGCCTCATACAGCTTAGTCATGCACTTAGAAAATACAGTAGTAATATTACAGATTTTTTTAATGTTACATATTATATCAGGTGATCATTTCAATCATAAACAAATAAGAAGTTTTATAAAGTACAAATATATAACAGTAGTGGTACTCAGTCAGTGCTCAACATTTTATGTAGCGGAAATATGACATCTTAACAGCCTGGAGTCCATGTCAGAGTTTTAACATTTATGACATTTAAACTGTTACATTCCGTGACTTTGCATTTGCCCATTTGTCAAGTATAACATGAAATGAAATAGACCGTGCCACACTGTTTTCAATAGAGATCACTGCTAACTGGGACAAGCGATCATTGCTCATATTTGAACGAAGGTATGTTTTGATGAGCTTCAGCTTGCTAAATGATCTCTCTGCAGATGCAACTGTCAGAGGCATGGTTAAAAATACTCTAAGGGCTACTGTCAAATTTGGAAATACCAAATCAAGGTCCTCTTGAATTAGGAAATTTAACTTTTCTAGAGCCTTGTAACCCTTCAGTAGACGGCTTGCTGGGTATATTTCTTGAATGATATCTCTTGAAACATCACAAGTGGTCAGGGCATATGTGGTCACTGATTCCTCCAGCTCAGCTTTTGTCATGTGCTCCATTTTAGTGATGAATTTAAATTTCTCAGACACAAGTTGAAAATTGGAAAACCTCTCAGACAGCTCTTGGAGGAGTGTGTCAACAATAACATTGAAAACCATGCACCTGAAGTGCCTTGTGGGTTCCTTTTCATGATGACCAGTGCATGAATTGTCATCTGGGAAATTCTTTTGCTTCCTAAGTCGTTTCTCTTTGAACTTAGGAGAAGCATCCATTTCGATGGCTATTTTGCTTGCAATGTCAAGTGACTTCCTTTTTCTGTTTTGCGCCCCGGGTAGCTTTTTTTTCTGCCGCTCCATCTTGTTGTCAAGTGCACAACGAGCGGTAGTTCAAGATTAAAAAAAAAAAAAAAACGCGCCGAGTGCGTTCTCTTAGGGGCGTGTTCACAGCCACCTGTGTGGGAAGGGAGAGCGATAGGAGGGGAGGTGAAGGAGCAGAGGGGAGGTGAAGCAGCAGAGGGGAGGTGAAGGAGCAGAGGGGAGGTGAAGGAGCAGAGGGGAGGTGAAGCAGCAGAGGGGAGGTGAAGGAGCAGAGGGGAGGTGAAGCAGCAGAGGGGAGGTGAAGGAGCAGAGGGGAGGTGAAGCAGCAGAGGGGAGGTGAAGGAGCAGAGGGGAGGTGAAGGAGCAGAGGGGAGGTGAAGGAGCAGAGGGGCGCCTAATCAGTGCTGTTCCCCTGTTATTGATCATTTAGAAAATGCCTACTAGAAAAACATTTTTTCTACAGAGGGTTTTGACGCCCCCTGCAGTGCAGCGCCCCTATGCGTTGCATACGCTGCATACCCGCTTTTTGCGCCACTGGGGACTGCCACGTGTTGGCCATTTTAAAATTATGATTTGACAGTCCTATGTGTTTGAGTTCGCTTTCAGCTACCTTCATACCGGATTTCAGCTTAAAATATCAAAATATCAATGAGTTAGTCATGTTTTCTTTTAAACTATGGTAACCATCTTGGATTTTTGATTTGGATTCAGTATGTGATGGGAAAGGTTCTCAGCTATAACCACACCAAATTTCTGCTCTATATGCCAAAATAGCTGAGTTAAAGCCATTTAAATTTAACTTTGGTGGCCATCTTGGAATTCTTTTTATTCATTATTTATTGGGCATTGGTCTCAGCTACCACTACACCAAATTTCAGCTTAATATCTCTAAAAATGGCTGATTTACAGTATTTTTATTTTTTAGCTCAGGTGACCATCTGGGATATTTGATTTGCAACCAGAGTCTATGAAAAATGACTAATTAAAATGGCTTCTTTGTTTGCAAATTACGTCACCATGGTAACTCAAAATGCCAATAAAAGTACTGGCACACATCACGGTGCTGAGCCGGTCGTTTTGATATAACATTTGTGAGGGTACACACTGCAGTTCGGGCCACATTAAAGTTGACGGAAGGGTAAGATATAAAGTTAAGAAACCTTTGTCAGGTGGATAATAATAGGTGCTGCCTTACTGGGCAATCCCCAACAATTATCAGTCATCTCAGTGGTTGGACCTAGATTCATTCAACCTTTATTTATACAGGTTAATCTCATTGAGCCTCGGGGACTATATTACACTATTATATTACTATGTACTAGATATTCTGAGCTGTAGTTTAAGAACATGTCTGTGACAAGAAGAGGCACTTAGTCATCTAGAAATTAGAAAATAAATTTAAAAGGGTTCGATTTGCTCCTGAAATTCAAGCAGCAAGTCTGCTAGCCTCTGCAATTCACGCCCCTGCAATCGTTTTGAGACAATTGGGCGACTCCCCTGTCACTCGACTCCCAACAGTTGCAGCTACCTTAAGGGTGTTGGTTAGAAGAACTTTAATGTTTAGTTTTTTAGCTCCAGCTGCTCTTCCACTCACGCACAGAGCGCTATAGGGGGATTTAAAAGTAATGGGTAATTGATCTCAGGCAGACTTCAGGCAGTTTGGGAATAAATGGAGTCAGCGGTTGCCTGGAAAATGGAACAAACTGGTGTGGAACTGTAGGTGTGAGATGTATTTATTGTGTTATTTTAAGACATTACACAAAAGCAACAAAAGATAAATAATCTGCATGCAAAAGTTGAACAAAGTGGTAAAATCCCTTTTGGCACATTGTGTTGTTACAGTTTGTCTTAGCGCACAGTAGTGCTCGTGGGCCATAAATAATGTGCAGGTTCACGGGGTCAACATGTCACTTCCTGTTTTAACCTCCAGACCAGGAGGTACATTTGGGACCATCATTTGTCTGAATAGAACAGAGGCTGAACCAAAACCTGTAGTGTAGATTTCTTTCCTTTCTGCAAGAACGACTGAGATCCTTCAGGTTGGATTGTGACCTCTGGGCCACCCAGGCTGCACTTCATCACCACTGCTGGGGTGCAACGCCCCCCCCCCCCCCCCCCAGCCGCCGCCTGCTGCCCCAGTGCCATTGTTCTCTCCATGACAAGGCCCACGTGCCCCCTATTCAGCTTCCCAGTGGGGGGTAGGTGGACTATGTCTGGCTGCTATTGTCCCAGACACACGCTTCCATTTGATGGACACACGTGCTGACAAAAGAGAAAAAAAGGGAGGGGTGCGGTATGGGGGGAGGGACCACCACTGGCCATTATTCTCTGTGGCGGTGAAAAGACGAGACGCGCTGGCCATCTGTGGTGCATGTCTGTAATCTGTATCGATGAAGGGGGAGGCGACCCGTCCACAGTCCTCCGACTCTACAAGAATCCCACTCTTTTGTTAAGCCACGCTTTAGCCGGGCTGCGGTGCCAACTGAGGTGGTTCCTTTTCGCTCTTCACAGGTTTTGTTTCACTTTCAACAGAGCTTTACTCTTAGAGGCGGCCTGCCGTAAACATGTCCCTGTCCTTTTTCTCTTCTTTTTGGACTCTCATCTCCGTTCTGTGTCAATGTGTCCATTGTTGAGCGGCTGTTTTTTAGCAACAGGCCTAAACACCAGGCCACTTGTGTTTGCCCTCAGCTTCTTGTTCCGGCCTGGTGTTTCTGTATTCACTCCTCTTGTGTTTGCTCTTCATCTTTACAGCTTCTTAGTTTCCAGAGGGAAACTGAAGTTCTCCAAACTGAACGCACAAACCAGAAGTCATGACAGGATGTCCATTGTTTGTGTTTTATTTCTCCTTCACCTTAAGCTGAAAGGTGTGCGATGATGCTTTATTTCCTGTTCCTTTTTCTGGTTTTCCAGTAATCATTGGGGGCATGTCTACAACTGATTAACTTTTGAAGTCAACCAGATTCAAGATGACGCCACAGCTAATCAACCTTAGCAAAATTCTGTGTTCATCTGTGTTCTTTGTTTAAATCATGTCTCTCTTGTAAATGAGTCCTCGAGGTTCAATGAGACTAACCTGTAGAAATAAATGTTGAATGATTGAAAAAAAACATTCACCTGGATCAAAGACTACCTGACAAACAGACCACAGTTTGAGAGACTGAAGGGTTGTGTCTAACCAGGTGGTCAGTAGCTCAGGAGCACCACAGGGAACTGTACTCTCACCATTCCTTTTCACTCTGTACACCTCAGATTTCTAGTGTAAAACAGACTCCTGTCATCTGCAGAAATATTCTGATGACTCTGCAGTGGTCGGGTGTATCAGAGATGGACAAGAAGCTGAGTACAGGGAACTGGTGGACCGCTTTGTGGCATGGTGTGGAAACAATCATCTTATCTTGAATGTGACCAAAACAAAGGAGATGATTGTAGATTTCAGGAGAACAGGAACAGGTCCAACCCTATTTCCACCATAGGAGAAGAAGTGGAGGTGGTGGAGAAGTATAAATACCTTGGGGTTCACCTGGACAATAGACTGGACTGGACATGCAACAGTGAATCTGTCTACAAGAAGGGACAGAGCAGACTGTACTTCTTGAGGAAGCTGAAGTCCTTCAACATTTGCAGCAAGATGCTGCATATCTTCTATAAGTCTGTTGTAGAGAGCGCTGTCTCTTCTGCCATCATCTGCTGGGGCAGCAGTACCAGAGCAAGTGACTTAAAAAAGATCAACAAGCTCATGAAGAAGGCTGGCTCAGTTCTGGGGACTCCTCTAGAACCTTTGGAGATGATTGTACAAAGAAGGATTCTTCATAAAATGAAGAACATTATAGACAACCCTCAGCATCCTCTTCATCAGATTGTCATACAACAACAGTGTCTTCAGTCAGAGGCTTCTTCAGATCTGCTGCAAGAGATCCTTCCTGTCCACATCCATCAGCTTTAACAACTCTTATGAATCCAGGATGATGAGTTACCACAACATATAATTTCCCTCTGGGATTAATAAAGTATTTTTGAATTGAAAAACTAAAAAGGCTACAACTCAGTAAATTTGACAGAGATTTAGCTGTCACTGGTATGAACTATATCGTGCCTCCCTGATCATTTGAGGAAAATATGGTTTATTATTTTTATATTGCTTAAACATGTAGTTTCTTCAAATGTTTGGGATGGCCCAAGATTAATCTGTTGTGACCCAGGCCACCATTGGCCACCCCCCGGGCTCTGCCATTGCGCCTGGTGGTAAATAAAGTTGCTCCCTCCATTCACCAGGTTTCCTGGTTCAAATCCAGTCCAGAAAAAAAAATCACTCATCTTGAAAACTACAAAAATTCAAGTCCCTCAGCAACAAGAGACATTGACGTACAGCTCGTTTAAATCTCAAGAACCTCATGTCAAGACAGGTGCTATTTTATAAAATTATACTAGATTTTTACTTATTAAAGTCGTCTTCTTCTTTCAGCTTTTCCCTCTTCAGGGGTCTCCACAGCAAGTCATCCTTCTTCATTTCATTCTGTCCTCAATCAATCAATCAATCAATCAATCAATCAATCAATCAATCAATCA
>NC_056503.1:17758814-17760178 GCF_014905685.2 Nematolebias whitei
TCAATCAATCAATCAATCAATCAATCAATCAATCAATCAATCAATCAATCAATCAATCAATCAACTTTATTTCTATAGCACATTTTAAAATCCACAGGGATAGCCAAAGTGCTGTACAATAAGACAAAAATAGATTAAGACAATAAGAAAATAAACATACAAAACATACACATACCAGGCTCACAGCAAGTGCCATACAAAACAAGTTCACATTCTGTTTTTAAACAAGATTTAAAAAGAGGAAGAGAGGAGGTCTGTCTGACACTCAAGGGTAAATTGTTCCATAACTTGGGAGCAACAACAGCAAAAACTCTGTCACCTCTGAGCTTCAGCCTAGTTTTAGGGACTGTCAGCAGCAATCGATCAGCTCTATTGTGAAGAGTGAGAGGTCAATCTGCATGTGTCAGTCTGCATTATGCAAGCTTACAGAACAACTCTGCTTTATAACTTGAATCCCACACTCCTTGTTTCTTTGAATTGAGGAAGCTCCTTGGATGAGAAGCGAAACGTCTTCAGTTACAAATAAAGTCCAGTTGTTTTGTTTTTAACCTTTTATTGGATTTACCATGGGGCAGCACGGTGGCACAACTGGTAGAGCTGCTGCCTCTCAGCAAGCAGGTCCCTGGTTCAAACCCGGGTCCAGGGGCCTTTCTGGGTGGAGTTTGCATGTTCTCTCCGTGCATGCGTGGGTTATTTCCGGGTACTCCGGTTTCCTCCCACAGACCAAAAACGTGCATGTTAGGCTGATTGGTAACTCTAAATTGTCCCTAGGAGTGAGTGAGAGAGTGAATGGTTGTTTGTCTCATTTGTCTCTATGTGTCCCTGTGATGGACTTGCGACCCGTCCAGGGTGTACCCTGCCCCTCGCACAGTGATTGCTGGACATGGGCACCGGCGACCCCTGTGACCCAAAATGGAATAAGCGGGTAAAGATAATGAATGGATGGATTTACCATGTCCTGGATGACTGAGAATCCTCATCAGCGATCAGCTGATCTTAGGGATTGGGGTGGGCAGTAAGACTGAAGCAACTGAGATAGAATTTGGTGGGGCAATGTTGTTCAAGTATTTAAAGACAAATATTCAAAAGCTTAAAAAATAATTTTGTAGTGTGCACAGGGAGCCTATGAAGGGACACCAGGATGGGAGTGATATGCTCACTCCGTCTATCTCCATGTCCTCTCTAACTGCCTCCATATATCTCCTCTTTGTCTTTTATTTATGAAACACTTGATATTTTCCGTTTTTCATCACCTCCTTTCACAAATTTTAGTGCACTGATAGATTTCAATTTCTGCTCCCAAAATCAGCTTGCACACACTCCAATTTTGTGGTCAACCCCCCCCCCCCCCCCCCCCCCCCCCC
>NC_056503.1:17760278-17793285 GCF_014905685.2 Nematolebias whitei
AAAAAAAAAAAGCCGACAGGCGCTGGGAGATGCAGCGGCACCACAAAGCATGTCTGCTGGAATTTTAAACCCTTTACCTCCGGCTGGGTTTCTGAGCGCCTGGCCTGAGCTTTTAGTGCCGGTCGATGAGACACGACCACCCTGTGAAGGTCATCCTGTCTCGTTTCCCCACACGAACCCAAACTCCCAAACCACAGCGAACCGGGCCACGTTAATGAAGGACATTTCTTACTGCAGACGAAAACATGTCTGGATTAAAGACCACTTCGTGGTTTCCTCTGTAGGACGTCAGCAGATGTTGTGAGGAGGATCCTTGTCACCAACTGATTCTTTGTGTTCTGCAGTGCTGGCTCTCAGAAGGCAGATGGTTCATGTCACACAAACCAAAACAATTAATTTATGTATGGATGAAGAAACAAACACATCATATATATTAACACAGAGGAAGTCTTAATGCCTCTGCAACAAGCAGTACTTTTAAAATTTGTTTTGAGGAGAAACAGTAATCTGTGTCATCCATGTCTACGAAGGCTAATTTTTAAAGCTTAAACATAGAAGGTCCCCCCCCAGGGCATTTCCTGTGCAGGAATGCGTTGAATACAGACAGGAGCTTGTCAGACAGAAATCCAGAGCATGTCAGGGCAGATGTTAAAAGCTTTAAAAGCTCTATTGATTTTAGATTTTGACTCTTTGGATGTTTCTGTTCTTCAAACTCGACCAATCTGATTTTGCAATGTGTTCACCTCAATGTCAACTTTTATTTGACACATTCACTTGTGTGTCAGAAAACTGCATTAAAAAACAAACAAACTCTTCCTGTCTGAGCTGGAGGTCAGAGGTCAGATGTGAGAGGTGACGCTTCGACACCGTGCACACAGACGATGAGCGTGATGCTGCTGCTGTCCAGCAGGGATGCTGCTACACAGGCAGACAATCAAACGCCCCCATTTAGTCTGCAGCATCGACACTGTGTGTCATTTACATCAAAACAAGATTAATTTACATCGCTTTACATAAATAAACCCACAAACCTAGAAACATATAAACTGTTTTAAAATAAAGCTATATCATGGGTGGAAATGGTGCCATTTGGAGTTCAATTAATTATAGAGGAGGTTTTTTTTTTTGTCAATAAAGTAAAATAAAAACAAGCAAAGCCAGAACAATGCACTGCTATTAGTGGCTCTTTAAGGTAACCATGGTAACCACACTTGTGTCTCACACTCCCTGGCAGGTTTCTTATCAGGACAGACAGAAATGCAGAGTATAAATTAATACAGTATTGGAAAAAACTGCTACAACCTATAGAAGTGTTTGTCACACGTTACTTTGTGTCTGCTGTGATTTTTACGTCAAAAGTTATGGCAAGAAAAAAAATCATTACAGAGACATAATAATCTTCACATCCAGTTTGCTGTTGTTGGTATCCAGTCTGGTTAACTTGATGTTGTCCACAGAGTTGATAACGCTTCTACGTCTTTCACATGGATTTTGACCCAAGTGTCATCCACATATCAGAACCAGTGTCTCTGTGTCGGTCCCTTAAAAGAGTCCAGGGCTCTCTGTTCCATCTTCTCCATGTAGAGATTGGCCAGAATTGGTGACACCGGAGATCCCATGGCACAACCATGCTTCTGTCTGTAAAGCTGTCATTGAACTTGAAAAAGGTTGTGGAAAGACAAAGGTCCAGAGGGTACAGGTCTGGTCTGGGGTGAAATTGGTCCTTTTGCTAAGGTCATTATCTTGAAGACGTTTCCTGATGGTTTCTACTGCCTCAGGCAAAGTCCATGGAGTTCTCCATGTGATGTGATCCTCTTTTCCCACAAGAGGAGCTAAAATACCAACACGATGTTTTGAAATATTGTGTGTCACCGAATTTATGCTACTGACGATGGGTCTGAGTGGTGGTCCTAGTTTGTGGATTTTGTGAGGTTCATGGTATGGCTTCCCCTGGTTATAGTTTGTGATAAAATTAACAATTGATTACCTCATCTTTTTAAAGTTATTGGAGGAAGTCTGTGAACTTCTTTTTGAAGGAGCTTGTTGAGTCCATCTTCAAGGTCTCATGTAGTGGTGTCACTCAGTAGTGTGGATATTTAGTCCTGGTAATCAGAAGTGTTGAGAAGCACTGTGCATCAAACTTATGAGAATCGTGCTGCTGTTTTTCACTGTATTGTTTTGCACTGTTAGTGACCAGCTGGGCCGGATTTTAGCAGGGGCTTACAGGGGCTGCAGCCCGGGGCCCCGAAGGATGTTTTATGTTTTTGTGAATGGATAGTGTCAGAATTTAATCAATGACTATGATGATTTTGACAGCACCGATGAAAAATGTTCCAATTTGTTCTGGAAAACGTCCATATTGAATGCTTGCTTGTTATTGGTCCACTTTTGACGCATCTTACGCATTGGGGAGGAGCGTCAGGGAATATTATTATACAATGGCAGACAACAGTGTTTGTGGTTCTAGTTCCTCCAAATAAGATGAATGCAGAAGTGTCATTAATAAATGGAAATCTGTATTTTGTTCTTCATATTTTTCAAGATGTTCTCTGTAAAAACCTTGGTATATATATATATATGTATATATATAGGGCCCCCATATACAGTATTGACTCCAGCCCAGGGGCCCCCATCCTGACTCCAGCCCAGGGGCCCCCATCCTCCTAAATCCAGCCCTGGACCAGCATATCATATCTTATATCTTTTTAGCATACCATTGGGCTTTCCTTTAGCATATATCTTAGTTTATATCTTAGATCCTTATTTACTGTTTCTTTTTACACTTTACATTTTTACTATTGTTGGACGTAACTGGGACCCTGTGTATACAGTTTCATTCCACCTCATGTACCACATGTGATGCGAATGACAATAAAGAACCTTGACGTGATATGCCTTTTTTAGCTGGTAAAATGGTGACGCTTTGGTCCTAAGTGTTCGCTTTCCTTTTATGTTGTGTGAGATTTGAAGGGGGTGGCTTGGCACTGGAGAGGGTTGCTGTTCATCTTGAGTTGTTCTGCCTCTGTTTCAGTCAGGTTCTTGTTCCTGAAGGCAGGTTCAGTGGCAGTGATAAGTTCCACAATGGGTATTTCCTGTGGGGAAATGGAAAAATTGAGGCCTTTTAGCCAGTATGTCTATCTCTGTTTGCATCAGTGTCTTGTTAGACAGGTTTTTAATCCACTGGTTCTTTCTTTGCATTGTTGGCCTCCTCCGGTTGTTGACTGATTATGAAGAAGTCGCTTTCAGTTGTAATTCTTGACATTTATCGTTGTGCCGTTCCTTGGTTTTTTGATGTTGTGAAAGTTGTGCCTTTTCAACAAAACTGAAAACTTCCTCTGTCAGGGATTTGGTTAGAGGAGTAGACGTCTTCTGGAAGGTCTGATTGATTTAGTGTGCGTGAGGTTCAATGTGAAGTTGATTTGTCTTATCCTCTCACTAAGCAGCTTGTTCTGGGCTTTTCAAAGTAGCTCTTCTGCTCTATGTCCTTTGATGGTGGAGTTTTTTATTCTGTTCGGGATGTCTTTTTTTTTTGTCTGCATTTCAAACTGAAACTAAGATGCAACAATTTTCAGTCAGGTCATCTGGACAGTTTCTTTTTTTGCTGAAACGTTTCACCTTCCATCCGGAAGGTTTCATCAGTCAAGGAAACACACAACAAAATTGATTCTTCCCCCAAACAGCTTACTCTATAGTGGAACAAACCAGTTATGTTGGTGCTAAGATTGTCTCTTTGGCACGCCCTCTCCTCTGGAGCCGACCTGACTGAAAATTGTTGGATTGTGTACCTCGATTATTGAGCATGGACTGTTTTTGAAACTAAGATGGTTCTTGTAATCTACAAGTTTCCTTGACTTTTTTCCTTCATGGATGTGACCAAAATATCTTTCTGAGAGCCAGGCAGACGTGGAGTGTAACGAGCCTCCATTGTGCGGGGCGAGTAGTTCCAGTCTATCTGCACGTGAATCTAGATACTGCACGTAAAGTCTCTCATGCAGTTCTATAACGCTTGTAACTCCACACACTCCTGACATTTTTGAATTGATGAACCCTCCTGAATGTTAAAAGAAACAACTTCAGTTTCAGAATAGAAGTCTAGTTGTTTTTGTTTTTTAACCTTTTTTTGGATTGATCAAGACCTAGATGACTGAGAATTTTCACCAGAAAAGAAACATCTTTTTTGCAGTCTTTGCCTGGGTTTTAAGGCCAGCAACATAAAAAAAAAAATTGTATTTTCACAAAAGCACCGACCAGAGGAGATTCTGAAGTACAGTGGTGCAGGACTAAATTTGTCCAAACGGTGGTGTCCATCAGAGGCACGCAGTCGAGGAACACACTGCCAGTTTCTACCAGGAACTGTGACACCTACTCCAGCTTTAAAAACTCTTTGAAACTTTGGCTGAACACTAACCAGAGGTGCACGCATGTGTAGATTACTGTGTCTATTTTCTTATGGTGTCATATTTTTATTATAATTTCATGTTGTGTTATGCATTATATAGATGATGTTTGTATTGTTTTATGGGATGTTTCTTGTTCTTACCTGCCTTAGGACAACGGATGAAAATTAGCTGTTGTGCTAACGCCAGCATATTTACATTGATGCTTACCGCTGACATGCTGATTAATATGCATTGTCCTAATTTTAGCAAATAAATGAAATTGCAAACCAGTCCAACACCTTATCGAAAAGATCCTCTGTCCATTTGTTTGTCTGTCCATGCATGTTGTGAGCATGATAACTTGAAAAACAAGTGAGGTACCAACTTCCATTTTTGCGTGTCTACATCTAGGGGTAAAAAAGGCTATTTTTGAAAATGGGATTGCCTTATCAAGATACAAAATGGCTGCCATGATATATTTATATATGTTTACCTTGCGAACTTGACAACTTGAAAAATAAGCAACGACTTTTATTTTGTTATGTGGCTATAGGGGTAAGAACGGTCACCATCAGAAACTGGCAACCCTTTATCGTCTGAGGAAATGGCTTTCTAGTGTTTTTATTGCTTAAAAGTAGTCTCCACACATGATTGTGATGGCCCTTGGGGTGGCCGAAGCTTAATTTCTGGTGGCCAAGGACACCACTGGCCACCCCCTGGCTCCACCATTGCACCTGGTCATGGATAAAGTTGCTCCCTCCACTTCCAGGATCTGTCATTCTGCTCTGTCTTGGACAAGCAAAAAAAATTACTTCTGTTCTTCTATGCAGTGTAACTCCTACACTCGTGAATGTCTTGCCCCCAAAACAACAAGGTTTACTGTACTTGTTCAATGTACCCTGTTCAATTCTAGTTTATAAAAATACTCATCTAGAAAACTACAAACATTCACCATGCAAACCTTCAGTGACAGGGGATATCGGCGTACTACTTGTAAAGTATTTAATGATGGGTGAGTTGCTCATGTCATGGCGTGGAGTATTCAGGCTCTTATCCATTCATAGTTTGCTCCTGACCTTCCCTGTAATCAGCTCACTATATATTTCCCAGCCACAGTGGGCCTGTAGTAACGTAGCTGTGGCTGTAGCAGCGGATGATCAGCAGAATGACCGTTCTGTCTCCCGCTCCTCACTCGGTTGACCTTGTAGTGAACGACGATGAGGGAGGCCTCCTCACATCCACAATGTTGTCAGTGTCGATCTTTCTCTCCTCACCCTCATCTGACCTCGGCACAGTGAAAGAACAGCCTTCTTCTCATCCTGTTCCTTTCTATTTTCATTCAGGCTTTTGTTCCCAGATATGTTACCCTTACTCTCATTCCATCCCCCACCATCCACCCCCAAATAAAGGAAAATAAAACGACGGTTGCTATGACATCTGGTCGCCACGCAGCAGCGAGGTCTTGACGTGTTCTTCATGTGTGTGTGTTAGTGTGATGGTGTTTGGGTGACTGAGGATAGGATGGGAGCATCAAACATCTGACTCATTCACAGATGTGCAGTCTCACATGCACACGTATGTCAGAGCTTTGGTTGAAGTAATCCAGCTAAAAGCTTGACTAAGTATCTTAAACCAGCATGTGTGCATCCTCTACACCCACCTACACTCCGGTGTTTCATAGATAGTAACAAGCAGTACGCCAATGTCCCCTGTCACTGGGAGATTTAAAATGAATGCTAGTTTGTGAGATAAGTGTTTTTCTGGACAGGAATTGAACAGGAAATGCAAGTAAACCTAAATGTTGTTGGTACAAGATATTAAAGAAGGTAGGGGTTACACAGTGAAGAATAACATGTTATTTTATTTTATTAATTATTTTTTTTGCTCGTCTGAATCAGCACAGAGTGATAGATCCATACGAGAAGAAGGAGCGATTTTATCCATGACTATCATAATTTCCGGGCTCTGAGTCATTACATTTTCACACGATTTGAACACAGTGGTTTATACAATGCTGCGGCTAATTTATGGATTTGTTGTTTTTTGTTTTTTGACAGGCTAACGAGCTTCATGCCGCCAAAACATTTAGCCTCATCACACCCGGGTGCTCACATAGCTGCCCGATACATGTCTCTTGTGGTGGTGGTGGGGTGGGGGGGGGGGGATCCTTGTGACTCAATGAGACTACCTGTATGAATAAAGGTTAAAAGAAATAAAAAATCTGACCAATGAAATTACCCAACAGGTCAGTGTGTACCAATGCAACGGAGAGGGGAGGCCGTTGAATCAATCTCCTCTCCTCCCTCCCTGTTGTGCCCCCAGGGAGCTCCCCTAGGGTCACAGCTCCCTGGGGGCACAACGAACTTGAAATAAGTGTGAATCGTGCATTAATGTGGCACTCCGAGCTCGGTGGGAGGTTTGGATGACTGGTGGCAAGAAATGGTTTACCAAAACTGGTCACATGCTCAGAGCAACTTTTGCTCAAGTCTGCCAGTGGATCCGGATCCTGGAAAAATTATTAGAATTATTATACAGTAATATAATTATAATATAATATTATTGTCCAGGATCCTGTGGTCCTGGTAGCGGAGCAGTGTAAAAAAAATCCTCTATCACCTCAAGGGTGCAGTGTGCAGGAGAAAGATGAAGATAGCGATTGATGACTTCCTGGTAGGGTACTGTATTTTATTTTACTTTAACCAGCCGTGTGACAGGCACTGTTCAGAAAAAAACATTTACTGTATGTATTTGTGTATGTTATCAGTATGTATTTAATTAAAAGTTTAAAAAAATATTTTGTTACAATGTGGACACCCATGGCTTATAGACAAGAGCGGTCTATATTTTGATGAGACTGCTCATTGTCACAATTCTGTTCTTGACTTTCAAGGACAGAATTTCTTGGTGCAATCAGGGGGTCGAGGGAGTCCGGTTCGATGGCCTCAGGATTCCATCTCTGTTATTTGCAGATGATGTTGAGAACTTGATATACGGATAAGTGCAGTCTTTGTTGCTGTCTCACCACCTGGCAGGTGAAATCATCACGTTTCATAACTGCACACCCGTCTTAATAGGCTTAAGTATGTGTCTGTCTGGATAACTCTACGCTCTGATGCCTATTTACAGCCTGTTCACAGAGCATCTCCTGCACTACAGAGGTTAATCCATCGTACTGTGTTTTAGAGAGTTTCAAATTATCCATGGCCTCGTTGGTGGCTTTGTCTTCCACCATCTCCACTTATTTTTAGATCCCTTTCTTCCTTGCCCCCCTCTTCTCACCATCTGTGTTTTTCTGCTGGAGGAGGAGGAGGAGGAGAAGTTAATTGTGATCAAGATAGAAAGTGTACAGGAGACTTTATGAGAATGATTTCCAAATGAAGTAATAAAGAGCCACACCTATACTTCTACAGGTGGTACATGAATTGACTTTTACCTAAACTATGAGATTGTTGCATACATGTACCCAACAGATGGTTACAGAATAGGACAGTTTGAATTTATTGCAGATACCTGAAATAATCACAAATACAAATAAAATTTTGTGGTATTTCTGTGACAGACACCATGTGTCAACATGTAACTTAGCATATTTTCCATTTAAGACATAGAAACTGCTGTTTTTATTGAACAAAAAAGACAACTCAACTTAAGCTAGAAGGGCGTTCAAATCCTCAACTAACTCATGATGTTGTCCCCGTTGCAGAGCGAAAAGGGGGAATTGGAAATACCCTCTGTCTGTCCGTCAGACTGCAAGTTGTGAGCAGGATAACTTAAAAAAAGAAGTGAGGTACAGAATACCATTGTAATCAAGGATATATCCTTTCAAAAACTAGGTTGCTACATCAAAATCCAAGATGACTGCTGCAATGTGAACATTGTGAGCTGGACAACTTTAAATAAAGCACCGTGCTGACTTCCATTTTGGTGCGTAGCTGCATCTATAAGAATGCTCACTATCCAAAATTGGGTTGCCAAGTCAAAATCCAAGATGGCCACTAACATGTGTATGGTATGTAAACCGACCACCCAAATTATTTCTATAAACACAACAGTGCATTTTACCATCAGTTGTTGTTTTCATTATTAGACTTTAAAAATACTGAGGATAAATAATTACAGTAATTTTTAATTCATTACCTGAATTAAAATACATTTTTTGTAAAGCTGCAGCAGGTGTGTGAATTTTTGTTATTTTGCTGATTATTATACACGTGCTTTGGATTAGATGGGATTATGTCGGTGCACTTCAGATCTTTTTTTTTTTTGACAGGATCTGCGTGAAATTTGGTCACAATGATTTCTCTATGAGGAGGGATGTAAGAGCATAAGAATCACAACAATGTTAAGTCTGTCTGCAGACTAAGGCCCAGTCTAAACTGTTTTTAAGTGAAAACTGAACTATTCTGTTATGTTTTGGTCATTTGTGAGGTCAAAAATAGTATAAAATATTGTCTAGCAGCAACACAATTCATCACTGGTCTAAACCAGACGTGATGTGACAATCTCCATCCGGCCCCCAAATATTTTAATTAAATAGAAAATAACTTTTAAAAAAAGTTTATGAAAACTTGCGTTTTATCACAGAAACTTAACGAAGTTTAAATTGAAAATTTTAGACAAATACATGGGAAACCTTTGGATTAAGATAGGCTAATACTTCTTTTATGTTGTGTTTCCAGGACTAGACTGAACCTTAAAAGTCTTGAAAAAATAAACATAACTATTTTTAATTGTTTTTATATTTTATAATCGTATAAAAACTGGTGCACTGGTCCTAAAAACAGTCTTCCTAACATTCATAACTATTCACCATAAAGTTATCAAGTGTGTCAAAAAATATAAATTAAACAAAGAAACGTCCTTCCATGTTCATTGTTTAGTCAGTCACATGTGGTGAAGGTCTAATTAGTATTGAACACAGTGGTGTATTTTTTTTTTCCATAGAAGTAAAGATTTAAAACGAGCAATACATTTCATTGAGGATGACAAAGATAGCGTTACCAATACTGGAAGCTCAGTCCGACAGGACTGGTTGCTATAACTATTGACAACAGAGCTAATGTTGTGAAGGTGGTGCAACTGAACACTAATGTTAGCTTGCTAATTTGAGAGGCACGTAGCTAGTGACAAGCAGGTTGGAGGATTGAAGAGAATTTATTATTGTTGGTTTATTTTAGAGATCAGTTAAAATAAACTTACCATGCTCTGTTCAGCAAAATATGCTACACAGTCTTGCTCCCTGCTTCATCTGTGCTGAAGGTGAAAGTGAAACTTAAGGCCATGACTTGAAAGTAGTCTTCATGCGCCCTCTGCTGGATACATTTTACAATTTCGGTTGGTTCCAGCATTTTAGGGTTGAAAATTAGAAATGCTTATATTGGCATGTAATGGGACAATTATCATCAACACCAATAGGTCCCCAAATGTCTACATCGGCCTAAATTATTGGCCCTACCAATATATTGGTCGGGCTCTAATTTTTACAATCAACATTAGATAATCTTTAAAGTTTTCGGGTGCTTGTTTACATGTACAGTAAACTGGCCTCAAAGGGGGAACAAGGGCAAAAAAAGCATATAGAAGGTGGTGGCAGTTTAACCACACACAGCCAGAATGTTGTGTTTGTAAATGACACGAGAACAAAGTCAGAGCTTGATGAAGATGTTTTGATCTGTCAGTCTCAATCATCTCTGCTCTCCGGCTCTGGGTGTTGAAGCATAAACAGACAAAAGGATAAAATGTCATCATGGAAACTGGGGAATATGTGAGTAAAGGTACATGAACACACAATGCTGCTGTTCTAACTCAAGCTTGAACTTTAGTGAACGTATTACGAGCATTAAAAACAGACCAACGTGTTCAGATTAGGTTGCAAGTCACAACATTCCAGACATCTTAAAAACATGTTACCTTGTTCTGTTTTCTGATGCAGATTTGATTTGTTGGACTAAGAGCATGGCAAAATGAGGTAATAATAGTGTGTTTTTTCTATGCTTTCCATCATTTGAAAAGCTGCTACAAGTGTGGATCTCATCAAGTTGTGCAACCACTAAGCATAGTTTTTACTGTCTAAACAGCATGGAAATTTTATTATGATTATTACTTTTATTAATTTATTCATTCATTTAAAAGAAATAAAAGAAACAAAACAAATTCATTAAAAAGAATTAAAAAAACACTGAATGAAAAGGGTGCAGAAAGAGGAAGAAAATCTTATAATAGCTGACCCTTATTTAAAAAAAAAAAAAAGTAAAATAACTACAAACAAGAACTTATAATTGAACAATCCCCAAAGTCCATCCATCCATTTTCTTTACCCGCTTATTCCATTTTGGGTCACGGGGGTCGCTGGTGCCCATGTCCAGCAATCACTGTGCGAGGGGCGGGGTACACCCTGGACGGGTCGCAAGTCCATCACAGGGACACATAGAGACAAACGAGACAAACAACCATTCACTCTCTCACTCACACCTAGAGACAATTTAGAGTTACCAATCAGTCTAACATGCATGTTTTTGGACTGTGGGAGGAAACCGGAGTACCCGGAGAAAACCCACGCATGCACGGAGAGAACATGCAAACTCCACCCAGAAAGGCCCCTGGACCAGGGTTTGAACCAAGGACCTGCTCGCTGGGAGGCAGCAGCTCTACCAGTTGCGCCACCGTGCTGCCCTATACTATATTCAACCAAATCATAAAATTTTAATAATTTCAATTGATGAAATAATATATTTGTTGGGTGACAAAAGCACTTCCTATTAATAATTCTTATAGTTCTTTTTTGTAAAATAAAAATAGGATCTGTAATTGTTTTGCATGCTTTTTCCCAAACTTCAATACAATATATTAAATATGGAACAATCTTTACATTATACAATATATACAAATCTTTGCCATTCAAAAATTATTTTACTTTAAACATTAATGCAACTGATTTTGTTATTTTTATTCTTAAGTAATTTACATGAGATTTCCATGACAGCGTCTCATCAATAACTACACCCAAAAATTGTATTTCATTAACTCTATGAATTTCAATATTGTCAATTTTAAACGGGACTTCGATAATTTTATTTCTGTTACTAAATATCATGTACAAATGTAGTTTGTTTTTCCAAATTTAATGATAACTTATTAAGTTGGAACCAAGTTTGTATTTTTATGAATCCTGCCTGTATCATCTCCAACATCTGTTCAATATCGTCACCTGAACAAAAATCATGGTGTCATCTGCAAATAAAAAACACTTCAACAGCCCTGACCCATCAACCAGATCATTCACATACAAATTAAACAACTTTGGTCCCAACACAACACAACTTTAGAAAATGTTTGGCTAGAGAAGGTGGGCCTGTGGTCAGAAGGTTGCTAGTTCAATTTTCTGGACAGACAACATAAAAAAAAATGTGGGTGGTAAAGGTGAAACACACACACCTGCCTCCACCCTCATTTACCTCACTCTGAGCAAGGCCCCTATGGAAACCAGCATAAAAACCATTGCCTAGTCTTTGTTCGCTGTGGCGACCCCTGAGAAAGGGAGCAGTCGACAAAACAACAAAAAAAAGAACACAAAGTTTGTGTATTTGTGTCCAATATTTAAAAAAAACTTTAAAACTATGCCAGTGGTTTTTTTTTTGTATACTTTCTTTTCTTATTTGAAATAAGCTTTGTTTGTTTATTACCTTGTTGCCACAAGAGAAAAAATGTTATTGACACTGCATTAAACCAAATCTTCTACTACTACTACAACCACTTTGCCATTGATGAGTACGACTCGAGTCGGTTCTCATTTTATCAGTTCTTCTCAGGAGTAGGTGACTACCCACTGTGACTTGTTTCCCCACTCTGTAGGAGGGATTGTCATTGCAAAGTGGGTGCGCACCATCCATCTCTGGCTGAATCCTCTGGTCTTATGGCAAGCCCTTTTAACATAAAATCGAGTAGTCTGACTATCTGTAGTTACATTCTAGATATCTTAAATTGAGTTTTGACTAGGAACAATTACATTTGGACTAGTCAGAATGCTAATTTAAGATATCTGTATTTACATTCTGACTAGTCAAAAGGGCTTCCCATACTGGTCTGCCAATAAAGACAGAAAGGCCTGTTTCTCATCAGTGTTGCACGGCACTACTTTTGGAGTTTCCATTAATAAACTCTTGAAAAAAACAAACCCACACTCTACCTTCAGCAATGATTGGAGAGGAAATGGTGGTTCAGATGTAGTTTGCAGTTGTTGCTGGATGGGTCATCCAGTGACTTAGCTCACTGGCCAATCAATGGCTGCTACCTGCTTACGTCAAAATTGTCACCTCAGAGCAGTTCGCTTAAAAAAAAAAACATAACCACAAACAATATAGTTTTACCAGCAAATGTTTTGCTGGAGAGACAATCTAGAGCAGAAACTGACAACACCCCAAACTTTAGAAATAGTCACACAGCCATCTGCTTGCTTGGGTGTGGTCTGCACAGTTTCATCATTTCGTAATAAGAGTAGAAACTGTCAAAAAACTTTGACTAAATCTTCAGCGTTAACTGTTGATATCAACTGTTTGTTGATATCAGACAACAGATCTGATAAATCTGTTAACAAAGTATGTTGTGTATGTTTAATGAACCTTGGCAATGACAAGACATGCAACTCATAAAACCCCAGAAATAACAACAAACAAAAAGCCAAGTGAGCCATAGTAGTGAACACATATGTACTCTGAGCATAAGCGCATGCATACTTTATTTTTTCCTAGGCTTGAAAAAATGGCTACAATGCAACTTTTCTCAACATAGACTGGTCCAAGCCTAAGACTTTGTTTATACGTGAACAATCGCTGAAACATTAGCGTCTTTCTGATGTTGTGGAAAAGTTACAGGTTTAGACGATGATGCTGTGCTTGTTGAATTAACTGTAGTTTTTCATGCCAGGTCACTAGATGATGCTGTGATTTTTGTATTACAAAGAGACACCTCAGTCTCAAGTATGAAAAAAGTTACAACCAAAATGAAGAGCACATGAATGTTTGACTGGACCAAGGACGAGGTTCGGTCGCTCCTACGTGTGTTTTTATGATCAGCACAAACAGCACTCTTCTATCCACCGCTGTTCCTGTTGTCTACTCACGCAGAAAAGCTATTGATTGCTGTGGTCCATAGTGCCCATAAGCAAGTTCACACAGATGCTAGACCTTTCCAAAAACCTCCACTCAAAAATGTTCGGTGTCAAAGAAAACGGCTACTGTTGTCATGCGCACCAATGACCGTAATACATCTGAAATGCTACGGCATCATTTAAACGTGGCACAGTGTGAACAGGGACTAAAACTCTTGGTTGAAAGCTGGCGGGCCATGTGATCCTTCAAGGATTGAAGGCCGGTGTCTCTGTGACCTGCCCTTTGGAATCAGAGAACCACATGTACGGAACGTTGTCCATCTTTGTCCTGTTCTTCAGGTTCCAGCTCCACCAGTGCACTCCTGACCAGTGTGCCCAAAGCCAACAGAAAGCAAACTGTGTCACCACCCGCCACAACTCGTTTTAATCTCCCCCCTCCTCTCTCCTCCTTACCCACTCTCCCTCTCTTCCTATCCTCCCACTCCCATCCTTCCTCGCTCCCAGGATTTGGATCATCAAACATTGATTTGTCTTTATTTTTAGAGCAGCTGTGAGCCCGTGCACACATGCACACCGCATGTGTTTGTGCGCGCCTCTCAACCCATTGCTCGTCCACACCAACTCATGGGCAGCTGGACTGTGTTAGGGTGCATCTCCAAGTGTTGGCTCTCTTATTTTCAAGTTAATCCCCTTAAGAAGAGGTGTGGTTCTCTCTCTCTTTCTCTCTCACTCACAGTCTCATCACATGTTCTCTGCTCTCCTCTGTCATCCTTCCCCCGCGCTGCTTCGTCTGAGGGAGAGCGCTCGCTCAGCTCGTCATCTCTGCAGCTTCTCTCGTCCTGCTGTCTTTCTTGTGTTCGATGAGCTCTTGGAGCGAGATGGGGGAGGCCATCGAGCTCAGGTGAGTCCGGTTCATAGTGGGGTGTGCGATCTGTGCAGCAGCTGACGGCACATATGTGCATTCAGCACGTTTTGTTTTCTAATGTATGTCGCACCTGGTTGCACATCTGTTTCTAACTGGGTCAGTTGTTGCCGTAGCGATCAGCACTTTGGTCTCTTGTACTAAGCTTCACCTTGTTTTCTGTCCATTAACATCGACCTTAAACCAGCACCTGAGAACCTCCTGGCTTTGTCATAAAACCTGTGGCTTTTGTGCTAACAGTAATAATATTTTATTTTGTCTTTTTGTTTGTTGTTGCTGCTGCTTGTTTATGAGTTGCATGTCTTGTCATTGCCAAACTGGTAATAGGTGTAGCCAGTATCCACAGGGCTCATTGCAGGTAATAATCTTAGACCCCGTATCCATATGGACGAGATTAAAGCTGGTAATCTGATACCAAAACAAC
Organism: Nematolebias whitei; assembly: GCF_014905685.2. Lineage (NCBI taxonomy): Eukaryota > Metazoa > Chordata > Actinopteri > Cyprinodontiformes > Rivulidae > Nematolebias > Nematolebias whitei. Next base: position 17,775,110 of record NC_056503.1, read on the forward strand.
AGGATATTTAAAATTCATTTTGTGCTCAGAGGTCACGTGTTTTGTGTACATGATGCATATGAGTTATCTGAATGTGTATGCGTGGAGAGACACACCCCAACAGAAAGACTGATGTGTGTGAAGATGAACCTCAGGCCACACTATGACCCAAAACAACACAAACATGTTGATTTAGGTTTTAAATGTTGTTTATTGGAAGCAATATTTAAAATCAAGGTTTTATTTTTCAGTCTTATCTGATTTTTTTGTTGGAGCTGTAAGACCCAGAGAGAGGATGGCCCCAACAATTGTGCAAAAAATATTGAAGCTCTCTAGGGGTGTTTTTATAAATATGTGTGTTTTTGTAACATTTTTACAAAAAAAAAAATTCTGGTATACACACTCACCTTGTCAGGACCAGTAGTCCTTTTTGGGGACCAATGTTTGGTCCTAATACTAATACCTTTTTTGAGTTCATGGCCTTAGGTGAGGGTAGGAACATAGACTGACAGGTAAACAGAGAGCTTCGCCTCACAGCTCAGCTCCCTCTTCACCACAACGGACCGGCACAGAGTCCACAATACTGCAGGTGCTGCACCAATCCGTCTGTCAATCTCATGCTCCATTCTTCCCTCACACTTGAACAAAACTCCAAGATACTTGAACTCCTCCACTTGATGCAGAACCTCACCTTCGACCTGGAGTGGACAATCCACCCTTTTCCAACTAAAGACCATGGCCTCACATTTGGAGGTGCTGATCTAATTTCCTAAAGTATAAATTAGTTAAAGGTGATAATGTTTTACATCTAAGGGAAATGTGTGTTTTTCTTATTTTTCATAGTTTCAAACAGGAAAATAATAAAAATACCTGAACTTATTGGTTCCACCCTCTTTAACACATTTTTAAAACACTTTTTGCATAAAATCTTTATGTTCTCTGAGTTTCTCTGCTTGTTTTTTAAAGACTGTGTCTTTGAGGACTACTTATAGGTTTGTTTTTTGCCATTAGAGGTTGGCAGTCTTGTAACTTCCTGTTTCTGTTTGTTTGCCTGTTTGTTAGCAAAAGATCACATGAACCCCTCACTGGATGGATATTAATGACACTTGTAGAAAGTAATCCCTGAATAATTCCAGATGGCCACTTTAGCTATTCGACTATAGAAAACACAAAAATAGCTAATCTCAGCCTGTTTCACAGATATTGAGCTAAAATGTAGTGCAGTAGTAGCTAAGCATAAAACTCAACATTTGCTCCAAACACTAACAGTTCATACAAGATTTTCATTCCAAACTCTGAGGTTAACTTTTGGACTGAGCCCAATTCAAGATGGCCACCACTGGTAATCGATCTTCGATCAATAATCCTCTGTAAAAGTCATTCCCTTTCCATTTCTACATGATTGAGTAATGTTTTGAGCCTTAGTTTGTGTATAATTCAATCAAAATGTTGATAAAGTACTAAAAAAAGTTTTATCTTTTACAATATACTTCAAAGAGAGAGAGTTCAACCTCAAGAGTACAGAGATGTGTTGCTGCCATTAAAATAATAATAAAAAAAAAACTTATTTTGTCTAAAAATGATACATTTTTTGTTTTAAAACATTTGATATGTTTACTATGTTCTGCTGAGAATAAAATATAGGATTTTGAAGCTTGTAAATGAGCGCATTCTACCTTTATTTATATTTTACTCAACATGCTAATGATTTAGGAATCGGGGATGTAATTTAAAGACAGATTGCAGCTCACAGCTAATTTTCCAAAACTTCATTTACAGTCACTGACACAATAAAAGTATCCGTCTCATTTCTCCATGAAAGTTACATTTGTGCAGGTGTTCCTGCAGCATGGGGCGCTCCACCAGCGTGCATTTGTTTAAGCTTTTTGACAATCAAATTCACCATTATTTAAAAAAAGTTCTGATTTTGCTAACTCCCCTCCTCATTTCATGACAATGAACAAAACACAAGGTTAGTTAATTTATTTTCACTCAATCTTTCCACAATGCATGTTGCCTACCTTTAAATTTAGTATTTTTTACTAAGATCACTTTCTGTTGAGAAATGATGAAGTTATATCAGTTTTGGTACTTCCTTGAAAATATTTTTCAACTCTGCGATACTTTGACTTCACTGGATCTATATATTGACTCTCAGCTACTACCACATCAAGTTTCAGCTCAATGTTTGTAAAATTGACTGATTAGTAACCAGTTTTGTGTGGAGCCATCTTGAATTGGATTAACACCAATAGTTAGCTGGCTGTAGATGTACATCCAGTGATCTTGTCCATTTGTCCAGTGGTTCATGAGATATTTTGCTGAGACAGAGTTATCTTTAAGTTGTGCCATCCGTTAGAGCTCAGACTTTGTGTTGGAGTTAGGCCTCAGTTACTACAACACCAAAACGTAGGTCAGTATCTGTAAAATTGACTGAGTTAGAGCAATTTTCATACTCCGTTCAAAGGCAGGGCGTATTATCAGAATAGAATCAGAACAAGCTTTATTGTGATTGTACCAAGATACAGCAAGAACATGTCCGCACAGTCGTCTGAAAGATGAGCGGAGTGCACGTAGCTGCTGCCTTCTTATCCTTTTCAGAATACATTTTTTAGATGGAAAAATGGACAAAGCCATGAGGAGAGGATAGTGGCATTACAAAAAAGATCTCTTCACACTTTGTCCAATCAGGACATGATTTAAGACATCAAAAACTCTGCCAGCAATCACATTTATGAACACGTTCATATGCATTTGACGACAAGGCGGTCCATGAAGCACTATCAGATAGTCCATTGTCCTGATAAGATGATGGTCAGCTGGCACAGTTCTGATAAGCCTCCACAGAAGTTCCAATACACAGACAGAGAAGAGAACAGGAGAGGGAAGAGAATGCGTCTGCCTCATACCAGAGCGAGTGAGGTATAGTCTTCACATGTCTGTAAACTTTCTGTTGTCCCTCACAGTTTCTACCCTGAAGTCAAGTCACATTTATATAGCACATTTAAAACAGTAACCGTTATCTAAGTGCTTATCAAAGAAAATCACAGGATCAAATATTAATAACAACATATTACAGCAACATGAATAAAAGCATAAAAACATGAAATATAATTAGAAACAATGAAATACTAAATTAAATCACCCTGCGTTAAATGTCAGGGAGTAAAAGCAAAATGGATGAACACAATCATCAACGATGAAATACCAAATGAGATCACACTGTGTTAAATGCCAATGAGTACAGGAGAGATTTAAAAGTAGAGACTGAGGTGGCCTGTCTAATGTTGATGGGCAGATTGTTCCAGAGTTTAGGGCCCATGACTGAAAATGCCCGATCTCCTCTGAGCTTCAGCCTGGTTTTTGGTACGGCCAAAAGCAGCTGGTCTGATGATCTCAAGGCCCAAGAAGGAGCATAAGGATGAAGAAGGTCGGAGAGGTATGAGGGTGCAAGGCCATTAAGACACTTAAATGTCAGCAGAAGAATCTTAAAATCAACTCTGACACGCACAGGAAGCCAGTGAAGAAAGGACAGAACTGGAGTAATGTGCTCAAACCTGTGAGTTCCTGTTAGTAGCTGAGCTGCAGCATTTTGGACAAGCTGGAGACATGAGAGAGAGACTTGACTGACCCCATCATAAAGCGAGTTACAGTAGTCCAGCCGGGTTGTAATAAATGCATGGACTAATTTTTCAAGGTCAGATCTGGACAGGACGGACTTGAGCTTAGCCATCTGCCTTAGCTGAAAGAAGCTTTTTTGAAGAACAGAATTTATCTGCTTATTAAACTTTAAGTCCGAGTCTAAAACTATCCCGAGATTTTTAACAGACTGTTTTAGATGAGGCTGAAGGGAGTCCAGGTTTTCAGGATCGGTGACAGTGGCAGAGCTAGGGTTAAACACAATGACCTCAGTCTTCTGATCATTAAAACTCAAAAAGTTGGCAGCCATCCAAGTCTTGATGTCATCAAGACATTTTAACAAAGGGCGAATGGAGGAGGAACTGTTAGGTGTTAACGGCAGATAAATCTGACAGTCATCAGCATAACAATGAAGCTGTTGGACTCAAAAATCCCTAACCAGACAAATCCCTGTAATCCCACTTTAATGAGAGATTTGACACTTTATCTGTGCTGTTGATTACCCATGTTGCTATATTCATACTCATCTGCTCACAATAGACTCATGTTCAGGCTGCTGTTTAATACACCGTATTATATTACATTATTATTGTTTACTGCATATCTGATCTTTGTATGCGGTGTCTTCTTTTTTAAATATATTTTATATTATATTATTGCTATTTTTAGGTATAAATGGGACCTTGAGTACAGAATTTCGTTCCACCTCATGTACCACATGTGATGTGAATGACAATAAAGAGCCTTGAACCTTGAACACAGCTTCTGATTTGTTCAAGATAACATAACAAAACTTTGTATACATATGTATCACCACTTGATGGAGTGTCGCGTACACTTCATCATCTCAGCTCTAGGGTCAAGGTCACAAATCAAGGTCAAATGGTATACAAGGTCTTTGCTTGTTGGGACCATTCCACGTACCATATGTGGTGCTCTTGTTGCAATTGTTGGTCACTGGCTGTGGTGGTCAACTCACATTAAACTGACTCCAAATCCTATTCAGTCGTAGATGTTCATCCACTTATTGTTTCCTGCGAGCTTAACTAAATTTTGTGCATGAGATAATTTGGTAACAGATGGACACAGGCAAAAACATTCTCGCCTTTCTTCACTGTTTAGCAGCAGGCGATGATAGCACAAGGGTTTTGGAAATCACTTCATCTTCTACGCACACATTTCATCCTGCAGGATTTAGTCGAGTGGTGCCCGAACATTTGAGAACATGCCTCCAAACATCCCTGAGCTGAGGAGCTGAGGAGGAAAACAACATTTGCTTACATTCCTTGTTGCATCCAAAGCTTCCTCTTGTTTCTGACAACTTGAGCTTCCTGCTCTCATGATTAGATAACTGAGGAGGCCACCTCCCTCGCGTGTTGTAGAAAAGAGTGAGAACAAGGCTGAGGCGTGAGAAGAGTGTGCGCAGCAGAGATCGGTGTGATGTGGGAAATGAGGACAAGTGAAAAGCAGCCAGTCATAGCAGAGATGTGACAGTGAAAGGCAGGTTTGAGGAAAGATAACAGAGGTAAAATGAAAACAGAGGTGTTGTCTGTCAGGAAACGGTCAGAATTGTTCTGGTTGAAACGAGAATTTCCTGCTTTTGTCAGCAGAGGAAGCATGAGATGATAATCAGCTCCTAAAGAGGTTGACGAGTTTGGAGAAGATGAATCAAAGGGGAATGGAAAGAAGCATGACAACAATGTACATGCAGCTTTTTTTACTAAACACTAGAACTTCTTAGAACCGAGCCAGCGGAACCACGCCGGCATTGTTTCATGTGACGTCAGGTCTGTCTGCACAAATAAATCTGAAGGGTGGAGTTTGTTAAGACTCTGAGACGCTGCAGCTTCAGAAAACGCAGTGTTCCCCCAACCATTATACAAGGAGGGCGCCCCACCCTGTCAACAGAACCGAGCGCCCTGCCTACCGAACTGTCCCCCCACCCCCGGTCGACATCTGCCGGCACTGACATAGCAGTAAGCTAGCGGTGCACAATACAGATGCGCTAGTACAGAGGTAGCACTCCGTCCACCTCACACTGAGCTGTTTCCTTCACCCCCAAGCAAGTTATTTTATTTTATTTTATTTAAAAACAAAAACACAATTTCATTACTTGTCTGCTGCTCTTTTGTGTAATAACTTTATGAGCCTAACAAGTTTACGTTAATTTGCTGGGATGTTAGCCTCTGCAGTCCACCGTACACGTTAGCTTCTAACATGCTAACTCCTGTAGCTTGTTGCTAATGCTTGTTTTAAAACAGAGTTAGCTTAAAAAGAGAGATAAGGGATGCTACTCTGGTAGATTTCACACTGAATATGTGTTGAGACTGGCTCAACTACAACCACATCAAATTTTAGCTCAATATCTGTAAAATTATCTGAGATATAGCCATTTTTGTATTAGCTAATGTTGATTAGCTGTGGCCATCTTGAAACAGGCTAATTCCAAAAGTTAATCATTTGTCGAAGTACATCCATTGATTACTTTTTGAAAGTTGTGTAAAAGAACACGAAATACTTAATGAGATGGGGGAGTGGTGGCGCAGAGGCTAGAGAAGGTGGGCCTGTGATCGGAAGATCGCCGGTTCAAGCCCCGGCACCGACAACATCAAAAATGTGGGTAGGGTAGGTGAAGCACCCACACCGGCTCCCACCCTCATTCACCCCACTCTGGGCCCATGAACAAGGCCCTTAACCCCAATCTGCTCCCTAAACAGATCTCTCTTGAAAATGAGTTCTCGTGGCTCAATGAACCTGTATAAATTAAGGCTAAATGAAAAAAAAGAAGATATTTTGCTACGACATAAAACACTCATTTTCAAACAGGCAGATCGTTATCTCTTTATGTCTTTGGCAGCAGCGGATAATCAAAACATGGAAACCATAGACACAGTTAAGCACACAGACGGCCTACGGTTTAGTTTAGTAAGTTTACTAAACTTTGTTGATGAGGCAGAGACAACATTGTGTCCATCTCCTGGTGCTGAAGAGTCAGTGTCATGGTTTGTAGGGGACCCAGGAATGCAGACGAACACAAAGATCTCGAAGAAAAAACAAGGTGTTAATTAAGAAAACGACTGAGGTGCCATGGAAACAGCTAGAAAACAACAACTAAACTCAAAGAGATATGGAGAAGAATCGAAACAGGCGTATGAAGCATTCACAATGTCAGACTGTGAGGGGAAAACTGAAGGACTTTACAGACAGAGTCTGATGAGTGGCGTGGAGACACCTGAATAAAATGACAACAGAGAACAGGTGAGAACGGGCGGGGCAGAAAAGCTGAGAAGCAAACTGAACTGAAACACACTGAGCAACAAAAAAACAAAGGAAATAAATCTAAAAGTACCACAAAAATATATAAAAAAACAACACAAAAGACACAAATCTTGACAATCCAGTTCAGCTCCTGCTCCTTTGTCCTGCCACGCCCACTCACACCTGCACATTAAGCAGGATGACCACCAGCTCACACACTGGCTGTAATTGTACCAGGACAGCATTCTGTAACAGCTCACCTTGCTCAGAACCCCCCCAGAAGATCATGTTGCATGAGATGGAGGAAGGACAGGCCAGGTTTTGTTAGTCAGCCCAGCTGGTATTTGTTAACCCTGGTAACAAAGTGCCACACACATGCATGTCAGAACTCTCTATAAGTGCTCTGATTTAGAGCAAACAAAGGTAAAAAGTAATAATTAACCAACTACTACAACAAAACAATATTATCATTATATGGTTGGATGCAGGGCTGGCTGATCTATAGTCCAGTATCACAATTTCCCAGGAAAATTTAGGGTAGTGTTATCGGTAGTTTTAATGGTATTACAAACAGCAGCCTTTATACTGCAATAGTAGAAACACTGCTAGTTGAATTCAATCAGTAATGTTGTCTAGGTCAGGCTTTCATGGAAATCATTGGTTAAAGTATAATATAACCACCAAACTTTTTTCATGGTTCTGCACAGTACACCGTCACCTACGTTAATCAAATTGATTTCAAATTTTAAACATGAATGCAAACAAAGAGCAGCGCCGCAAGCAGTCCTATGGAATTACAAATGTCGTCTGCTGTAGAAGCAGCTTCGTAGAGCCAGCCGTCCAGAAACCGGGGTTCTGTGTTTAGGGATTTAAGAGAATTATTTGCTCTTGAAAGTCTTACCTGCTGATTTTTGAAGCAATGTTCTGTCATTTAGTTGCAAGTAATGCCTTATCAGCTGTGACATCAGTCAGAAAGAAGAGTACAGGGGAAATGGCAGAAGTCGTTGACAACGCTAAGCTAATGGCTAGCTAAACAAAGGCCAATTTTTTTTAATCTTTCTTCAGATTTACATAGCAACTCTTTCCAACCCACACCCTACACTAACTATTAAACCACTATACTCTTGCTTGACATCATTTGTTTAGCTTGTTACGGTTTTAATTTTCAACCCAAACTAAGTCTGTGTTAAGCAAATGTTGTGTTGAGGCTGCTGGACGTATTTGATGAGAGTGTCTGGTCACTCCGAAGGTTAGCTCAACTCCTGGCAGACTAGTACTAATACCTCTAAATCAGTTGGCATTATGTTTGAAAAAACTACAGGTATGCAGGATTGGTGAAAGAGCAGGATTTTTTTTTCATTCAACCTTTATTTATACATGTTGGTCTCACTGAGCCTCGAGGAATCATTTACAAGAGATTCATGTCCAAATGTGCACAGGAAGAACGTGCTTTACACAAAACAGAACTAGTTTCATTTTACTGTATATACCGGTAAGTAGTTTTTGAAGTTGAAGATATCATCTGTAGTGATTGGACATTCTTGACTTTTACACAGTTGTAGAAGTTACTTAAATTAGAATGTGCACAAACAGCTGAAATAACACAACCCGGATAGCTGAAGGTCTACAGCTGATCAATTCAATAACAATAATTAGGTTAAAAAAAGTTCAGTAACATTCATTTTACTTTGATAAACAAAGATTTCTCAGTACTTTTATCTTGGTTGTAAAGTAAAGTACTATGTGTTATCATTGTATGTTCCCATACAATGGTGAAACTGGTTCTCTGCATTTAACCCATCACACGTGAGATACACCCAGGTGGAGCAGTGGGCAGCTGTGTAAGTGCCCGGGGATCAATTAGGGATTAGGTGTCTTGCTCAGGGACTCCACGACGTGGGCATGGCGGGGAGTTGAACTTGCAACTTTCTGGTCCCAAGTCGTTTGCCCTACCTTTACACTATCTCAGCCCCATAACCAAATATGGTGATGTTTGTTGTTCACGGTCACGGAACAAAGATGGTAATTGGAAATACCTTTCATCTGTTTATTTGTCCGATGAGTTGAATATCTTGATCTAAGAAAGGTCCTAATTGAATATTGTGTTGCTACGTCAAAATCCAAGATGGCCACCCACCATACAGTATATCTAAACTGGCCACCCCAATCATTAGAGGAATCTATCCTTTCTAGTTTTTATATTGCTTCAACTTATGGTTTTCTCAAATGACTGGGGTGGCGGAAGATTAATTTATGGTGGTCAAGGCCACCATTGGCCACCCCCTGAGCTACTGCTAGAAAGGCTTTACAGTCGGTTTTATTTTGGTTCGGGCAAAGCAGTGTTGGAATGGTCCGTTCTTGTATTTTTACATAATCGTTTATTAAAACTGCTTTCTGTATTTCTGTGAAAGCCATGTGTCGATGCACCGTATGAACGATGTCCTCTGCTGTGTTGTTTTCCAGTGAAACAGTTTTGTTCTTCAACCAGTTTGACTCGGTCCTCGTGCAGTTCTGCTCACACACACACACACGCACACACACACTCCTACTCAAGCTTGCAAACCTGTGCAGTGAATAAGGCCATCCTGTTCTGGGTCAGTCTTCAGTCTAAACATCGGCCTGCTGGTTCATCTCCGCCTTTATTTTCTAATCACACACTCGGACTCACACACATACAGACCGCTTGTCGTTTTCTGTGTGTGACATGAGAGACGAACGACAGAAAGTTTTCAATGATTGTGTCCTTATGTGGGTCACACAGTGTCAGCTGGAGTCTGCAGGGCCCCGAAACTGGGTCAGGCTTTGGTGTGTGTGTGTGTGTAGCATGGGTCAAAAGTTTGGCTATGACTACAGTACATATTCAATTAGAATTAGCAGATGGGTTTGAAGTTTTTATATTGAATATATAGTGAGATGTAAGGTGTATGTGGCGTTGTTAGCATGATGGTCTGGCTCCAGCTGCCCTTGGATCAAAATGACCCACAAGGCTCTGGGAGCTCTTTGGTCATTCTGACCGAAGGGCAGCAGGAGGGTTAAATCAATAGCCCTGCAATGAGTAAGATGTATGTTCATAAGCAATTACAAGAGACTTTTATTTTTATCAAATGACGAAGAATAGTTTTGCATCTGTGGGTTTTATGTCAGCATTTGTATGGCTTGCTGTTTTATACAAAGTATTAAGTAAGCATAGATCTTGGCTCACTGTCATTTTATCTCAAGGACTGTGTCACCAATCTGGGGGTGAAGTTTGAGTCTGATTTTAAATTTGAAAAACAGATCAGCAGTGTTGTTCAGAAAAGTTTTTATCAGCTCCGCCAAATAGCAAAAGTGAAACCAATCCTAGCAAGACCTGACTTGGAGAAATTAATCCATGCTTTTATCACAGCTCGTCTTGACTACTGTAATGCGCTGTATGCAGGCATTAGCCTGACGTCTCTTGCTCGTCTGCAGCTTGTGCAGAACTCTGCTGCTCGCCTGTTAACTCAGGCTCGTAGGCGCGAGCATATTACTCCCATCCTGGCGTCCCTTCATTGGCTCCCTGTGCACTACAGAATTAATTTTAAGCTTTTGCTGTTTGTTTTTAAATGTCTGAACAACCTTGCCCCACCATATCTGTCTGAGCTGCTTCAGCCTTACTGTCCACCCCGATCCCTACGATCAGCTGATCAGCTGCTGCTGACAGTCCCTAAAACTAGGCTGAAGCTCAGAGGTGACAGAGCGTTTGCTGTTGTTGCTCCCAGGTTGTGGAACACTTTACCCTTGAGTGTGAGACAGGCCTCCTCTCTTCCTGTTTTTAAATTTCTTTTAAAGACACACTTTTATTCTTTGGCTTTTAACACGTGATGTTAACTTTTATGGCTTTTTAATACACCTGCTGTGAAACTGGTATGTGAATGGTTTTTATGTTTCTTTGTTTGTGCTTTGTATGTTTTTATTGTCTTGTTTGTTTTTATTGTTTTATTGTGCAGCACTTTGGCTACCCTTGTGGTTTTTAAAATGTGCTATATAAATAAAGTTGATTGATTGATTGATTGATATTTTATTAAGCCAATCAGTTTAATAAGTTACATCCTTAAAAAAACAAATTTAAAGAAATCATTCGAGTTAGTGGATGCTTTTAAACCAGGGGACCATTTCACAGTCATTTTGATCATTCAACGCTGTTTGACTTTTTAGTTTGATGTTGTTCCTTTGTTATAACATTACTTATTGTGTGTTTTTAGCTCCTGCTAACAGTAGATGCTTTATTGGTGGCAAAGGGAATGAAACCAGTCTGTACAGTATATGTACAATGAATACCCAGCAAATTAAATTCTCCTCTAGCACCTGCACTATTGACGTTGCTGAATAAAAAAGAAGCTACTTAACTTTTGTCGTATGCTATGATATGCTCTTTTTATTAATGTGACCAGCAAGTAATAGTTTTCTAACAGTTTCCACTGCTTCTGATGTGGGCACAAACAAATACAACCATTGTGTTGCTGGAATATCTGAGAAGCTCTGAAGGATTTTCTCCAAGAATGTTCAGACCTGTGCAGGTACGTTCAAAACAATTTAGAGTCACCAATCAGCCTAACATGCATGTTTTTGGTCAGTGGGAGGAAACTGGAGTACCTGGAAAAAATCCATGCATGCACGGAGAGAACATGCAAACTCCACCCAGGAAAGCCCCCGGGTCAGGATTTGAACCAGGGCGACCTGCTCGCTGAGAGGCAACAGCTCTACCACCTGCGCCACCGTACCGCCCAACTTCAAACATTCACTTTTCAAATCCTTCAGTAATGGGGAGCATCGTCTTGTTCAACTGGGATTTTCATTTGTTTCTTGTTGAAAACAGAAATAAAATAAAATGATAAACTTGCACTCAGGCCACTGAACATAACAGAGGTGCGTGAGGAAAACTCGGGTCTGACAGTACAATAATCCCTGAAGTAACGCTGACTCAGTTTATTCTTCTTCATCCAGAGCTCTGGAAAAACACTTCTGCTCTGCAGACGCAAAGGCTGAGTGTGAATTATCCCTAACCAAAAGAGGAGGAACAGGTGGTTAAATGAAGTCGGCATGGCGACGACTGAGCCAAGACCTTTACCACACACATATTGCTCCACCTCGTCCTCTCCGCTCCATATTTCCCGGGAGTTTCAGACATGTGGCTTACGGTAATCTGAGGTGTCTGTGACTCATCTAATGGGTGTGCAGTGTGTGTGTGTTTGGTATGCTCACCCCCTCCCTTCGTCTTCTAGGTATGTTTCATCAACATCTGCCGGTGAAGACGTGTAAGGGAGGGCGTCCCATTTAGTCAGCCTCTCTGAGCCAGTGCTAAACACGGAACATCTGGATCTGGGAGGGTTATTGTTAGCGTGAAGGGGAGGCAGAGAGCCAAAAACATCAGTCAGGCTCACATCTGGCGGGCGTGAAACCCAGCTGGACTCGAGCGGTCTAAATGGTAGGAAGTCAGAGGTAACGCGTGTAAATTCATGACATTTGAAAATTTGGTCGCCAACATGCGTGTTGTTTTCTCATGTAATGAGTCTGAACACTTGGGTGATCGTTTTGCATTAAACTCATCCATGTGAAACCCATTTCCTCACATTCCCATCTGAAGTGCCATAAACGTTCAGCTCTTTTTCTTCCGTGTGCTTTTTGTCTGCTTTGGATGAGCGATATGTGGGAAGTGAACACCAGAGAAGAAGAACAATAAAGTCGTCTAGTTTAGGGAGAGGCGACAACGAGAGGTCTTTTGGGGTGAACAAATTTGAATGTCTGCAATAGAACATGATATGAACATAAGTCATCCCTCCTGCCATCCCCTGTGAAAAACACATCCCAGATGGCTGCTAGCTCAGCCTCTGGATGGGAAGCAACTATGTGCTTATTGGCACCAGGCCTCCTGTTTGTGTAGTCTGCACTGGAGAGCTCTGGAGTTTTGCGTAGGTTTGTGATGTGGGACTTCATTTGTGCAGCTGATTTATAGATTTATTTTGATGTTTTGCGTCCTCAGCTGGCCAGCCGAGCCCCTCTGTCTATCTCTGTTTTTTTTTTTTTTTACTTTTGCAGATGTGCAGGGTAAGGTCATGGCTGAGCAAAGCCTTTGCACATTCCCACCCTCATGCGTCTCCAGTTCTGAGTATTTAAAAGCAGATTTCAATGGATTTTATTCTGTGGTGCCCAGCAGGAGACTGACTAGTAGCTTTCTTCTGCAAGTCAGGGTAGTCGTCTCTAGGACGTATTTTCAGTCAAACCTATTCAGTTTTTATTGTACTCCATCATGGAGCGGAGAGGGGGAATTGAATAAACGTCTGTCTGTTCGTGCACGTTGTGAGCACAAAACATTAAAAAATTAATGAGGTACCAACTTCCATTTTGGTGTGTGGCTACACACACCAAAATGGACTGCCTCTTTGATGGACTGCAGACTTGTCCAAGGTGTCCCTACACATAAGAAAGGTTGCTTTTGAAAATCGGGTTACAACAACAAAATCCAAGATGGCTGCCACCATATATGTATATATGTTAACCTTGTGAGGCTGGATAACTTGAAAAATAGACAATATATCCTATCACTATCATATCTCCAAACCACTGAACCCTATCCCTAAGAGAGATCCCAGCTACACTGTAGAGAAAACTCATTTTAACTGCCTGGATCTAAGATCTCATTCTTTCAGTCACTACCCAGAGTTCGTGGCCATAAGTGAGGTGAGCAGCGTAGACCGACTGATAAACAGAGAGGTTCACCTTACAGCTCAGCTCCCTCTTCATCACAACAGACCGGCACAAAGTCCATAATACCTCCAGTACCATCAATCTCAAGCTCCATTCTTCACTCACTCATTAACACAACCCCGAGATACTTGAACTCCTCCACTTGAAGCAGAACATCACTCCCAACCTAGAGAGGACAATCCACCCTTTTCCAATTGAGGACAGATCCGGAGGTGCAGATTCTCATCTCCGCCGCTTCACACTTGGCTGCGAACCGCTCCAGTGAGAGCTGAAGGTCATGGCTCCATGATGCTAACAGGACCACATAATCTGCAAATAACAGAGATGGAATCCTGAGACCACCAAACTGAACTCCCTTCAACCCCTGGCTGCCCCAAGAAGTTCTGTCCATAAAAGCTATGAACAGAATCGGTGACAACGGGCCGCCCTGGAGGAGTCAGATTAAATGTGAACCAAACTCTTTGTATTGGGCTGAATGGCCTGTAACAGCAGACCCCCAATCCCATACTCACCAGGGTACACTGTGGGGTGTCTCCATGGTTTTCGCCTTTTTGGATTAGTTGTGGTCTACTAGAAACCCTTAAAGACAAAAAGCTGAAGAAAAACAAAGTTTATGAAAGCGAGAAGTTAGAATTTGCTTATCCAATAAAAACATTCACAGAACGTTGAGGTTTTACTGTGGTATTTCTTAATCCATGGAGATTTTTATTCAACCAGCATGCTTTCACACACTTCTATTTAAATGAAAGACTGGATGATGAGCTGGATCACTTGTTGCACTGTCTTGATGTTTTTCTCACCATATTCCTCTGCTCATGTCCCCCCAGTTGTCCTCATCTCGTATCGCTTCATTTCTGCCTCTTTTCCCAGCGACTTGGCATCACATGCCGGTTTACTACGTTTTTCTTTTCGTCTCCCACACCATATGAGGGCAGGAACATCATGTATTCCCTTAGCAGCTCCCTCAACTTTACTCTCATAATGCTCTTTTCGACTCCCTTATTGGGTAATTATGCATCAATTTGCTTTTATGGCCTCACACACACCCATTCCCACCTGCTGCAGCAATGCCGATGTCTGCCAGATGCCAGTCTGGTGGCACTTAGCCTAAAAATGACTGGCACAGGCTTCTACATGTGTGCCTGCAGAGCTGCAGAGGGATGCTTGTGGTTGTATGTGTGTGTGTGTGTGACGATTCATGTCTCACATGCCAGGAATGAGTTAAGCCACTTGAGCTACTGACTTTGAATACTCCACATTACACACGAATCTGAGTGTGTGATACACATTGCCAGCAGCGTAGCCGTGATTACGAGAAGAGGCGTGTGTTTGAGTGTGTATATTTGCCTGTAACCTCCGAACTGTGTGTAGCAGAGCAGAGAGGGGTTTTCCTCAGAGTACAGATCAGGGGTTTGCATGCTGTCGCTCTCTTTCAAAGGCAGAATGCCAGTTTACGGAGCAACCAGATGGTAAGAAAAATACAAAATTCTTTTCATTTCTAATTAACCAGAAATATTGTGGCGAGGAAGCAGCGGCGGTAAAGCTTTTTATGTTTTTCTGTGCTTAATGTATTTCCTACCAGTTATTTTTAGTAATGAAACCAGTGCAGAAGCAATAAGCACCCTTGTTGTTATCTGTAACATATCTCCTTAGACAACAGGATCTTAATGAAACAAATGAGACAAGAGCAAGATCGTTTATGGCATTATTCACCCGTTGACAAATTATTACACAGCAATCCATGGCAACGGTTGACCTTGATTTGTGACCTTGACCTTGGAGCTGGGGTGATGTCTGGTGATGATGAAGTTTCATTAAATTACCTTGAGCAGATCAAAAATTATGGGCAGGACAAGAGTAAGTTGACTGATGGAGACGATACAGATGCATCTAAAAAATATTAGAATATCGTGAAAAGGTTTTAATATTTTTTTGTCAATCGTTACAGAAAGTGAAATTCAGATTTTACATAGATTCATTACACAGAGTCAAATATTTCAAGCCTTTATTTCTGGTAGTTTTGATGATTATGGCTACAGATAATGGAAAAACTAAAACTCTGTGTCTCAAAAATAAGAATATTGTGAAGAGGTTCAATATTGTCAACTCCTGGTGTCTCACCCTAATCAGCTGATTAACTCTTCAACAACTAATGAACTGCATATAGAAAATTAGAATATTGTGATAAAGTTCCATATTGGAAACTCATGCATGTTATACACTATGCACAGACGAATCCTAGACATGAGCTACAAATGTCTCATTCCTCAAGTCAAGCCACTCCTGAACCAGAGACAACATCAGAAGTGTCTTACCTGGTCTGAGGACTTCAGAAGACCAAGTGGACCAGCACCAGCAGAGGACATGGACCCAAACCATCACTGACTGACGGAACTTCACTCTGGACTTCAAGCAAAATGGATTCTGGACCTCTCCACTTCCTCCAGACTCTGGGACCTTGATTTATAAATGACATGAAAATTTACTTTAAAAAGAGGACACTGGACCACTGAGCAACAGTCCAGTTCTGTGTCTCCTCAGCAGGTAAGATGCTTCTGACATATTCTCTGGTTCAGGAGAGGCTGAACTTGAGGAATGAGACTTTTGTAGCTCATGCCTGAGAGTTAATCAGCTGATTAGAGTGTGACATTCAATACTGAACCTCTGCACAATATTCTAATTTTCTGAGACACTGAAATTTGTTTTTCATTATCTGTAAGTCATAATCATCAAAATTACAAGAAATAAAGGCTTGAAATGTTTCAGTCTGTGTAATGGATCTATGTAGTATAAGAGTTTCACTTTCTGAGGTGGATGACATAAAAATGTAACTATTTCATGATACTGTATTCTTTTTTTTAGATGTACCTGCACTATAAAACTTGAGGATGTATAAAAACTCAGCCCTTTTTGGAGCTCTGTAGATCAGACATTCTCCACAGTGGAAACATTTTTCAGGATTTAAACATTGCACAGATACTTGATGTGACTGAGCTGACATTTTGATACCTTTACTGGTTTTTACACTAAATATTGCAGATTTTTGCAGGTTTTACCACAAAGTGTTAACCCAGAGTGGGATGATGTCACGCTAATTACTGAGCTGTTAAATACTTCAAGCCTTTAGTAAACAACCGTTTTTACTGGGGTTTCACAGCAGAGTCTCTGTGTGTAGTTTACATGTTTTCCTCATGCACGTGGCTTTTCTCCCACAGACCAGAAACATGCATGTTAGGTTAATTGTTAACTCTTAATTGTCTCTAGGTGTGGGCGGTTGTTTGTCTCTGTGTGTCCCTGTGATGGACTTGAGACCTGTCCAGGGTGTGTCCTCAGGCACACACGATGGATAGTAGAGCCTGACCAATGTAGAAATTTTGGCTATTTCCAATACGATACTGAGAGGGAAAGGCGACCGCCGATAACTGATATAAAGGTTGAACATTTTTTAGCTTTGTCCACCCCCAAGAATCTAAGAAAACAGCGAGTGGAGCGAGGCTTGTTTGTTTAACACAGCTATTAGCAACTATGAAGCTAAGCAAATCCATGCCATACGTAGTCCCACAGTAGGTTTAGAAGTGGTGCACTGGTCACCAGCGTTTTTCTTTTCTTTGCAGAGAAGTTAAGATTTCCGATAAACAGTGCATTTCATTGAGGATGACAATGATAATGTTGCTAACACTGATATATTTACCGCTACGTTAGATTTATTGTTCTGGATAAAGTTTTACAAGGCAATAACCTATACTAGGTTATCTAAACGTTAACTTGCTAACTTGAGAGGCATGTAGCTAATGACAAGTGGTTTGGAGGATTGAAGAGAATTTATTTGTTGGATAATTTAATTAACCTATCATCAACTCATTATTCAAATAAGCCATGCAGAATGCAAGAAGATCTTTTCAACCCAGGTTTAATCCTTGCAATGGGAACAGCATTGAAAACAGGCATACAAGATGTTGTATGAAGCCCTGATCACAAGGTCTGCACGCGGACAACAAGTTGGGAACAGCTTAAATACCCGTTATCAACAGAGGCGAGGTCAAGATGACCTCTGCTTCACAGCTCACAATTGATAAAGTTATCAGTTATCAGACTCCTCTCTGAGCAAAGAGACTCTCTTGACTTAACATACATGGTTCTATATTAATTTAACATTAGTAAGTGAAAACTTCCATGACCTTTACATAACTTCCCCATCAGTATTACTGTTGATTTGTTTTACAGATCAGTTAAATAAACTTAACACGTTCTGTTCAGCAAAATATCCTACACAGTATTGCTCGCTGCTTCGTCTGTGTTGAAGGTGAAAGTGAAACTTAAGTGAACGGCCATGACTTGAAAGTAGTCTTCATGAATGCTCTGCTCGATACATTGTACAATCACAGCAGGTTCCAGCATTTTAGGGGAGGAAATTAGAAGTGCTTATTTCGGCACATAATGGGACAGTTATCACCGATACGATAGATCCCCAAACACCCATATCGGCTTGAAAATACAGTAGTCCCTCGTTTATTGCGCGGGATCCGTAACCGCGAAGTAGGAATAGTAGTACAAGTAGTAAGTAGTAGTTTATT
>NC_056503.1:17803285-17818708 GCF_014905685.2 Nematolebias whitei
AATTGTTTCAAAGATGTCGTGTTTTATATATATATGTATATGAGCTACCCAAATCTTTTGAGCAAACTATACTTTCTAGTTTTCCTCAAATTATTAAGGTGACCCCTGGGGTGTCCCAAAATTAATCTGTGATGTGAAAGGCCACCGTTGGCTACCCACTGTCTCCGCCATTGCACCTTGGTCCAAGCAAACATACATCTTTGAAACAATTGCTTTCATGCTCTAAAACATGCAGGTGTTGTTGAAGTACAAAAACAACGGCGCCACAACTACAGTGAATTTAACCCCCATTTTTTTGTCTCATCTAAACCTAGGAATTACCTAGAAAACGTGAAACTTTCACCAGTGGATATTTTCAAACATCTCCAGTGTCTGTTCAAGTGTAAACAGAGCTCATGTCTATGTGGTTGGTTTTAAAATAACGTTAAGCAGCGATGCATTTACATGATTACGTTTGATTGTTTCAGCTTGTGTAGGATGGCCCAAAGTTTAAATAATTAAAAAATAATAATAACCATTATCATATATATTTATATATATCTTCTGTGGACCTCTTACCTAACTAATTTGGGTTATCCTCTTCCAGCTGCAAAACTGAGATGATTGAGATCCAGATGAAATGAGATCCACCCTGCTTGTTTGAAGGTCTCTCTTCTTCAGGTCTCTCTTGTAAATGAGTCCTCGAGACTCAGTGGGATCAACCTGTATAAATAAAGGTTGAATGAAAAAACAAGTTTAAACATATTGGCATATCGGATATCAGCCAAAAATCCATTATGGTTCATCCCTGAGTTTCAGGATCACAATGTTTAGTAAAATCTTGTTTCTAGTCGTTCTTCAGCCTCGTCACTGAGGACAAGAAGAGAAATTTGAAATATATTGTATTATTGTATATACTATAAATATATTATAATATATATACACTTGATCAGATACTAGACACAAAGCTTTAAAAATATTCACTATTTTGTATTGTCTTGTGTAAAATAATTTTATAGTAGCTACAATTATACCATGCTGTCGATTTTATCATGACCCAAACAATTAATTTGATCAGAATTAACTTTATTTAAAAAAACCAAAAAAACAAACCCATAAATCTACTTCTGCAGACATACAGTATTTGTTGGTAGCAAATTTTGTCCCATTTTATATCGTAATAATGTTCCCTCGTAACATATGTAAAACTCAAAATGAGTACTATTTAAAATACCGTATGCATATTTACTACAGCTTACACTTAAATTCAGAATGGAGCCTCATTTTTCTCTTTCTGCTTCCCTCGGCTTCTGACTCCAGCAGAGCTACAAAAACTTTAATTGTGTCTCGGTGGACACCACAGAGAGGAGTGCTGGAGACACAACAAAGGAGGATCTGAGGCTATAAATGTCTTCGAACCTCCTCTCATCCTGTCCTCATTATCACTTCCAACACGCAGCTGTACGTCCAGCATGTCCTCCGCTGGTCTCAGCTTCTTCACACTTACTGAAATACTGACGAGCTCTGTGTTTTGTTCTGACGTAGCTCAGCTAAGGCTGCGCTTTGATGAAGGGTTTTGTTCAATAAAAGTTCGAGCCTGCTTAGGCGTGTCTATTAATACCTCTGCTCTCTTTCTGTTGCAGTATCTGGGGTTGGTAGAGGTGGAGGAGTCCAGAGGGATGCACGTATGTGAGGAGGCAGTGAAAAAGCTGAAAGTTGTAAGTACACACACACACACACACACATTTTCTGCTGCAGCACCGACCGATCGACTTTACAAGAACTCATTGCACAGCCAGATGCACCAAACTCATCCAGCAGCGTCGGCCAGAGGAACACACTGATAATACTTTAAAACTTTCCACAGATAGCTCTGCTTCTTCTTGTCACTGGGCTGTGACAGGTGCACCTCCACAAAGTTTTCAAAGGGGAAAGCATCGCTGATAATCCTGGCGCGTGGCACCCCAAAGCGAAAAACTAAGTAACGAGACCCCCGTGTCACGAGCTCCTGTAAAGCTAAAGGCTGGTTTATAGTCTATGAGAAATATGAGCTTGAGTCTTGTTGAGGAAAATAGTGTGTTTTTCTAATCGCAGACCCCGTTTTGTGCTTTGCCCCCAGTCAGAAGAGGTAGAAGGGGATTTGATGAACATATCCTGGTGTGGTTGGTCAGAACTTCATGGGTGTGTGTGTTTATGAAAAGAAGCTGCTGGAGCTCATCTCTGAAAGCAGTGTCTTCTGAGGAGCTGCTGGCTGAGGCTGTGAGAAAAAACAACTAAAACGGTTCCAGCACAAATGATAAAGCAAGTCAAATAAAACTTGTAAAATGATAAAATAACTTGTTGAAGGAGAGTGGACCATTTCTGTGCATGAAGGTGTTTGCACGGGGACACAGGCTGTGATGGCCGACAGAGCAGGGCAGCATAGAGAGATCTGCATCATCTGCTTTTAAGGGTGGTGGTCTCCCATCCATCCATTCATTATCTTTACCTGCATCTTTTTTTCTGAGTCGCAGGCGTCACTGGTGCTCATATCCAGGTACGAGAGGTGGGGGACACCCTGGACAGGTCTCCAGTCCATCACAGGGACACATAGAGACAAACGAGACAAACCACCATTCACTCTCTCACTCAGAAGAGTCCCCGGCCAAGATTCAATCTGACAACCTTCTCGCTGAGGCAACAGCACGACTCACTGCACCGGGGGCGGTTTGTTTGTGTCAAATTCACAAAATACCGTTTCTTCTGCGTTGACAACAGAAATACCAGATCTTCTTTTTCTAACTCCTCTATCATCTGAATAAACATCCATTCTGAAAACCGTGCTGTCTGTGTTGATTCTGAGTGAGTGTGACGTGCGCTGCAGTGAGAGGACTCATCAGGACTACTCCCCGCAGTTTCTCTTGGAGTATAAATAGGACATGTGAAAAAGATTGTCTCAAATCACATCAGCGAGATCCAATTTCTTAAAACCTTGTGAAGCATAACCAGACCGTAAAACTTCCCAGGAGTTCTTGTTGAATTGAAAACTCTAGCAAACCCCCCAAAAATAATAAAAAATTGGCTACGTTTTTTTTTTTTTTTATAAATTGAAATCTGTAGAGAATATATAACACACAATTGCTTTCTGGTTGGAGGAAATTGGCTTTCTGCACAAAAATGTTTTATTTTGCTCATCTCAGACCTGCTGTCCTTATTTAGAGAAACTAGTTTTTATGTTTAATTGTTTTTATCCTGAGCAGCACGGTGGTGCAGTTGATAGAGCTACTGCCTCTCAGCAAGCAGGCCCCCGGTTCAAATCCCGGTCCGAGGGCCTTTCTGGGTGGAGTTTGCATGTTCTCTCCGTGCATGCATGGGTTTTCTCCGGGTACTCCGGTTTCCTCCCACAGACCAAAAACATGCATGTTAGACTGATTGGTAACTCTAAATTGTCCCTAGGTGTGAGTGAGAGAGTGAATGGTTGTTTGTCTCTTTGTGTCCCTGTGATGGACTTGCGACCTGTCCAGGGTGTCCCCCGCCCCTTGCACAGTGATTGCTGGACATGGGCACTGGTGACCCCCGTGACGCAAAATGGAAGAAGAGGGTAAAAGATAATGGATGGATGGAGTTTCCTCCATTCCCAAAATGTTGAGAAATTAAAATGCAAACCAAACAAAATTCAGGACTCAGGAAAATAAAACTGTATAGTCAGAAAATGTATAGTTATGCCCCCCCCCCCCCCACACACACACACACACACACTCTCCAGTGACAGACTGGACTGCTGCAGCTTGGTGGTCATCTGAGTCAGGAAACGTAAAATATGAAAGACACTGGAGTTGTGCAAGAGTAACTTTTAAAATAAAAATGATTTAAAGAAAACGCCTCCATGCCGAGCCACAGACCATCTCATAAGAACTGGACCATTTTAGGTCAGCAGCTCTGGAGTGTCGGGGGGGGGGGGGGGAGCTGGAGGGTCATCCCAAAACTTCAATTCAAATGGTCAACAAATCATTTTTAGGGTACTTAAAAATCCCCCCAAATATCACCATAAAATGCAGAATATTCAACTTTTAACTGAACCGAAATGTGGAGTTTTCAAAAGTAAAGGCCCTTAAATAAATTCAAAAAGTTATTTAAATGTAATGTTTTTATTTCATACTGAGGTAGCTCGTAATCAATAACTAGTTTACTGCAAAAGAATAAATTAAATAAAGTTATATAAGGAGGTCGATATGTTCCATGAGGAACACTTTTTTTTTTATCAAGTAAAAGGACCTTCTGAGAGTTTAGCCAAACCAGTTGACACCCCCCCCCCCCCACCACCACCACCACCACGACAACCTCCACCCACCCCAGTGGGCCTTCATCCCTATTTATTTACCTGTTTATAAGTGGTCTTTCTGTGTATTGTTACAATGGAAAAACAGAAAGTGAACTGTGTGACAGTAGAACACACACTGAGACACACACAGTTGACCCCCCCCACCCCCCAGCTGGGGGATGCTGGACTTAGGGAGCGTGTGAACAGAGTGACACAGGACAGCAAGCGTTAAGCGGTGAAACATGCAGAGGGGCGGCGTCGTGCACACATCAAGAGTTTAAGTCACTCAGTTCAAGATCCTGGAATCCTGAGAAGCACGTGTTGTTTTCTGTCGTCTTTCTCAGACCAAAGAAATCCTCTATATCATAGGAATATTATATATTATATATTATAGGAAAGAGCAATACAAGGGAAACAAAAACACTTTATATTTGTATGGTATCTTGCAATTGTTTTTATATGCCCATCGAAGGCAGACGTATTGTGCTACAGTGTCCATCTATATGTTTGTAAACCTTTTCTGATCCTGCCCATTAATTCTGATCCGCTCAAGACAATTTAAAGAAGCTTCATACACATGCATCATCACCAGAGTGTCACTTATCATCACCTCAGCTCCAAGGTCCAAGATAATTGAATGAAAATTGATACACATTTGTACCACAAGTTGCGTAATCTTTTCATCCCCCAGCTCTGAGGTCAAGGTGAGATGATTTATGAGGTGAGGTCATTATGATAATGTTTTATTGAGTCTCTTTAACTTTCACCTTCATCTGTTAGTTTGGACTTTTGACATGTAAGAACAGGAACAAACTCTCGGGGATTGTCGGGATGTGCAGTAAAACTGCTGGTACAGCTCTACAGAACCTCACTGACCTACACGAGGTGAGGTCAGTGAACAAGGCCTGGCTGATTCTGGCAGATCCTGATCACCACTCCATGATGAGTTCAGGTTGCTTCCATCTGGATGCAGATATCTGCTGCCCAGATGTAGAACGAACAGACTGAAAAACTCTTTCATCCCTGTAGCGATCATTCATTCATTCAACCTTTATTTATACACGTTAATCCCATTGAGCCTCAGGGACTCAGTTACATCAGGCTTCTCAACAAACAGTGATGATTTCATGTTCCGTTATTTTAACGTCTCCATGTCTTGTCTAGTATGGAGGCTTTATATCTCTACTGACTGTGAAACAAATTGGCCCTTGGGGATAATAAATATTCTTGAACTTGAACTTAAAGGTCACAAATCAAGGCCAACTGTTATGCGCGGTTTTTGCTTGTCCGTGCCACAACATCTGATTCGCTCAAGATAATTCAACAAAACTTCATACACCGCTAGACTGCATGCCACGTAATCTTTTCATCACCTCAGCTCCAAGGTCAAGGTCACAAGATCAAAGGTTATACAAGGTCTCTGCTGGTCCAGGCCATTGTTTCAGATTGCTGTGTGATAGTTTGTCGATGGGCGTGTAATGTACTGTACGTGGTCCTGTTGTTTGCTTCCACTGACCTCCCTCCATTCTGTACCTCCTCACGACCCCTAACAGAAAACAAACCTCAGCTCTCAGAAAGCTCAGCTGAGTCAATTTAACACATTTGAGAAATGTTTCACGCATTTACTGCTGCCTCAGTTTTAAATGTGTGTGCCTGTTTTTCTGGTCCCAGTGGACCTTTTCGTTGTTATCGTTCCATTCTCAGCTCCTGCTCTGCACTTTTTGTTTCTGTCATTCTCACATTCTTCCCCTCACTTCTCGTCTTTTCAAACTGTGCATGTGGAGGTTTGGGCTCCTTATCTCCTCACCGTTTGCTGCTTCGCTCCAGTTTCCTGTGTACCTCTTTAACTCAAACTATGCACACCCGGCCTGCAGCCCCACACCCCCACACTCACACTCACGCTGTGTGTTTTTATGGCGGCCTCTGGTGAGTCTTGTCAATGCTGCCTGGTGTGCAACACTTTACTTCTACATCCTGTCTGATCTTAACTCACCTGCTTTAAAGGTGTAATCCCATTTCACATCAGCAGTGGAAGTCGATTTAAAATGTTTCTTTGTGTAGAAGCTTGTTGATCACACATCTGTTTGAAAAACACCAGAAACATTGTGCGATGGACTTTGTTTTACAGAAACCTGAAAACCTAGACAATAAGTTAACTACCATATTTTTCACCCTATAATTCACAGGGTTTTTTTTGCATAATTTGCATGCCCTGCAACTTATATACCAAAACTATGTATTTATGGATTTTTTTCCCATATTTATAAACCAGTTTTTGGCTGCGATATGACTGTTTTCATTAATTCTGACTGAAAAAAATTGAATACCATTTTCAGCTGCTAGATGGCACTCAAGTATGGCATGCTGTTGTATCATGGAATAAGTAAAAGTGGCTATTAATGACACAATCAGCTTGCCATAGATCGCCATCGTCGTCTGCCTGGAGCAACCGTCAAATCAGCTTAATTTTGCTGCGCTGCCCCAGAGAAATGCAGCCGATTTGACCAATGACTTGCATTTATTAAGTAAAAGTTCAACTGAGACACACCTTTGCCTAATGTTGAGCAAACGAATACTTATTTTTAGGTGCTTATTTTGTTAAATTTCGAAGAAATGCACAGCAACTCCTCCCTCTGCGTGTTCATGTTTCCGCATATCATCTTTTGAAAATGCAGCTGATTTGACCGTCAGAGTGCGTTTGTTAAGTAAAAGTTAACCTGAGACACAACTTTACTATAATGTCGAGCAAACAAATAATTGTTTTTAAGTGTTAATCTTGTTAAATTCTTGTTGAAGTCCTCCCATGCACGCTCCCATGGCCGCCATTTGACAACCAATGGATTTTTGGCACAACACCGACCCACATTTCCGTGTTGTCAGTGGTGACGAGTAACAAGCGTGACGCGTCAGCGGTGAAGCATAATAGATGTGAATCATACGGCGAAGCGACATATTTATGGATTTTTCCACTTTATTAGATATATTTGGACTGATGCGACTTATAGGGTGGTGCGACGGGTACGGCGGAAAATACAGTAATTTAAAGATGTTAACGGTTGAAACAACTTCAGTCTCAAAGATTTTATAGCAATTGTTATTTTACATCACCAGTAAGTCCATCTTAGTTTTATCGTAGGTTTTTGTGGTTATTTGCGACCACAAATAGTGGCAACAGATTTATTTCTTCAGCCTGAGGCACTTCCGACTGGAATATATCATATTTCTGTTGGAATAACTATGAACTGCAGAGCTGACAGTGGTGCAAAGGTTTATAAAATACTGTCTGAAATATTTAATAAAAATAACTGTTGTTGACATCCAGTAGATAAATGCCGAAGTATTAAAATGCTCTACTTTACTGTATTATTGAAACCTTCATACGAAGCTTAAAAGGATTTCCTCTCTCCTCTCTTTTCTTTGCAGAGCGGCAAAAAGACGGTAAAAGCCGTGTTGTGGGTTTCAGCAGATGGACTCAGGGTTGTAGATGACAAAACCAAGGTGAGAAGTCTTATTTGCAACTCTGTTCTGCTCTCCCCTCTCTTACTTGCACCTTATCACTTGATGACAAGGAGAGCAAGTGGTACGCTGATGTCCCCCGTAGCTGAGGGATTTGAATACTGGATGTTTGTAGTTTTGGAGATGAGTGTTTTTCTGGACTGGAATTGAACAGAGCATGTAAACCTTAATGTTTTTGATGCAAGATATTCAAGTGTGTAGAAGTTACACTGTGGAGAAGAACAGAGAGAGGTTTTTTTATTTTCTTGTCCAAGGCAGCTCAGAGTGACAGATCCTGTTGAGTGGAGGGAGCAATTTTACCCCCCACCAGGAGCACTGGTAGAGCTAGGGGGTGGCCAGTGGTGACCTTCACCACCACAGGTTAATCTTCGGTAACCCCAATAATTTGAGGCAACTGAACTTTAAGAAACATAAAAACTACAAAGCATAGTTTCCTCAAATTATAGGAGTGGCCGGTTTTCATATGTATTTGGTGGTGGCCATCTTGAATTTTGATGTGGCAGCCCAATTTTTGATTGAGACATTTCATGCACCTACATGCAGCCACACAACAAAACAGAAGTTGACACATTGCTTCTTTTTTTTTTTCCAAGTTAACCAGCTCACAGGACAGACAGACACATAAGGCAGCAGCCATCTTGGTTTTTGACAGGGCAACGCAATTGTCAACAGGAACTTTTTTTGACTAAATGTGATCACACACCAGTATGCAAGCTGGTACCACACCTATTTTTCAAGGTATTGTGCTTACAGCAGTGATGGATGGATGGAGGGTATTTCTGATTCCCTGTCTTTGCTCTGCAATGGAGGACAAAAAGGATACATTTTTCTTTTGTAGACATATCGAGTGCACACAAAGGTATTTTACCTGCAGCTGCAGGTAATAGCCTCTTTAGAGATAAATGCATAAAGTAAAGGTTAAATGGTCATAAGAAAATTAAAATGCCTGATATTATCAGTGTCTATGCATGTGAGTCATCTTTGCTAATGCTGCTTAGTGCAGCAACGAAGATCAAGTAACAACAGACACACGTGCACTTCAGGGTGTCCGGCACCACTGGAGGCCTCCTGCAGTGAGTGCAGAAAGCTGTGGCTCTGTTGAACACTGAGCAGAATGAAAAACAGCCGAGAACAGAAGAGAGACACAAAGCTCACAGAAAATAGACCTTCTTCCCCTTTACTCTTTTTGTTTTGACACCACTCATGTGACCTCACTTTTCCAACCCCCTAATCCCACTCTTTGATTTATGGAATCACCGTCCTCCTTTTACCTTGTCAGTATAAACCTGATCTGTCTCATGCCAGATTAGCTCTAGTGTTCTTCAGAAGCTTCTAAACATGTTGCATGTGGTGGGAAACTGACTTCTGTGTTAAACAAAATCTAATTTTATAGGACTGCCACAGTGTTGTATTTCAAAATGTGAAGAATTTGGGTGTAAAAAATAAGTTTTGTGACATATATGAGAGTATGATATCCTCTTGTTTAGTTTCTGAAGGGTGAGAAACCTTTTTCACACTGCAGTCGGTGTTTCAGTTCTTCTGTGAGCCTGAGGGAACATCATGTAGTTTTCTGTCAGCACCTGACCATGGTCTCACCCACCATCCTCTGGGTCTTCTCCTACTTACCTATGCTCTTTGTTGCTTTACTCATTTCCCCCCCTTGTATTTAAGTAAAGTCTAAACCAAACCACAAAAGCAACTTGCAAATTAAACTTTTATATTTTTTAAATGTAACTTTTATTCATACAGGTCGTCTCATTGAGTCACGAGGACTCATTTTCAGGAGAGACCTGTTTTAGACAGACAACATACAACAAACAATGCAATTAAAATAAAAACAGTGTTATAAAAACACTGTTACTGTTGGCACATGGTCCCGTTAGCAGCATGATGATAATAACGACCACGGCAGCGGACGATGACTGCCCTCCAGAACTGGGTCCGGCAGACACAGAACATTCAAAGTTCCCCGTGGAACCGAACTATTCCGTAGAGTTCGGTCCGTGCAGGCAGATGGAGGATCATGGAGACAGCTGCCATGGTCGCTCATGGGTTGAGAGCTCTTGAGTAAAATCTTAGAACGTCTTCTAAGTTCATATTTGATGAACGCATGCCAAGTAGAAAATGTTGGTTTTGTACGTATATCAGTACACAATGTGACCTGACAGTACACAACTGGTACTCTTATTCTACATATGCTCCAACAAAGCATTAATTATGCAGCAGCAACTACACAGTTTATAGCCAAGAACACAAAGGTACTCACCACTTGTCAAACTTTTTCTCACAGGCCTATACACAAAGTATTGTATACATGGTCATAAGTTTGTAGATATGCCTGTCACAATAACAATAAATCAGTTAATCGCATAATGAATTAAAATTATCGATCTCATATTCATTTATCGGCTTTTTCATTTCTTCGTGTCTCTCTCTTTCTACTGAAGACACTGGATGACAAAAGGCTCAACTCTGGTGTTCTTCACTGACCCCGCCCTTTCTCTTTTCTCTTTAAAATCTATTTTAACGATCCAAAATCACGTTTTTGGATCGTTAAAAGCAGCTAAGCTGAGAAGCTAAGCTACGAGCTAAGCTAACAGGCCAACCTCGGGAAAAAAACCTCTGTCTTGTCAAAGCTCCAAAATTCACGGTTGAAACCCGTGCCTTCATCTAAAAATTTGTTTTTCTCTGCAAAAAGAAGCTGAGAACTTGTTTACTGTTTTTTTATTAACAGTTTTGTGTGAAAAATGTTATGCTAAAGAGCTCAAACCACACTGAGCGTCCGCCATTTTGAGAACCGACTAAAGGAAAAAGAGACAGCCGATGTCACGTCAAGGGGCCTCCTTCCCATTTTTCTTAAAGAGACACGCTGCTCGCTCCCTCACTATCCATCCTTTGGTTCAAACAGTCTTATACTGCCATGCGGTGGTCAAAAAAATATACTACATGCAAAACAATCTAACAAACAATTTTTCTTAAATAATACTAATTATTGTCAAATATGAAACAATTTTATCGTTTATCACAATAATTTCTGAGACAATTAATCGCCCAGCAAAATTTGTTATCGTGACAGGCCCATTTCTAGGTGTGTTTGAGCAAAAGCACTTGGACACCAATGGTGTCATTTTGCTTCAACTACCGTTACTTTTATTTCCAGAAGCCGGCTGTTGTGTGCGCAAACAACAGGGACGTCTTTGAGGAGCAGTTGGTCAGGACAGTCCATTTGTAAGACTCTTACAGATACACTTGTAAAGGTACCACTTTATAATAAGGCTCCCCTTATAGATGGTTAATAAATAGTTAATAGATATGTTATTAATTCCTCTATAAACACTTTATCAATCATTAATAACTTCTTATTATGCATAAGTTAAGGGTGACAAAGAGACAAAACTGACCAGTTTCTTGATAAATAGTGAGCCAAATCTGTTCACCTATATATTTAATCTAGAGTTGTTATATTAAACATTTCAGACTAAGTTACTACCTTGTAAACACAATAAGCATTTGTAAACCCAATGTTTTTTAGGATGTACTTTATCACTGCATTATAAGTATCTACAACTATAGATACACTAACCAGAAGATGACAGTCATGTAACGTGTAGCTCACAGTGATCCACTCACAGAAAATTCCCACCAAACTACAGATTTATTGTATTTCAACTCTTTGCTTTCACTCCTGTTGCAGCGTAGGTTTCAGGTGCACTTTATTGTTTGTTTATTGTTGCTTTAAATAAAATATTCAGCACGGCTTATCAGTAATAATCATACAGATGAAACAATAAATCGTTGAGATATTTTGCAGTTACACATTATTCTCAGGAGAGGGTGGAGACCCCAACACAAAAAATGAAAACTGATTCAGTCCTTGTTAGATGGAGGCTAATCCCTCTGCAGGGCGAATACATAAAGACAACATCTAATAAATAATATTTGTTGAATGTGGATTTAACTTATTCCTTATTGATGCCTCTTCTACTGAGCCTCTTCATCTTTCTGCAGCCATCTACGACTCATTCAGACCTGTTCCCACTCTGTAAATGGTTGATTAATGCATGTGGACCACAGCAGTTTTACAGGGTTTTCTCCGCACATCATCACTAGAAAGAAAACTGTAACTTATTTGTCTGGTTCAGCAGCTTGTTTGAGTTAGAGAGATGTTTCTGCATCAGTGACAAACTGTGCCGCAGTGCTGTTTTCTTCCTTTCACTGATACGAGTATGTAGACTGACACTCCCACAATGATTACGTACACAACACCAGAATATTAATGCATAGAACAACAATTACTACAGTTTTATGTGTTTACAGCAGCAAGAAACCCAGACTCACACAATGCCCTCTGCTCAGCCTTTCACCTTGGTACCAGCATTCCCTTTGAGTCACTAATTGGCCCATATTGAATAGACTTGATTTTTCCACCTCCTTCTCCTCACATCCCTCCATCCCGTCCTCCTTCTCTGCCTCATCGTCCCCTCTCTGTGTTCTCTCCAGCTCTGAAAGAGAGGAAGGAAGTGTGTGGATGAGTGTGTGAACCCTGTAGCCTCTCGCCTCTTGTTTTCCCTCTCTTTCTGTTTTCAAGTGCGAGTCAAAGCAGTGAGCCGGGGGCCCCTTAATATACACAGAGAACGACCGGGGGCCCGCTCAGTTTCATCTGTAGGACCAGCTAAATAACCCTTTTATAGGAGGAAGGATAAGCAGTGGAGTCATCCCAGAGATTAAAAGAGGGTCAGGGACATTAGTTGGTAGTTAGTGTCTTCTCTGTCATAAGTGGATAAGTAAATGTGTTGGGATGGGGGGTGGGGGGGAGGTCATTATGGGATTAAATGAGATTTTAAAGCAGCGTGCCAAATGCACTCACAGCACCCATATATAATGGTTTGATTTAAGTTAATGATTTAATTTTAAAGGAGCTGGCACATCTAGACCTGTTACCAGAGAGCAGAAGGGTTGGCATCATTGGCGGAGTCATCCTGTTATCAGACAGTTGCTGGAGTATCCCAACAGTCAGAAAAACATAGTGAGTGAAGGTCATTAGATACAGAGGATACCATGAACATTAACCCTCTACCGTACGCATAATGATGACAGTTGAAAAAAAATGTTTGGGGTGTTTTTTACATAAAATACACCAAGTAAACATAATCAAGAGACATTTAAAAAAAAAATATATATATATATATATATAGTCAGAGTTTCTTTATTGTCATTCGCACCTCATGTGGTACATGTGGTGGAGCGAAATTATGTACACAGGGTCCCAGTTACATCCAACAATAAAATGTATTAGAAAAACAGTAATAACATCTAAGATATGAACTAAGAAAAACATCAACTAAATATACACTAAGCACTCATAACATAAAAACATTGAACATCAGCACAAACATGAACATGAGTCTGTGAGCAGATGTGCACGCATGAACACATCAACATTGAAACAGATCATCAGCAACATGAAACAGATCAGCAGCAACATGATATGGTTTTTCACAGGGATTATTCTAGTTAGAGATTCATGAGTCTAACAGCCTCAGGGTAGAAGCTGTTCCTCAGTCTAGTGGTTCTACACTTAATGCTCCTTAACCTCCTTCCTGAGGGGAGTGGGGCAAAAAGTGTGTGTGCTGGGTGAGTGGGGTCCTTCATGATGCAGGTGGCCCTCTTCCTGCATCTGGAGGTGTAGATGTCTGTGATGGTGGGGAGGCTGATTCCAACAGATTTCTGTGCAGCCTTCACCACTCTCTGCAAAGCTTTTCTTTCTGCAGCTGTGCAGCCTCCATGCCACACATTGATGCTGGAGCACAGGATGCTCTCCACTGCACACCTGTAGAAGGAGGTGAGGACTGAGCTTCCCAGACCAGCTCGCCTCAGCCGTCTGAGGAAGTAGAGTCTCTGATGAGCTTTCTTGATCAGGCTGGTCGTGTTGTTGCTCCAGCTGAGGTTGTCATTCATGTGTACACCCAAGTACTTGTAGCTGGAGACCACTTCCACCGCAGATCCTCTTATGTTCAGGGGGGTGTAGGTGTTTTTGTTCCTTCTGAAGTCCACAATCATCTCCTTTGTCTTCTTCACATTGATGTGAAGGTTATTCTCTCTGCACCAGCTCTCCAGGTGTTCCACCTCTTGCCTGTAGCTGGACTCCTCATTGTTTGTGATGCATCCCACCACCGCTGTATCATCTGCAAACTTTACAATGTGACAGCCTGGATGGGTAGCTGCACAATCATACGTGAGCAGAGTAAACAGGAAGGGGCTCAACACACATCCCTGAGGAGAGCCAGTGCTGAGGGTTATGGTGGAGGAGGAGAGGTTGTGGATCCTCACTAACTGTGGTCTGTTTGTTAAGAAGTCTAGTACCCAGTTGCAGATGGAGGGGCTTAGTCCTAGTGTGGATAGTTTGTCCATCAGGGTTTGGGGGATCATGGTGTTGAAGGCGGATGTGAAGTCCACAAAGAGCATACGGACGTAAGAGTTTTTCTGCTCCAGGTGGTTGAGCGCAGTGTGGACCACAGAGGAGATTGCATCCTCTGTTGATCGGTTCTCACGGTATGCATACTGATGAGGGTCCTCGTTGATGTTGATGGTTGTTTTGATGCGAGTCATGACCAGTTTTTCAAAGCATTTAGCTACTATCGGGGTGAGGGCCACTGGCCGATAGTCATTCAGACCAGTCACTGTAGAGCTTTTTGGGACAGGGATGATGGTGGCAGTCTTCAGGCAGGTGGGAACTGTCTCCAGGGTAAGTGAGGTGTTAAAGATGTCTGCCAGCACCTCACAGAGCTGATCAGCACATTCCTTCAACACTTTTCCAGGGATGTTGTCTGGGCCAGTTGCCTTGTGCGGATTAATCCTCCTGAAGGTACTCCTTACTTCTGCTGAGGTCACGCTGAGATGCTCTTCGTCCGGTGGTGAGGTGAGTCTGGTGCTGGGTGGTCTGTTCGGGTCTTCAAAGCGTGCATAGAACTTGTTGAGGGCATCAGGCAGAGATGGGTCTTTGGGGCATTGTTCACTCCTTCCTTTATAATCTGTTATGCACTTAATGCCCCTCCACATGCTCCAAGGGTCTTGTGAGATGAATTGACCCTCGATCCTCTGTGCATATGTGCCCTTGGCCCTCTTAATACCAGCAACCAGCTCTTTTCTTGTCCTACTCAGCTCCTCTGAGCTTCCAGACCTGAAGGCAGTGTTCCTGGCTTCCAGCAGGGTACGCACCTCTGCATTCAGCCAAGGTTTTCTGTTTGGGTAGCTTTTAACATTTCTGATAGTGGAGACGGTGTCAGTACATGTACTAATGTAACCCAGAACTGAGGATGTGTATTGGTCAAGATCAAGCGAACCTCCATTTTCAGCAGCTTCTCTGAAAACCTGCCAGTCTGTTCGATCAAAACAATCTCTCAGTATGGGGCCACTGTCCTGGATCCAGCATTTAACTTTCTTTTGTAACGGTCTGGAGCGTCTCAGCGGGGGCATGTAAGCAGGAGCCAGGAAGATTGAGATGTGGTCTGACAGTCCTAGGTGGGGGCGGGGTTCGGCTTTGTATGCATCTTTTACGTTCATGTAAACACGGTCCAGCGTCTTGTCTCCACGTGTCGGAATCGTCACATGCTGATTAAAGCTTGGGA
>NC_056503.1:17818808-17827278 GCF_014905685.2 Nematolebias whitei
TATATATAGTTATATAGTTATTTTTTGTTGACATTGCCCTGCACAGCATTTCCAGTATGAAGATAAACTAGTCTTAAAAGTAGTCACCCATGCATACAACAGCATCCACAAATGCATGAACAGGTTTACAAATGTACACATATGCAATAAATTAAGGGTTAGTGGGGAGTGGTGGCGCAGAGGTTAGAGAGGTGGGCTTGTGATCCGAAGATCGCCGGTTCACGCCCCGGCCCCGACAACATCAAAAATTGTGGGTGGGGTAGGTGAAACACCCACACTTGCCCCCACCCTCATTCGCCCCACTCTGGGCCCATGAGCAAGGCCCTTAACCCCACCATGTGCTCCCTAAACAGGTCTCTCTTGAAAATGAGTTCTCGTGGCTCAATGAGACTAACCTGGATAAATAAAAGCTAAATGAAAAAAAAAAAAAAAAAAAAAAAAAAAAAAAATAGGAATTGTTAAATAAATGTGCACAAATCACCTGCTGGGACAACTGAGCCTTACCAGATCATCATCATAATAATAATGCATTTTATTTGTTAGTGCCTTTCAATACATCCAAGGACACTTCACAACATTAAAAACACAAAATAAAACAATACAAAATGGCTATAAAAACACTAAACCAAGAAGAAAGTAACAAGACTATACAGATATACAGTTATTGGGAAAATACACATTTCTATATATTGTATATTAAAACATTTACATTAATTTTACTGGATTCCAGATGTTACTTTTGCGAAAATAAACAACCTAAAATGAGTAGGACGTGTTTGAATCTTGTGGTATGATTGTGTGACTGCTTTTCAGGCTCATTTTTCTTCATATTCCAGCTCTTGTAAGACTTTGACCATCAGGACATACAGATCAGGACAAATCATGTCACCGTGGTCTCACCTACCCATTGGTCTTGTTTAAACCAGTGGCTACATGAGGGCACCCACACATGAAAACACGACAACACACCGTATCATCCCACATTGTATCGGACTACAATACAAGTTCATGTCCTTCATATAGGCTGCTGTTAACACCAGAGCACAGACGGCTGCATTTAGAGCGGTGCCGTAACTGGGAGGAATGGATTAATGTCAAGTGGAGTCGTATCATGTTCAGAAGTTTCTCTTGGTTTTTGTTGTACCACAAAGGATCATCATGCGAGTGAGTGACAGTTCTGAGGGGAGAGGATCAATCTTACCAATGCTGTAGAGACACATCAACTCTACTCCTGGCGTTGTGGTGTGGGGATCCATAGGGTAGGACTTCAGGTCGTCTATTTGGGGAACCCTGATGGAACAGCCCTTCGTTAGTGTCATCCTGTGTCCACATGTCTTACCCCACCTAAGATAGGACCCTGGTGGTTGTTTTTACCATACCATACCATACCAATTTATTTATATAGCACTTAAAACAGCAACAAGGCCAACCAAAGTGCTGTACAAAAGAACACAAACATGCACAGCAGTTAGGAAAACATAAAATAGAAATACAGATACAAATAGCAGCAGAAGCTAACTAAAATGGCCAACAGAGTAGAGAACAGACCGGGCCAAAACAAATCACACCGTGTTAAAGGCAAGCGAATAGAAGTGGGTCTTCAAGCGAGACTTAAAGACTGAGAGTGTGGGAGCCTGCCGGACACTCAGTGGCAACTCATTCCACAGTCGTGGACCTGCAACAGAGAAAGCCCTGTCACCCCTGAGCTTACGACGGGTTTCTGGGACTGAAAGAAGCATCTGGTCTGCTGACCTCAGAGAGCGCGGTGGGACATATGGCTGCAGAAGATCAGTGAGATAGGATGGGGCGGAACTGTTCAGTGATTTAAAAACATACATGAGAATTTTGAAATGGATCCGAAGGTGAATGGGTAGCCAGTGCAGGGAGGCCAAAACTGGCGTGATGTGCTCTCTATAGCCTGTACCAGTTAAAAATCGGGCTGCAGCATTTTGGACCAGTTGTAGACGAGCAATGGAGGACTGACTGATTCCAAACAGAAGTGAATTGCAGTAATCAAGCCTAGATGTTATGAAGGCGTGGATCACTGTCTCAAGGTTCTTTTTGGAGAGTATAGGCTTCAGCTTAGACAGCCGTCTCAGCTGAAAAAAACAGGATTTGACCATCATGTTTACGTGACTGTTGAGTTTTAAGGACGGGTCCATTATCACCCCCAGATTAGTGACCTTTTGTTTCTCTAGCGGGGCTAGAGAGAAAAGGTCAATGTCATGGTTCATGAGTGAGCCACTGGGATGGAACAGCATGACTTCAGACTTCTTCTCATTGAAGCTTAAGAAGTTTAAAGCCATCCAGTCCCGGATGTCAACCAGGCAGTCAAGAAGAGGCTGAATAGAGCGTGTGCCTCTGTGCCTCAGGGGGAAATAAATTTGGCAATCATCGGCGTAGATGATTTCTTCAGACTGCTTCTTTGTGCAGGAGTTGCCGCAGCGAGCGGTCACATTATAGTTATTGTTTTACTCTGTATGCCCTTCTTGGTGCAACCTGGGCTCAAACCTGCAGCCAGGCCACAGTATTGGCCACCAAGCTACAGCAGCCCCTAAAACAGGACCATGAAACAGTCTTTGAAAAGACAACACCAGTCTATGTTCTGCAGCAGAATGAGGCCCTCATGTGGTCCCTTTTTCTTTCCCCAATTGAACATGTGTGTAATAGCTTCACTGACCAAGTGATGATCTGTCAGATCTTGAAGGACACTTACAACTGTGGACTGAATTGCCACAGAAGAAGATACAAAGACTGTATGACTCACTAAATAACTGCTTGTAAGCAAACCTGACGGTGAGCCACACCTTACTGACCTGGAAGCAGCAGAGTCCCTGCACAGATAACACTGTTATTCATTTGATTGATATTTTAATCACTATACCACACATGACCTTCTTTAAGTTCCACCGCTCTAACCTGCTCCTTAACATTTTTGTCATTGAGTGTTTTGTGGATCAGTATTTGGACTAATTTGTACAAAACTAAATGAGTATTTTAAACTTTCTTTAGATAAAAAGCCATTTTAGTGACTCGTTTTCAAACGCCCGTTGAAAGGCGATGTATTAAAGTGTATTCTCTGCATGTCCATCTGTAAACCTTCTTTTGTTCTGCCCATAATGTCTGATGCGCTCAAGAAAATTGAACAAAACTTCACACGCATATGCATCATCACTTGGTGGAGTATGTTGTGCAATATCTCCCCAGCTTCAAGGCCACAAATCAAGGTCAAATGTTATACAACATCTTTGCTTGACCGGGCCATAACTTCTGATCCACTCAAGATAATTTAACAAAATTAATACACTTTTGTACCACCACTAGACAACATGTAGCATATTTTCATCTCCCCAGCTCTAAGGTCAAGGTCAAAGGTATACAAGGTCCTTGCTTGACTGTGTCTTTGCTATAGATTGCTGTATATTTGTTGATGGGTGTATCGTGTCTGTCGTAAAAGGATGGATTTCTCTCTTCCAGTCTATGGTGAGGTTCTGCCTTAAGTGGTGGAGTTCAAGAATCTCTGGGTTTTGTTCACGAGTGAGGGAAGAATGGAGCGTGAGATTGACAGATGGATTGGTGCAGCATCTGCAGTATTGCTGACTCTGTACCGGTCTGTTGTGGTGAAGAGAGAGCTGAGCTCTAAGGCAAAGCTTTCTGTTTACCGGTCGGTCTATGTTCCCTCTCCTATGGCCACAAACTCTGGTTCCTGGACAACTCCCTAGGGAGGTGTTTCGAGCATGTCTGACTGGGAGAAGATCCCAGGAAAGACCCAGGACATGCTGGAGATACTATGTCTCTTGGTTGACTTGGGAATGCCTTGGGGTCCTCCCAGAAGAGCTGGAAGAGGAGGCTGTAGAAAGAGATGTCTGGGCCTCCCTGCTCAAGATGCTACCTCTGCGACCCGACTTCGGAATAAACGGAAGATAATGGATGGATGGATGGATGTATAAGGAGTATTAAAGGTTTTAAACACAACAATATGCTCCAGGTTGGATGGACGGGTGTGTAATGTGCCATATTTTGTACACTTGTTGAACTTTTCTGTTTTTCTTTGATGTAATGTAATCCCACCTATTTCTTGTCTTGTTTCCTGTGTCTGCCTCTCTCAGGACCTCATCGTGGACCAGACCATAGAGAAGGTTTCATTCTGCGCTCCTGACCGTAACTACGACAAGGCCTTCTCCTATATCTGCAGAGATGGAACCACCCGACGCTGGATGTGCCACTGTTTCATGGCTCTGAAAGACTCTGTGAGTCTTTTTGTGACATTTTGTTTGTCTTACATTTTGTCAATACATTGCTTTAGATAAGATGATAGTTCAGTAGTTGCTCACAGAAGTTCTGCTATTAGTGCATGAGTTATAAAATAATAAGTCAAGATTATTGTACTGTCTTAAAGTATATTTGCAGCCAAGCCAGCTGATTTCAAACCTCAAGCTGAAATTTAAGGCCTGCAGCAGTAAGAGCAGTACACTCTCATGTCATGTCAAATTTATGTTAATAATAAATTTATTATAATAATAATAAACCCAATAAAAACATTTTAACAAAATAAAAAAGAGTTAAGATGTAATTCAGTCTGGTTTAAATAGGGTTTCTTGGTTACATGAACTCAAACTGAGGGTTGGATTAATAATGTGGTTAGAAGAGAACAGAGCGCAAATCTGTGGGATTAGAAAAAGGGATTAAGTCTGCAGGGTTATCTATCCATCTCTGTCTGCCTCTGTTTGCCTGACACCTTCTCCATGTCTACACGCTCCATGTCTCTCCTGTTGCTGTCATGGCCGACCCTGAAGGGGCTCACACCTAAGAGCAGGAGAACACTGCAGGAAGTTGTTGCATTTAGACTCGTGTGGTTTGACAACTTAACTCTATAACACATTGTGCGCAGATAAAGCTATCAATAGACAGATACTGTTTGTTTGCAATAAATGATCATTATTCACTTTATAGAAGACGGTGGTTCTCAAACATTTCATTACATTTCATTCAGTCAACTGTCAAGTTTTCAGACACACAACCAGTTTTTTCTTTCACCATTCTTTGTTATTCCAACAGCTAGATATATTTAATCTCACCTCTTTTTATGTCTAAATACACCGTTGCACATTGTGAGTAAACAAGCAGTACGCCGATGTCCCCCATCATAGTTTTCAAGATGAGCATTTTTCTGGACTGGAATTGAACAGGGAAGACAAGTAAACCTTAGTTGTTGTTTTTTTGTTTATTTAGTTTTTTTCTTGTCCGAGGCAAAGCAGAGTGATAGATCCTGGAGAGTGGAGGGAGCAGTTTTATCCATCACCAGACACAATGGAGGAGCCAGGGGGTGACCAATGGTGGCCTTGGCTGCCATAAATTAATCTGTGGCCATCCCAATCATTTGAGGAAACTACTTTTTCAAGCAATATAGAAACTAGACAGCATAGTTTCCTCAAATGCTCACGGCAGTCCATCCATCCATCTATTATCTTTTTCCTGCTTCTTCTTTTTCGGGTCGCGGGGGTCACTGGGGTCACTGGTGCCCATATCCAGCAATCACTGTGTGAGAGGTGATGGACACCCTGGACAGGTCTCCAGTCCAACACAGGGACACAGAGACAAATGAGACAAACAAGACAAACAACCATTCACTCTCTCACTCACACCTAGGTATAATTTAGAGTTACCAATCTGTCTAACATGCATGTTTTTGGTCTGTGGGAGGAAACCGGAGTACCCGGAGAAAACCCACGCATGCGCGGAGAGAACTTGCAAATTCCACCCAGAAAGGCCCTGGCCAGGATTTGATTGGGCGACCTGCTCACTGAGAGGCGGCAGCTCTACCAACTGCGCTACCGTGCTGCCCTCATTGGGGTAGACAATTTACAAATATATATACGGTGGTGCCCATCTTGGATTTTGATGTGGCAACCCATGTTTCGATAGTGACCTTTCTTATACCTAGATGCAGCTACAGACCAAAATGGATTGTTGCTTATTTTTTAAGTTATCCAACTCACAAGACAGATGGACAGACAAAGGCGGTCAACAAACATGGGTCAGAACTGGAGTACCATTTGATTCTCATCAAGGGAGTCTGAATAGAATCTTACACAGTCCAACACGCAGTCTGCCCCTCACAAAAACAAAGTACGGGTTGAAACATCTAAACATAAGTTCTGCTTGAAATTCTTGGGCCCAGAAATTAAATTAAAATAAAATATAACTCATCTTCTTCTAGAAGTCGTACCCAACAGTATGAGAGCCACTGCTGGTTGAAATGAGCGTTGAATCTAAAAACAGTCTTTAAACGTTACAGGTTTACAGTGTGAGGTGTTGCTGAAAGTAACATTGTAGTTTGTGTCTCAGGGGGAGAGGCTGAGCCACGCAGTGGGCTGTGCCTTCGCCGCCTGCCTGGAGAGGAAGCAGCGCAGGGAGAAGGAGTGTGGCGTGACGGCGTCGTTTGATGCCAGTCGCACCTCGTTTGTGCGTGAAGGCTCTTTCCGCATCAACTCATCCTCCAGCCAGCAGGGCAGCAGCAGCGAGCGAGATGAGAAGCTGCAGGACAAGAAGAAAGGTCAGAGAGCGTTTTACACCTGAGCCAGAAAAATCTCAAATGTCATCAATGGAAAGAGCGTTCAAACTATACGATGGAGTATTAGGGCCACGCTAAGAAAAAATACATAACGAGAATGAAGTAGTAGTATTACCTTATGGGGAGTGGTGGCGCAGAGGTTAGAGAATGTGGGCCTGTGATCAGAAGATCGCCAGTTCAAGCCCCGGTACTGACAACATAAAAAATGTGGGTGGGGTAGGTGAAGCACCCACACCTGCCCCTACCCTCATTCGCCACACTCTGGGCCCATGAGCAAGGCCCTTAACCCCCATCTGCTCCCTAAACAGGTCTCTCTTGAAAATGAGTTCTCGTGGCTCAATGAGACTACCTGTATAAATAAAGGGTAAATGAAAAAAAAAGAAAGAAAAAAATTATGAGAATAAAGTCATACGAGAATAAAGTCATAGTATTACCAGAATAAAGTTGTAGTATTATGAGAATAAAGTCATACGAGAATAAAGTTGTAGTATTACCGAATAAAGTTGTAATATTATGAGAATAATCATATGAGAATAAAGTCATAGTATTACGAGAATAAAGTCATATGAGAATAAAGTTGTAATATTACGAGAATACTCATACAAGAATAAAATCAAAATATTACGAGAATAAACTCGTAAGTCATTTTCAGTTAGAAAAACTACTAAGCTAACCACTTGTAGCTTTGCAGTCGCCCACTGCCAGAAAGCTCCTCTTCCACAAAAGAAGCAATATCTTCCAAATTCATGTGCTTCTTTCTTGGAAACAGACATAGTCATTTGCACAATCGTTTCAAAATCCTGATATTGATACTAATCTGATGCTGATGTGCTAACAGATTAAGTATTCAAAAAACGTCCAATACAAAAACAACTGGACTTTATTTGTAACAGAAGACGTTTCGCTCCTCATCCATTATAAGGCTGAGTGAGATAAGACACACACACATAAGACACACACACACATATGTAGATTGGCAGTTCATACCTAAACACCTTAACAGTAGGTCTTTGTTCATCTAATTCATTCTAATTCAAGACCTACTGTTAAGGTGTTTAGGTGTGAACTGCCAATCTACATATGCGTGTGTGTGTCTTATGTGTGTGAGTCTTATCTCACTCAGTCTTATAACCTGAATCCCTTACTCACTGCTCTTTGAATTGAGAAAGCTTCTCGGATGAGGAGTGAAACGTCTTCTGTTACAAATGAAGTCCAGTTGTTTTTGTATTGAACGTTTTTTGAATTCATCATGTCCTGGATGACTGAGAATCTTCACCAGCCAACAGATTAAGTATTTCCTTATTTGTAAAACCAGTACCAAAGTACAACTTAACAAGCCATTCAACATTCATCAGCAGCTGTAAAATAGCTTTTTCATGTCGTAGTTCTGATATTACAACTTTATTCTCCTAATATTTTGACTTTATTCTCATAATACTATGACTTTATTCTCGTAATATTATGACTTTATTGTTGTATGACTTTATTCTTGTAATATTATGACTTTATTGTTGTACGACTTTATTCTCTTAATATTATGACTTTATTCTCAGAATACTATGACTTTATTCTCGTAATAGTATGCCTTTATTGTTGTACAACTTTATTGTAATATTATGACTTTATTGTTGTACAACTTTATTCTAGTAATATTATGACTTTATTGTCATACAACATCATTCTCCTAATATTTTGACGTTATTCTCATAATACTATGACTTTATTCTTGTAATATTATGATTTTATTGTTGTATGACTTTATTCTCGTAATATTATGATTTCATTGTCATATGACATCATTCTCCTAATATTTCAACTTTATTCTCATAATACTATGACTTTATTCTCTTAATATTATGACTTTATTGTTGTACGACTTTATTCTCGTAATATTAT
>NC_056503.1:17827288-17844803 GCF_014905685.2 Nematolebias whitei
ATTATGACTTTATTGTTGTACGACTTTATTCTCGTAATATTATGACTTTATTATCATACAACATCATTCTCCTAATATTTTGACATCATTCTCCTAATATTTCAACTTTATTCTCATAATATTATGATTTTATTCTGGTAATATTATGATTTTATTGCTGTACAACTTTATTCTCCTAATATTATGACTTTATTGTCATAATACTATGATTTTATTCTTGTAATATTATGACTTTATTGTTGTACGACTTTATTCTCGTAATATTATGACTATTGTTGTACGACTTTATTCTCCTAATATTTCGACTTTATTCTCATAATACTATGACTTTATTCTTGTAATATTATGACTTTATTGTTGTATGAATTTATTCTTGTAATATTATGACTTTATTGTTGTACGACTTTATTCTCTTAATATTATGACTTTATTCTCATAATACTATGACTTTATTCTTGTAATATTATGATTTTATTGTTGTATGACTTTATTCTCGTAATATTATGATTTCATTGTCATATGACATCATTCTCCTAATATTTCGACTTTATTCTCATAATTCTATGACTTTATTCTCATAATATTATGACTTTATTGTTGTACGACTTTATTCTCATAATATTATGACTTTATTGTTGTATGACTTTATTCTCGTAATATTATGACTTTCTTGTTGTACAACTTTATTCTCGTAAAATTATGACTTTACTGTCATATGACATCATTCTCCTAATATTTCGACTTTATTCTCATAATTCTATGACTTTATTCTCATAATATTATGACTTTATTGTTGTACGACTTTATTGTCATAATATTATGACTTTATTGTTGTATGACTTTATTCTCGCAATATTATGACTTTCTTGTTGTACGACTTTATTCTCGTAAAATTATGACTTTACTGTCATACGACATCATTCTCCCAATATTTCGACTTTATTCTCATAATACTATGACTTTATTCTCGTAATATTATGACTTTATCTTTGTACGACTTTATTCTCGTAATATTATGGCTTTATTGTTGTACGACTTTATTCTTGTAATATTATGACTTTGCTGTCATACGACATCATTCTCCTAATATTTCGACTTTATTCTCATAATACTATGACTTTATTCTCGTAATATTATGACTTTATTTTTTGTACGACTTTATTCTCATAATACTTTGGCTTTATTTTCGTAATTTCATTACTTTTTTCTCATATGTAAAAAAAATTTTCTTAGCGTG
The DNA here is from genome assembly GCF_014905685.2 of Nematolebias whitei. Lineage (NCBI taxonomy): Eukaryota > Metazoa > Chordata > Actinopteri > Cyprinodontiformes > Rivulidae > Nematolebias > Nematolebias whitei. The sequence continues at coordinate 17,828,526 of NC_056503.1, forward strand.
GCCCTAATACTCCGTTGTAAAAAACAAACAAATCATAGAGTTCTGTACAATATTTATTGATAAGATTTATTTATTTATTTATTTATTTATTTATTTATTTATTTATTTATTTATTTATTTATAAGAGCAGTAATCAATGCAGCCCTGTTTCCCCCTCTCCCAGATCTGCCTTCTGCCATCCCAGCACTCCCACCGGGCGCTGCTTCCCCACCCGAAGGGGCGGCATCTCCAATGGAGCGCCCAGAACCAGGCGGCCCTCATGCCATCCCTCGCCGCCATGCGCCCATTGAGCAGCTGGTGCGCCAGGGATCCTTCAGGGGATTTCCAGCTCTGAGCCAGAAGAACTCCCCCTTTAAGAGACAGCTGTCGCTCCGCCTCAACGACCTGCCATCTACGCTTCAGCGCAAGACAGACTTCGAGGCCAAAAACCCCGGTGAGTCGAGACACTTTTGAAGAGAGGAAAGGAAGACGCGGATAAAGATAATGGATGGATGGACTCGTGTTGACACCAGTTGATGTTCTGCCCTCGATAGCCTTAGATTAATAAACTAAAAGGCTTCAAACTTGAAATGCAGGAAGAAGAGTTGCAGGATAAGTTCTATGTAAGAGTTTCTGCTTTGGAGCTGTGAAAAAAAAAAAACTTTTTACAGTGTCTTAGCTCAGACCATGTTAATTCTTTTTACACTTTTAATAGTGGGAAATAAGGACCATTGGACATATAGTAAAAATGCTGCACATCAACCTTTCTCTTGTAGGACAGCTGTCCAAGGAAGATATCAGTGCACCAACTGCTCTGTTTTGGTTTTAAAATCTATACAATTGATTTAAATTAAACCATGGCAGCTCCAACACAATATAATGCACACTGCTCCCGTATCAAAATATGACCAATCTGCATTTAATTTAAATTTAAAATTGTTCTGTTGAATATTCAATAGTATAAATTCAATTGTCTGAACTCAGTGAACTCATGAACTTCAACACAACTCCGTCTTTTATTCATCGCTTCTTAGTTTCAAGATAAAATAAATCAGGACTGCTCATCTTTTCTTCTCCTAAAGTTTACTTCATTTTATGTTGCATTCACTGTACACCAGAACTGGGGCTTCCAAACTATTTTTGTCCCCTGTTGTTGGGGGAACTGTAATGTAAATACCCTCCGTCTGTGTTGTGAGTGTGATAACTTTAAAAAAGTGAGCTATCGACTTGCATTTTGGTGTGTGGCACATTTAGATGCAAAAATCCTTGAGTATAGTAACCATAGCCAGCAAACTGTTAGGGACCACCCTGTCGACGATGGAAAAAATATCTATCTATGAATGAAAAGTCCCTAACAAAAATTGAGTGTTGCATCAAAATCCAAGATGGCCACCACTATAGATACAGTATATGTAAACCAGCCACCCCAATCGTTTGAGGAAACTACGCTTTCTAATTCTTTGATTGCTTAAAACTAGTTTCCGCAGATGATTGGGGTGGCCAAAGGTTGGATTCTGTCTAGGACGGCGTATTAAGTTTCATAACTGGCTGTAACTACCTTTGCACCCTGTATTCACTGGTTAACTGGTCATCATTAACTTCACATAGACTCTCTCACTGGTGCATTTTCATCTTTAAATCACTTCTTGGTCTGCTGCCTTCATACATCTCCTCCTACATGTCTCTGCGTGAGTGCAGCTACAGCGTGCGCTCTCAGGACATTATTACCTGCAGTGTTCCCTCAGTGAGGACTGAACTAGGTAAAAGGGACTTCTCCTACTCCGCTCCTGTTTCCTGGAATATCTTGCAAAAAGATCTGAAGCTCTCGACCTTGACCTCTCTAAGTGGCTTCAAACATCTGCTGAGTTCCTGGCAATAAACAATGCAGACATGTTCCTGTTTTTAGTTTTCTACACCGCCCTACAACTAAGCTGTTTTTTTGTTGTTGTTAGTTTTCCTTTTAAATACCATTTTATTTTCACTTGTTAAAAAACATCAATTTGTACGCATCCTTTATGATTGTCTAGTTTGTGATTTTTCAGACATTTTGAAACAAGTTCCTTGATGGAGAATGGGAAAACCTCGAGTGTTTCCATTACAGCTCCTAAAACTTGCCTCACAGAAAACAGCTCAGAGAATTATGTCAGAGTGGCACAAATTATTCAACATCAAAATTCCCTCCGTGTAATCATATTAAATCTTTTCTTCTGCTTGTGTGTGTAATGTTTATTAAAATGATTGATTAGAATCACTTTTTGTTATTCCAGAAAGACTTGAGAAACGTTGTTGTCGCCTCGCTGCAGAGACTCGGCATTCCTCTTGCGTCACGGTTATTTATCGGAGCTTTATTACATTTTCCATTTGGCTGCAGCATATCACGGCTGACCCTTATCTGAAGGGGTCAGAGAAATCTTATTAACATTTAAACCTGCCTTTTTTCTATAGGTATTCTGTTTAATCTTGTCTAACTCTCCATGAATGTGTGAAATGTCTGGTGAAACAGAAAACCCCTTTCCTGTTTATCTCACATGTGCTTTTGTTGCTTGTGTAGTTTTCTATATTTCTATGAGCCACTTAGCCTTGGCAGGTTGTACATGCACACAACTCGGTGTGGTGCCACAAGACCAAGGCGTTGATTATAGGTTTTTTCTTTCATTGATTCAACCTTTATTTATACAGCAAAGAACACAGATGAGGTACAGACAACAATTGACAATTATGTAAAAAGCATATCAAATGAAAAGTACAGTTTAAAATCACTTAGAGAGGTCAAGGTCGAGAACTTCAGATCTTTTTGCAAGATATTCCATGAAACAGGAGCGGAGTAGGAGAAGACCCTTTTGCCTAGTTCAGTTCTCATTGAGGAAACACTGCATGTAATGTCCTGAGAGCGCACGCTGTAGCTGCACTCACGCAGTTAGGGGTGGGCGATATGGCTCAAATATAATATTATGATATTTCCGAGCATTCTGACGATAACGATAAATTTTGTGATGTAACAAAAAAAAACAACAGAAATCATAGTTATCCATTTGACAAAATTAACTTAACACATTGCTTTATATATTGTTGTATAATACATTGTATTATATAAAAACTAAAAAAACAACAAGGGTTAATTTTACTGAAATTACTGTATTTAGTAAAGTATTCAGTCTGAAAGTATAAAAATAAAAATGATCCTTCTGTTATTTAGATTGAAAAAGTCTGCACAAGGTATAGATCAACAAAATCCACCACAAAAACTAAAGTGCAGGTGAAGTTTCCCAAAATAACTGAATAAAATGAAGCTTAAGATCTGTTGAGCATAAATGTAACACAACAAAAAATATGTTTCCTTTAAATGAGCTATAACTTCCAGAACTTAACAAGATGATCAGCTGACCCTGAAGCTTGTGGTGTTTCAGCTTCCTCTGTTCTGCAGGAATGATTCATTTCTCTGATGCTCTGTTTTTCATCACCTGACTCTGATCTTGGTCCATGGACCGACTGTGAAACTCAAGAGACCCAGCCAAGCTGTGTGTATATCGGCAGCTTAGAGCAGGGTGGAGGGGAGGGAGAGACAGTTGAGCTGTGCACTGTCTGTACCCGCAGTTTAGAGCTGGGTGGAGGAACACAGCTGAGCCACAAGTTGTTTGTTTTTAGCTAGCTAGTATTGTGTGCAGCTAATTAGCGTTACACCAGTACTGACAGGTGGGTGGGGGGGTGCGCAGTTCAGTTCAGTAGTTCAGTGCACTCGGTTCTGTTAACAGAGCGGGGTGCCCAGCTTGTCTAAGGGGAAACAATGACATTTATGTCATGAAATTAGCATATCATAATATCATTTATTTTCCTGGGCAAGTTTTTATACAGGTATTATCATGAATGATATGATATGGCCCAGCCCTACATGCCGTGACATGTAGGAGGAGATGTATGAAGACAACAGACTCAAAAGTGATTTAAAATGTACCATTGAGAAAGTCTACATGAAGTTAATGATGTCCAGTTAACCAGTGAATACAGGGTGCAATGGTGGGTACGATAATCACAGCAAGTTATGAATCGTAGTGCACCATGATAGACAGCATCCAACATCTGCAGGGTGCTTGTAGGAGCATTCATGTAAATAATGTCATTGTAGTCAATGGAGGAAAGGAAAGTCACAGTTACAAGACGTTTCCTAGCATTCAGAGTTAGACAGGATCTGTTTCTGAAAAAGAAACCCAGTTTAACTTTCAGTTTCTTTACCAAGTTTTCAACATGGAGCTTAAAAGAGAGATGAAAATCAACCAAGATACCCAAGTATTTGTAATAATCAACAAACTCAACAGGAGCACCAGTCAAAGATAAAATCGAGGGAAGAACTGCTGGGACCGACTTCCTGTTTGAAAACAGCATCCCTTTGGTTTTGTCTGTGTTTAGAACAAGTTTGAGGTGGAACAAATCAGACTGGATGATGTCAAAGGCAGATTTCAAAAGCTGGAAAACCTTAGCAACTGTTTTAGCTCGGCAATGAACAACTGTGTCATCAGCATAGAAATGTATGGATGCATCAGGGATGGTCTGACCTACATTACCTATGTAGATCGTAAAGAGGGTGGGTCCTTAGACTGAGCCTTGTGGTACTCCGTTGTTAACAGTCAGATAACTGGAAGAAGTGCCATAATGTTGAACACATTGCCTCCGATCTGAGACATAGTTAGAGAACCAACCAATGGTGTGTTCTGAGAAACCAGTTTCTGAGAACTTATGACACAAGATGTTATGATCCACAGTGTCAAGAGCTTAAGACAGGTCTAGGTAAAGTACAGCACAATAATCCTTAGCATCCAATACTTCATCAAAGTCATTAAGAACCTTCAGTGAAGCAGTCGTTGTGCTGTGTTGTTTCCTGAAACCAGATTGATGGGGAGGTAAGATGTTAAATGAGTCCAAATACTTTTTTGATTTGAGTTTATCAGTTTTTCTAGAAGCTTGGCTAAAATACAGAGTTTAGAGATTGGTCGATAATTGTTCAGTGAGGTGGGGTCTCCACCCGTCAGTAAAGGTAGAACAAAGGCTGTTTTCCAAACATTTGGAACAGTATTTTGGCTTATGGACAAATTCAAGTTGTGAGACACTGGCTCTGCGATGATGTGTGTGGCCAGCCTTAAGAAATAAGAAGAAAGTCATAAGGGCCTGCTGATTTTTTAGAGTCTAGACCTTTTAACAATTTATTAACCTCACTAACAGAAAACAGTGAAAATGAAAGGGTGTGGTTTTACTGAGGTAGAGATATGATTTGTAGATGTTTGGCTTAGAGGAGAAGTGGCTGATCTAGCATTAGTAACTGTGGCAAACATCCTATTTGTAAAAAAAAAAACTGCAGTATGACTTTTTATAATTGTTTATTGTTGTTACTGTTGTCCATTGTTGTCATCTTTCTTTGTTGAAATCAGGTCTCTCTTGTAAATGAGTCCTCGAGGCTCAATGGGATTACCTGTCTAAATAAAGGTTGAATGAATGAAAAAACAAAGAACTCGAAGCAACAAAACGTCTATTGAAACAGTTCAGGATCTCGTGCTTATTTGACACAGGAACAGAGTTTACAAGAAGCTGTGATGGCAGGTTAGACGAATGAGAGCTGCTGGAGAGAGATTTGATGGTTTTCCAGAATCTTATAGGCTCATTTAGATCTTTGGAGGTCTGCGATAAGATGTACCGTAATAACATTTTGCAGCTTTAATGGAAGTTGTACATTTATTCCGCAGCTGTTGAAAATGCAACCAGTCAGTGTCTGAGCCAGAATGTCTGTCTGTAGCCCAAAGCTGATCTCTTCTGTGCAGGATGTCAGCTCACTCAGGATATGCTCAGATACGCTCACTAAACGGCAGCAGCTCAATTCTGCTGCTTCCTTTCTCCTGTGTGACTTCCTGAACAAAGTTTGTATTGATTTGGGCCATCAATCAGCTGTCCTAGTTAGATTTCCACAAGTCCTCCAAAACTGCCACTGCACAGAGAATAACAAAAACACATAGCTCAGAGTCTTTAGGTACCTCTGAGCTCAGAGGGATGTAGACTAGAAGAGAAAAAAGTTGGATCACTGGTCAGTTTTTGCAAAGTCCTGCACCCTCTGCTCCCTTTGACACACTTTAAGGTCTTTTAAGATACAACCAGTTCTTTTTCAAATTCAAAGAGTGGACCAGGATAGAACAGCAGCAGGGTTTCACGTACAATCAGCCTTTCTGTTCTGTTCTATAGTAATTTATTGGGGACTACCTAGTAAGGCAGCCACCTATTATTATCCACCTGACAATAGGTTCTTAACTTTATATCTTACTCTTCCATCAACTTTAATGCGGCCCAAACCACAATATGTACTCCCATAAATGTTATATCAAAACGACTGGCTCGGCACCGTGATGTGTGCTATTACTTTTATTGGTGTTTCGAGTTACCACGGCAACATAATTTGCAAACAAATATGCCATTTTTATTAGTCATTTTCCATAAACTCTGGTTGCAAATAAAATATTCAAGACATCCACTTGATTTAAAAAGGGGAAATACTGTAAATCTGCCATTTTTAGAAATTTTAAGCTGAAATTTGTTGTGATGGTAGCTGAGACCAATTCCCAACAAATAATTAATTTAAAAAAATTCAAGATGGCTGCCAAAGCTCAATTTAAATGGGTTCAACTTAGTTATTTTTACACATATAGAGCTGAAATTTGGTGTGGTTATAGCTGAGAACCTTTCACATACTGAATCCAAATCAAAAATCCAAGATGGCCACCATAGTTTAAAAGAAAAACATTACTAAGACTCATTGATGTTTTGCCATGTTGAGCTGAAATTTGGTATGATGGAAGCTGAGAGTGAACCCCAGCACATAGTACTGTCAAATCACAATTTTAAAATGGCTGCCATGTGGCAGTCTTTGTCAAAGTTTCTTCAGGAACTTTGGAGTGCTGTCTGTAATCCCAGTTCACCTTAATTCCCACCATGCACATGCTGGCAAACTAAAAGTGTGAAAAACTTTGATTTGTTATAAAGTCTTGCAAGCAGGTTTGTCTTAATTCTTCCATTTTTTTGTAGCAGTTTTTTCTGGGTTTCTCTATTCTTTATTCATTGATTACTGTTAATCAAGTCCCTCTACTTATTATTAGCTCTGGTACGTTTTGTCTGAGCTGTCTCCATTACAAATCACAGCAAATCATTTGAAATACAAATTATCCTACACCTTCATGATAAATCTGTTTTCGCTCTCTCTTTGTGCTGATTAAGCCATAATCTTACTGGACTTCAGCTGCTGGTAACATACTGTGAATTTCAATTTGCAGGGAAGCTCTTGAACCGTTTACGGGGGTTCTCAGTATCCTTGCATGTTGCTTGTCAGTCTCGTATCTTCAGTCAGACTTTCTTTATTTAACGAAATTGTGTACACAGGGTCCCAGTTATATCCAACAAAAGTATAAAATGCAAAAGAAAAACAGTAATAAGATCTAAGATATGAATAAAAAAAATGTTAACTAAAATACACCAAACACTAGTAGTACAAAAACAATACACTGAACAGCAGCACGAACGAGTCTTTGTGAGCAGAGGAGCATGAATGAACACAGTAACATGAAACAGATCAGCAGCAACATGATGTGATTTTTCACAGTGATTATTCTGGTTAGAGATTCATGAGTCTAACATCCTCAGGGTAGAAGCTGTTCCTCAGTCTAGTGGTTCCACACTTGTGTGTCTTGTCAGCCGGCGGAAACTATGCACACTGTCCACAGAGGGTTCAGACTTCATACTCAAGCATCCACCCTGAGCGGCTGCAGACCAGCTCCACAGACAAGGGGCGTTTACCTTAGGGACCAATTGAGGTCGCTGATTGGTCATTTGCTGACACGCCTACTGAATTGATTGACTGGTCGCAAAAAAAAAAAAAAGAGAGCTGTCAGTCCAGCAGCAGCGGTGTTCTGTGTTTATATGTTGTTAATAAAAAGCTCTAAAAAAACAAACAAGATAAAAAAAACAGGGAGCACTGGCCCTGCAGCCCACACATCAGACCAGCCCACCAGGAAATCTTCAGACCCTCCCGCAGCCACGCTGGACCTGATTTTAATTCTCTCGGGCCAAATTCCTTCATTTTTCACAATTTGAGTCATGGCGTCAACGGATGAGGAGGAAGAGATCTCTTGCCTATGGCAAAAAAAAAGAAAAAAAGAAAAAGAAAAGACCATTAAACCAGATCAGAGATGAAGAAGAGGAATTTAATACATCAGTGTTGCATACAAAACAACCCGTCGCTGGGTAGTTTATTGTGCGAGACTGAGTACACGTACGCAGTCGTAAAAATTGAGCTTGGCACGGACATGCCCTGTGGGAGTCCGCTTTAACTCTAATCTGGTATGTGCGTACCTATGCGGACTGACGTACGCTACAGTATACTGGAGGCTTTAATGCTCCTCAACCTCCTTCCTGAGGGGAGCAGGGCAAAAAGTGTGTGTGCTGGGTGAGTGGGGTCCTTCATGATACAGGTGGCCCTCTTCCTGCAACTGGAGGTGTAGATGTCTGTGATGGTGGGGAGGCTGACTCCAACAGACTTCTGTGCAGCTTGAGTATGATCAATAAATTTGCAAGACAAGTTTCTTCTCAAAATGGTCAGTTTTATTGCGGTTGTATCCAAACTGTCTTTAATGCTTCTATTTAGTTTCTGAAATTCTCGAGTGCCAGAGTTGTTATTTAGTGAATTTGTTTTTTTGTTTTTTTTTTTACTTTGCATGCACTGAACTTGCAAAATAAAATGAGCAATAAAATTGTGAAAAAGTCTATAATTGCTCATCTGAGGTATAATGACTTCCCTTCAGCTACACCGGAAGTTTCACCCCTCAACTCTCCTTGTTACTCTGAGATGGTGTAGAGGTAGGGCAGCTGACTTGGGACCAGAAAGTTGCGGTTCGACTTCCCACCATGCCCACATGTCGTGGTGTCTCTGAGCAAGACATCTAATCCCTATATGCTCCCAGAGCAGCTTACATAGCTGCCTACTGCTCCCCCTGGGTGTATCTCAGGTGTGATGGGGTAAATCAGAGAACTAATTTCATCATTGTATGGGAACATACAATAATGACAACACATAGCTCTTACACCTGTGCTATTGTTTGACAGGTGGATTGCCCTGGTCAAACTTACCCTGCACCAAATCATGTTGACACAGGCTGGGCACTTGAAACCACCTGAAGTTTACCTTCTTTGCAACACTAGTTAGGTGGACAAATTGCTGAGTCATAGCATTTTATTGATTTAGGTCTGTAATGCCCTTAGATGCTGGGGTGCACCTCCAACACACTAAATATTAGCCAACATTTTGCGTTTTTTTTTTTTTTTTTTACTCCTGCAATCGGTGCAGAAATGTGCGTGCCCCAGACTCTCAGTGTAGGTGCACTGAAGCAAATGCTGCTTGCAGAGCAAGCACAACTTACCCTGAGTCAGGTGAGTTACTGGCTTTAGGAAACAGTGTTGGAACTGAAAAACATATTTTTTAATTCATAGGAGGCTTTTTTTGTTCTATAATCTCTGACTTTAATGCTAACTGGGATGGTTGCTTCTCCCCTATCTGTTTGTCTCATGACTCACTCTCCTTTTTATCCCATTCCAAACATTTCTTTCATTAATTTCTTCCACCAACCCTCTGTGTTTCCCTTTTTCCCAGTACTAGAGATGGACATGGGCCTATCAGGTGAAGGGGATAGTAGTATTAATGCCCTGTGCTGCCAGATCAACACATCCTTTACGAAGCCGTCGGACGAGTTCTTCTCCAACCCGTCGATGTGTGCCAACGACCCACCTTCTTGCACTGTGCCTCCCATTCTGCCTCCGCCACCTGCGCCGATGCACGGTAAGAAGAATCTGACTAATTGTGACAAATTTGTGTTTTGAACGCGATTCTGATGTGGTGAGGTGTTACCACTTTATGAAACGCTTCTCCTTCTTCTAAATTTCCAGCTACCTCGACCTGGGTTCAACCAGAATCTTCCCTCCACTCTCCTCCACCGGTTTCCATGGCGATGCAGAGTGGACACAAACGCACTCCTTCAGAGGCTGAGAGGTGGTTGGAGGAAGTATCTAAGGCCGTCAAAGCCCAACAGACACCCCCTCCAGGCCCCACCATCCCCACTATTCCTGGGCCCCCTTCAATGGCCAGTCACCACATATCCACTCAAGCAGCTATGCCATCTGCCCCGGTCTCCACAGTCCCCATGCCCCTTAGCGCCTTGTCCAAACCACTCTCTTGTCAAGTCTCTATGCCCCTACCACCCATGTCGCTATCATCTGTTCCTCTAATACCAGGTCCACCAGTGTCAGGTCCCCCAATGTCTCTTCCATCCATGTCCATCCCCACCATGTCGGGTCCAAGCATGTCAGGGGCCCCCATGATGCATCCCTCTTTAGCTGGACCCCCTGGTTCCCTTCCAAGCTCCATGCAACCATTCCCTCTGGCTTTTGATGCCTCCCCAGCTCCTGTAGGAATGTTTGCCAGCCAGCCGGTCCAACCTGCTTTCCTGCCCATGCAGACCTACATGCCTGGTCTGGCCAGCAGTATGACCTATCCCAACGCCAGTGTGCCTGTGGTGGGCATCACGCCATCACAAATGGTGGCCAACGCCTTCTGCACCGCCACAAGCTCATCGGGCACAGCTGGAGCGATGGGATCGACTGCAGCAGCATCCAAAGTGGGAGCTCTAGGAACAGTCGGACAGCACCATTCCTATCCAGGAGCACCTGGTGCATCTGCAGGGTTCCCCACAGCTTCAGTTTCCTCCACCCCACCACTATCAACATCCATCAATGGCCTCCCACCACACAGCAGCGCTACAACAACCCTCCAGAATGGGACCGCAGGCTGCACCGGGAGCAGCGGAGGCGGTAGCTGCTGGCCCCCCGAGGGCAGCCAGCTAACAACAGCTAGCAACTCCCAAGACGATGATCGTTTTGAAGCCAAGTGGGCAGCACTGGAGACCAAACCAGCACCTCAGGCAGCAGAGAACAAGGCGTCAGCTGCCACCTCCAACCCGTTTTCCAACAATCTGCAAAAGACCTTTGAAATTGAGCTCTGAGATGGATTCAGGATCTTAAAGCTCTGGTGTTAAAACCGATGAAGTCAGGATCTAATTTCACAATTTCTGTTCAAATGGGATGCAGTCTGCTTTGACCTTTCATAGGAGTCAGCGCTGCGACCATGTTAATTTCTTTCTTTTTGATCTCGTGTGTGATGGAGAACAAAACTACAACCTGATGGTCTGAACCCCTTGAGTCCTCCTGTTACCTGCCTCTCCTTCCTGAGTTCACGTCTCTGCTCCGGCTTCACGCTTCCTGCCGGAAGTCCCTGAATATATTGCACGAGAGGAGCACGGTGGGGGGTGGGAGGGAGATCCCGGTGGTTTCTTTCTTTAAAAGGGCACTCCACATTCCAACTCCATGAGATTATTTTTGCTTGATTTCTTTTGTGGGGTCACCTTGGAACATGTGTGGAGATGTTAGGATGCCTGAAAGGACTGGACCCAAACGACTTACTGACCAATAGTAGAGATTTAAGGCCAAAACTATTTTATTTATTGTATTGTATTTTTTATTCTAACAGCTTATGTGTACTTAAAAGTCCGACATTTTAAGCAGTGTTCCAGGAGCAAGTTATAGTTTTTTAGACCTGCATATATTTCTTTTTTTTCTAAACTTCACATTACAGAGAGTTTACAGGCATGGTTGAACCATAAAGAAGGCAAAGCACTGTGGGAAGCATGTGACAGGAACCAAATAACCACAACACCCTCTCTGCAGCTGTGAGAGCGGCGTGCAGCAGTCCTCACTCACCTGTGCACCTCTGCTGCTGAGTCCGAGCGGCGTCTCTCGACTGCGTAGCTCGTTTCTCTTGTGATGCTCAGATAAAATGAACAATCACTTTAGGATAAGCAACACACAGAAACTCTGGACTATAAAGCACACAGCTGTTATTTGGAGGAACTCTTACAACTCAGCGGATAAAAACGACTGAACAACACTGTGCGACTGACTGAGAACCAATGACTAATCCAGATTTCATAAATCACAGGGTAAAGCTTCATTGTGTTCAGAATGCTTGTGTTTTAGGGCCGGTGCAGGGAGGAGAACACAGGAAGAAGGAGGCGATCATGAATGTAAATCAAAGATTCAGTGAAGAGAACAAAAGTAGCAGCAGAAGCACAGTTTAGTCGTAGAGAGGAGCAGCTACACCTGGAGTCTTACCTTTAAAAGATGCAAAAACGAGAGACAGGATGTAAAAGTGGGAGGCAGGTTGTTGAGAACAAATTCACGTTGCCCACGATGGAAGAAGTGACTGTTTTTATTTATTTATTATTTTATGTATAAAATTACACTTCAGGAGCATTTTCTCTCACTTTTCAAACCTCCAAAGCAACACTTCTGATTACATTTGAAAGAGAAATGAATCTTTATATACATGACCTAAAAAAAAAACGTAAAAAAAAACTTTATACAACTCTTGATATGGTTAATTTACATCTACAAGACTTTCAGCTTGGTTCCTTTTAAGAGGATTAGCATTTTGAAGTGGAGGTCTGAGAAAAAGTGAGGAACAATCATTATCTTACCTGTTTTAGATGGCCTATTGAACACCCTCAGTTTGGAGAAGTAGAATTTAAACCTGACCGGATTGATGAGTTAATGGCTCCACCATCAAGTTTACAACAAATACTTGTTAACAAAATAATTCCAAGTTGTGCTGTATAAATTAAAACAACTGCTGTAGCAGCTAGCTGTAGCACTTCCACTGCAAACTGTCAACTCTGGCAAGAATTTACAACATTTAGTCAATATGCTGGTGAAGATTCTCAGTCATCCAGGAGATAAATAAAAAACGTTCAATACAAAAACAACTGGACTCTGTAACAGGAGACGTTTCACTCCTGTGTGTGTCTTATCTCACTCAGCCTTAAACCTGAACCCCTCACTCTCTGCTCTTTGAATTGAGAAAGCTCCTCGGATGAGGAGCGAAACGTCTTCTGTTACAAATAAAGTCCAGTTGTTTTTGTATTGAACCTTTTTTTTGAACATTTAGTCAAAATAATTGTGTAATCTGAAACTGGTGGCAGCACAAAAGTATTATTTGCATAAGCATTTATTTATTTTTATTTAGTTGTCTTTGGGTGGCACGGTGGTGCAGTTGATAGAGCTGTTGCCTCTCAGCGAGAAGGTCACCGGATCAAATCCCGGACGGGTGCCTTTCTGGGTGGTTTTGATTGTTTGGAACATGGATCTACTTGAAACATGTTGATGTCTGGTCCAAACGGATCCACGTCCTTCAGTTCATCATTTGTTTTGGCAGAAATGTCCTAAAACTCTTGCTGAGACAGACTCGAGTGCTACATCTACCTGCTACTGCTGTGTGCACCCAACCACAGAATGTTTTGTAGATAACCTTGTAGCACAACTTTGTTGGGGGTGTCAAACTTTATATAACAGCAACTGTGTAAGCCTCCTTGAAGTTTTTAGACTAGCCATTAGCTCATCCGTCCTGTAGAAAATAAACTTGTTTCTCCAGACTGGTGTTATTCAAAAAGTCATCCACAACAGGTAAGATGTTTGTTGTTCAAAACGTCAAAATGGCTGGATGCAATATTACAGAAATGTAGAAATGTTTGTAGTTGATTCTCCATGTTTTTAAAATTCGATTTAACCCGTTCAGACCAGTTCCTGCTCATCCTTTTAACAACCTTATTTGGTCACTTCCTGTGGCAGCAGTTCCTTCTGATTGGTCTCAAATCATTTCTCCATTTTAAATCCTTCCAAATGCTGGTTTCTGTGAACACATCCAAACCTCCCCCTCCTTTAAAAAGAAGCGATTTGCTCACAGAACACGCTTGTCTCTTTAGAGATATATATTTTTGAGTCGTGTTTGCACGCCCTCCTGTTCCAGACGTGTTTTGCATTAAAGCAAACCTAATGACCTCAGAACTTGATTGTAAGACGATAGCTTAGTGATGGTAACAAAACAAACCAGTGGAGTTTATTTTTAATCTTTATTTACAGAATTTTTGTATTTAAACCAACATATTTGTATTGTAATTACATTGTACAAAAGATAAATAAAGTAATATAATAATACTCATGTTTTGGACGTCATTGCCTACAGATGAGCCGTTTGTTTTTACTCGTCTTTTTTTTTTGTTTTCCAGATTCCCTCATTAAATTCTTAACACTCACCTGTGTTTCTGCAAACCAACGTTTTTATAAAGTTGCTTTAATCAAGGAGATTTAAAGTGAATTAAACTCAGAAGAATTAATCATGTTGGACAGTTTGTTGTTTATTTGTCCTCCGGGTAAGAAGATTGTTACTCCCATCATACATTTGTCAAAAATTCAGGCTTTTTTGAGATGGAGGTTTTGTTGTGTTTGAAATTTGTAATTTTTTCATCTGAATTTACTTTGTAGTAAAACATAAATAAAATTAAAAAAATAAACAGATAAAAAAGAACGTCAAACTGAATGCCTAAAGAAAACAGTTAAAAGCAGGAATATAATAAAGTTTCTGCCTATAATATTGCTCCCCATATGTGAAGCCTGCAGTCAACCTACTTCACATATGGGGAGCAATATTATAGGCAGAAACATGGGTGTGCTATGGGGTCTCCAGTTTCTCCTATTGTTGCCAACCTGTACATGGAGGAGGTAGAAAAGAGAGCCTTGACGTCCTTTTCAGGGACACCACCATTGGTTCAGGTATGTTGACGACACCTGGGTTAAAAATAAATCTCAGGAAGTCCAACATTTTACTGACCACATCAACTTGTGGATAAATACATCAAGTTCACACGAGAAGATGTAAAAAATGGCAAGTTGGCTTTCTTGGACTGTGAGGTCTCAGTCTCTGATAGAGGACATTTGCAAACTGAGGTGTACCGCAAACCCACCCACACAGACCAGTATTTGCAGTTTGACTCCCATCACCCTTTGGAGCACAAGTTAGGAGTCATCAGGACTCTGTACCACAGAGCAGACAGCGTCCAGACTAACTCGGGAGCCAGGCAGAAGGAGAAATCCCACACAAGACAGGCTCTAGAGCAATGTGGATATTCTAACTGGGCCTTCCTAAAAGCAGAGAAGAAACCCAAACAGGACTCCAGTCAGCCAACAGGTGAAAAGGAGGAACCCAGACCCAGACCAGTGGTCATTCCATATGTTGAGGGAGTATCAGAGAAACTGAGACGTTTATTTTCTAAACACATCGTCCCAGTGGCTTTTAAACCCCAAAATACATTATGGCAAAGACTGGTTCATCCCAAAGATCCAGTCCCCCGGCACAAACAGAGTAATGTTGTGTATGTTGTTCAGTGTCAGGAGGGCTGTGATCAGTCTTACATCGGGGAAACAAAACAGCCACTGGCCAAAAGGATGGCCCAGCACAGAAGATCAACATCATCAGGCCAGGACTCTGAGGTCTACACTCATCTCCAGGCCAGCGGTCACTCTTTCAGGGATGAAGATGTTCACATCCTGGACAGAGAGGAACAATGGTTTGAGAGAGGAGTAAAGGAGGCCATCTTTGTGAAAAGAAATCGTCCATCATTAAACAGGGGTGGAGGCCTCCGGGTTCAATTGTCCCCCTCTTACAATGCTGTGATTGCTAGTATCACTCAGCCCTCTGTGAACAGTAAACAGCCATCAGTGTGCTAATGATCCATTGTTAGGCTGATGGTCCTTCTTGAGCATGTGATCAGCTGGTTTTGGTTGTCAGCAGCAAAACTGGTTGATCCACTCTGAGACGGTGCTATTTAAGAGACTGAGCTGAAAACAGCACCTCAGACTGAGGAAGTCTCTCGGATGAGAGACGAAACATTTCTACATTTTTTGTTGTTGTTGTTTTGCTTTGTTTTGGTTTGTTTTTTAAAATGTCCAGAGGACCAGATTTAACTTTTTTAGATATAGTGGATAATGTTTACAGTGGGTAATGTTTATAGTGGGTAGCACAAAGCTAATCTGATGCTAATCACAGTGAGCTGCAGCAGCAGTGGTCTCTCACAGGTTGCTGAGTTTACTTGTGACACAACATAAAATGCATAGTATCCCGACAGTTAACGCTAAGAATCCATTAGCTGGCATTTTTCTTTAAAAAAACAAACAAACATTAAGTAATTTATGTGATTCGTGCTTATGTTTGTAAGCAAAAGTAGTATGACATATTCAGGATATATTCATACATTTTACGGGTTCTTCATTTTTCTGACTGTGTAAATGTCGTGCATTGAATTTAATGAAATGCAAACGTGAGACGTCATTTATCTT
>NC_056503.1:17844903-17853267 GCF_014905685.2 Nematolebias whitei
AAATGGCAACCAAAAGGACAATCAAAAGGAAATGTAACAAAAAAACAGCTAGATTATAAGGCGATGTACAATACTAAAACAGGAGCATATCTGCATTGGTTTTTGTCAGGAACTTAACAGATGTTTAAAGCCACTTAGAGAGGTCAAGGTCGAGTTTCAGATCTTTTTGTAAGTTATTCCAGGAAACAGGAGCAGAGTTGGAGAAGGTCCTTTTGCCAAGTTCAGTCCGCACTGAGGGAACACTGCAGGTAAGAATGTCCTGAGAGCGCACGCTCATAACCTTTCCACAGAATGTCACTTCAAAATGTCTTATCTGTCCCTTTAGTTTCTCCACACCTGCCTGATATGATGAGTGATAAAAGAGTTAATTAAAAATATGTTTTAAAGTTCATTTTATTAGAAATTTTAACAAGTATCTTTGCTATCAGCAGCTGTTCAGATACTTATCTTTAACATAACTGGACTTTGTTCTGTCTTCTGGGTCTTAATTTAAATCTCACACTGTGTCTCCGTCCCCTCTGTGAGCCCTCGTCCCCCTCCCTGTCCCTTCCACTGATCTAGAACTCTACTCTTCAGTCACAGTTTCCTCTTTGTCTCCAGCTCTTCCTGTCTGTCTGACTTCAAGTCCTCTGCACTCATTCTGGACACTTGTGGACCTTCTCCATGGGCTCGGCTCAGAGTATTTCCACTGGGTGGTCCCACCCACTTCCAGCTCGGTTCTTAAGACCAACTCAGCCGAGGTTCCACGTGAGCCGACTCAAACTGCAGGACGACGATCGGCCGGAGAGCGATGTCAGTCATAAGAGCGTCTCCTTCACAAGAATCAATCGCATCATTTTGAAAAACACACAACCGCAGCATTGGTTGTTATTTCCTTGTTTTTAATATCTAATATATTCATTAAAATGGAACCAAAATGGTGTTTGTTGTCTGACAGCAGAATTCAGAGTTGGACCAAATGGACTTGTGTATGGGCTCTAGAGGGAAGGTGGCCAACACTCGGTTAAACGCTTCTGGAAACTGTTGCAGAGGACGGTGAGTGTCTCATAACTTTGTTTTATTTTGGCGTGATTCACAGACAAACATTTTCGCAAGCGCACAAAATGAACTATTTATGCATACCAACCCCCTCCACCGGTGGAGGGTGTTGGTATGGGGGTTGGCTCCTCCTCCTGCCCACAGAAGATTGCTGACTTCCACAAAACCTACTTTTTTAAAGGTGAAGATAAGAAATAAAGTCCATGTGCTTACATGGATATTGTAGCAACTCACAAGTGCTAGCAGTAAAATCACAGCGGAGTCACTTTC
Source organism: Nematolebias whitei (assembly GCF_014905685.2). Lineage (NCBI taxonomy): Eukaryota > Metazoa > Chordata > Actinopteri > Cyprinodontiformes > Rivulidae > Nematolebias > Nematolebias whitei. The sequence goes on from NC_056503.1 coordinate 17,846,212, forward strand.
GTGTGACGTCACCCTTTATTACTGGTACACACGTTCACCCTCCATCGGTAAGTGCTCTCCCCTTCTCACTAATAAAGTCAAAGAAGTTTCTTTTAAATTAATTCATAAATTTTACCCAACCAAACACTTTCTTCAGAAATACAAAGCTGATATTGATATTTCATGTTCATTCTGTAAGCTTTATCCAGAAACATCTGTTCATCTTTTTTGGAAGTGTACATACTCACAGAACTTTTGGAAGGACATTGTTGCTCTGATATCCAATAATATCCAACCAGGTTTCCTTCTCTATTTTGAAAATGTTCTGTTTGGTTTCCTAGATTTCAAGACAATTGACTCCTCCAACATATTTATTATCAATCTGATCTTGTTTCTTACTAAGTTCCATATCCATAAAAGTAAAATAACGCACAGGAAACCTTTTTTTGATCTCGTTGTAATGGATGTAAAACTGCATCTTGACTCAATCTCAGACTCAAATAACAAAAAGGCTATAAAAACAAAAAATATCTGTAATGAATACAACTTAACTTTGTAACTCGCATTTATTTATCTTTGTATTTTTTCATTTTTAATTTATTTTAATTTTATTATTGTTTGCTTTCTTTTTTACTTCCTTTTTTTGATATACTCAATGTTCTGTAGTGTGTATTTTTTAGATTCTTGTATTTGAAGTGAAGTTCTAAATAAAGATTTAAAAAAAAAAAAAAGTAAGTGCTCTCCCCATTATACAGACTGGGAACAACCTCTGACTCATGGTGTCAGTTTACCAGTAACAGAGACTTTAGCGTAAACACCAAACCAAACTGGAGCATGACTTCAACAAGAACAGCACACTTCCACACATATCCTCTCCACATAATTACCACAAGGCTACCCAGCATCCTTTGCAGCTCACACAGTCTCTATAGGATGCTGCAATATTACACTAAGGTGAAATTATGGTTAATCCTCATTTGTGCACGTCTTAAAATGATCTAAAACGTACAGATGCAGATGTACAGATATTTATGATAAACTACACTCACCTGAAACTGACTCTCACAGAGAGAATTTGGTGATTTGGGGGGGAATTAAAAATAAATTCAATAGAGACACATCTTTGCTATAATCTGGGACCTACAAATATTTGTCTTTCTCCTGCAGCGGTGCGTGAAAGAGAACCCGTAGTTTGGTTGGAAGCACAAGTTGGACATGTCTGTACGATGATGATGATGATGATGCTTTGAACACATTCACATTTAATACAAAGTTAAGTTCTAGTGCAAAGGTCTCGGGGAGGTCAGTGCATGGTGCAGGGGGGTCTGCCCATGGCTGTGTTGTCTTTGCTTTGGATAGATAAGCTGGTCACAAGATATGACCAAAACATCCAGTTATTAATTATTGTCCTGTTTCCAGACTTTAACATCAGCTTAAATCTCAGTTATTGAATACACATCTTCACTGAGCTTAGATAAAATGATTTATCAGCCTTCTTTTAAATCTGAGTAGTCTAAAAATAATCATTCTGATTATCGACCACTGCCATAAAATGTAGGCGAGCATGTAATTAATGGCCCATGTGCTTGTGTGTGTGCTTATCTGTTAGCAAAATATATATTCAAGCACCAAATTAATTTTAATAAAACTCTCAAAAAGTAATCGTTGCAGGCACCATCAATTATCTGGACACAGCTAAACAAAAATTAGGTACACTAACCCATATTCCGCTAACTAAAAAATAAGCTTTGATAACACGACACCGATAAACAGGTAAAAACATTAGTAGAAGCTAACGCTAAACCGCTAACCCCTTAGTCTCACGTCTTCGTCTCCTTCCAGTCGAAGCTGCGTCGACCAATCACGTCTTGTCACGTGAACATGCACTAAGCCAATAGCGTGCCTAATGGACCCTTCGAGACACGCCCACAACACACAGGAACAGTCTTGTGAATTTGTTAACGGACTTAAAGTTGGCAAAACATTATTTAACGGAAGTGAAATTCCGCTAGCGGTTTCCTGCTTCTCACCACAGACATAAATACGTAGACGCCTCGTTGAGTGGGCTGACCCCCTGCAGTGGTACGTCGGAGCGTCCGCCATTTTGAATGTGGTGGAACTGCTGGTCATTTAATACAAAGAAATGGACTGAACTGCATAAAGCACCGTTCTACAAAGAGTTTGAAGTTGACGCCTGTCATTCACACACTAATATACAGTAGTCCTTCGCTGCTTCACAGTTCGTTTATCGCGGTTTTTCAAAATAAGATTGGACATGACGCACAATTGGCTGACTGATGGATGAGCCGCACGATCGACATGAAATTTGTATTTAAAATAAATTATTTTAAACTATTTAGCCCCAGCTACACATGTGTGCAGCCCTTACTGCTGCAGGATGAACTTCCTGCTGCAGTTAAACAGCTGATCAAATGTTCAGCGTGCAGAGCGGAGAAGTGGGCGTGGCCAAGAGCGCTTGCAGGTGGCAAAGATCAGAGGAGGCAGAGAGATGAAATCACGACATGCTGTGCTCTTTTAGAGCGTTTAAAGTTTAGAAACATTGTTTAGAATATAGCAAGAGTGTGGGAAGGGTTTAAAACACCTTAATATATATCTATATAAATAATAATATAAACTATTACTTCTATTCCTACTTGGCGGTTTTTCACTTATCGCGGGGCTTCAGGGGATCCCCGTGATAAACAAGAGACTACTGCATTTAGAAAACAAACAGGCACCAAAGACAACATTTGTAACTTTTAACATTAAAAATTACAAATGTCGTCTTTGGTGCCTGTTTGTTTTCCAAATATATTAGTGTGTGTGAATGACAGGGATTAACTTCAAACTCTTTGTAGAACGGTGCTTTATGAATATCCTGATGCATGCTCAATAATCCAAGTAGAAAAATCTAAAAAAGGTAAATCTGGTCCTCTGGACATTCAAAAAACAAAAAAAAAGAAACAAAAAATAAATAAAAATGTAGAAACATTTCATCTTTCATCCGAGAGACTTCCACAGTCTGAGGTGCTGTATTCAGCTCAGTCTCTTAAATAGCACCTTCTCAGAGTGGATCAACCAGTTTTGCTGCTGACAACCAAAACCAGCTGCTCACATGCTCAAGAAGGACCATCAGCCTAACAATGGATCATTAGCACACTGATGGCTGTTTACTATTCACAGAGGACTGAGTGATACTAGCAATCACAGCATCCACCCCTGTTTAATGCTTTATGAAGTTCAGTCCATTTCTTTGTAATAAATGACCGGCAGTTCCACCACATTTAAAATGGCGTTGACGTACGATTCAGTGCTCAATGAGGCGTCTACGTATTTATATCTATGATTCTTGCACAGTGACTGCTGGACATGGGCACCGGTGACCCCTGTGACCCGAAAAAGAAGAAGCGGGTAAAAGACAATGGATGGATGGATGGATGGATGGATGGTTTCTAAAGTTAACAAAAAAGCTTTTCACTAAATGAAAAATTAGCTCCACTTTTAGCAGAATTGTGCTCACTAGACAACCTGGTCCAAGATGGCTGCCACAACTAATCAATCTTAATTAAATAACACAACTACAACTCCGTTGGTTTCACAGATATTGAGCTAAACTTTGGTGTGGTAGTAGCTGAGAGTCATGGCGACACATACTCTGTGTGCTAACTCGGTGCAACACGTCGGGCCTTTTATTAAGAAATGCTACTTTTAAACCAGAACCTGTTTTTTGTTGGAGGTCAACTTTTATTTGCTCTTTTCTGACCCGTTGTTATTTTCGAGGTCACTGGCTGTAAGGATCAGAGTGTAACTCGTCCTGAATTACAAAAAGTAAATAGTTTTAAAATTTGCAGAGATTGTAGGAATGTCCTGGAAGAACCCACCCGAACAGAGAAGTTGCATTTGCCCTTGCGTACGGCCTCCTCGTCAGCCTGCCACTGATGCGGTCTGCTGGCCTCGGGCACATAGGTGGGCTTCTTCCTCCTCAGACTCTGACGAAGCTTGTTCATCTCCGGGGTCACGTGCTCCCTGGAACTGCACACACAAAACAGATGCTGGTTCAGTTCTGAAAAACGGGTTTTTTAGATCGCAACCAACTGATTGTTTTCTTGCATAAATGAAATAAACTACAAAACGAAATTTATTAGATTTTAAACATTAAACTCCAGTCAAAGCAAACAAAATGAAGATTTTCTACAACCCTAGTCACATAAAAGCAGGAATGACAATTATTTGTGTATTCATGGACATTCAGAGTGAAGCCTAAAACTTCTGACTGTATTTTGGGTTCATGTCATACACTCAGGCTCGTTTCTTGGGGCAGGCTGACATGTTTGTATGGAGATACATTAGTCTCAAAAGCAGTCACACAAGCATACAACAAGATGAAGCTCCACAACCATGCCCCAAGATTCACAAACACATAAACAGTTTTTCAAATGTACACAGTTCAAATTGCTGCACACGCAGATTGTCACCCGGAATGGATTTATCCGGTAGTTCCTGCAGAGAAAATATAACTTAAACCTTTATTTTAAATGTACAGTTCACACACACACACACACACACACACGCACACGTGCACATACCAAAAAAAAACAAAACACAGAAATTATATTTTTGGGTAGTTTTTCCACAATAAGAAAATTATAATTTTGTGGACTGTATGGCTGAAATAAAGGTTGCCGGCTCAACTCCCTTGCAAGGCTCTTAACCCCCACTATCTGTTCCCCCGGGCACCCTAGATGGCAGCTCTCTGCTCCACACAGAGGGCTGTGGTAGCTCGGTGGTCTGTGGTTGTGTCAGGAAGGACATCCGGCGTAAAAATAATCACCAAGTCTTTGTGTGAGTTAGTTCTCTGTGGTGACTCCTGAAAAAGGGAGCAGCTGAAAGTAAAGAGAAAGCAATATATACATACATACATAAGTGTGTGTGTGTGTGGGGGGGGGGGGGGGTAAACCAGCCACAACAATCATTTGAAGAAACTATGCTTTCTAGTTTTTATATTGCATAAAATTATAATTTCCACAAATGACTGGGGTGGTTGAAAATTAATCTATGGTGATCAAGGCCACCATTAGCCACCCCCTGGCTCCACCATTGCACCTAGTGGAAGCTCAAGTTTCTCCCTCCACTCTCCATGATCTGTCATTCTGTGCTGCTTCAAACAACCACCACAACAAAACACCCTCGCTCTGTTCTTGTCCACAGTGTAACTCCTGCCTGCTTGAATATCCTGTACCAAAAACATTTAGGTTTACAGTCCTTGCACTTGTGACTGATTCCCTGCTCCAGTCAATCGACCTCAGCGATGGGGGGGGTCGCCTCTCCAATTGCTGTTCTGCTATTTAAAATGATTCGTTCAGCATCATTTTATCGTCCATCAGAGAGCGTTCTTGGCCCGCTCGGGACATGTGAGTTACACTCCAAGTATTCAGGATGAATTCTGCTCGATTCCTGCTGATTCCAAAGAACTGCGTCTGGGGCTTTAAGCTCTTTAAAGACTATTTAAACGCAGCAGTAGCAACATATCAAGTCTTGGCAGGTAAGTAATGTCATGTTTCATACTAAACGATGAGAGTGAAGTGACTCTTATTGATCAGCTCCAGTTCATTATGCAGCTATCGTTTCTAAGAGATTGGCCCCGAACTCATGACGCTCCACTGGTTCTGCTCTCAGCTTCAGGCTGCACAAATCCCACAGGTAACGCTCACTTTCATCTCTGCAAATCAACAGATCAGCCCTCACACACACACACACACACACACACATTCCTCGTTCTGCTGCCTAATTAACCCACTCAGCCCGCTGGCTTGTTCTGCGATGCTAATTTCCCATCATAATGAAACACAACCGAATCAAAACACGACCCGTTTAAAAATAATAATTATTGTTTTCATTCATCCGCAGCTGCAGCTCCTTTCGATTAAAACAGTAAAATGTTTAAAAAATGTATTTCCCATACATCCTCTGTTCCCATGAGACTGTATTAGCAGCATCACATTTGCTGCTGTTGTTGTTTAGGGTTAAAATTGTTTTATCCATAATATTAATTGCAGTAAGTCTCTTTATTCCTAAAACTAGTCATTGTTAGTAGCTGTCTGTTCTGAGGACCGGCCCTCAACAGCCTGGTGCTTTTGGACACAAAAAGAAAACAGAAAATGTTTAGGAAAGTTTTAAAGAATGGTTTGATAAGAAGTGTAAAAAAAATTAAAAGAAATTATACCACTGGCCCATTAGGGTCACCATGGCAACCATCTGTGTCTGCCACTTCCTGACAGAGCTCCTATGATAAAGCAGACGTAACTGCAGAGCAAATCATAAGCCTAAAACAAACCCTGTGCAAAAACTTTCATATGCAACACATTATATGAAGAAGGAGCACTAGTGTCACACATTCATTTTATATGTCTGCAGTGTTTTATCTAAAAACTTTCATGTCTAGTTTTGAAGATAAAGAAACTTGGATGTGCACACCACTTTGGGTGGGTGTGAGAGAAAAAAATCACAATTCTTTTAACGAGAAAGACACAGAGTGAAAAAAGTAAAATGCCTTCTATGGGTAAAGGAAGCATAAAGTCCAGTGCAGTAAAAAATGGTTTTTCTATCCATTAGAGTCTGATCAACATACAGCAGTCCCTCACTACTTCAGAGTTCGTTTATCGTGGACTCGCTCTATCATGGTTTTTCAAAATAAGATTGGACATGACACACAGTTGGCTGATTGATGGATGAGCCACACGATTGGCACGGAATTTTTATTAAAATAAATTGTTTTAAATTATGTAGGACCTGCTGCACATTTGTGCAGCCCAGAGCTGCAGAAAAAGTTTCCCCCTGCCCCTTTGTGCAGCCCTTACTGCAGGACAAACTTCCTGCTGCAGCTGATCAGCTGTTCTCCGTGCATGATCAGCTGTTCACCTTACAGAGCGGGGAAGTGGACGTCGCCAAGAGCACTTGCCGGTGGCAAAGAGCAGAGGAGGCAGAGCGCTGAAATCATGACATTCTGTGCTCTTTTAGAGCGTTTAGAAACATTGTTTAGACTATTGCAAGAGTGTGGGAAGGGTTTAAAATGCCTTA
>NC_056503.1:17853367-17858367 GCF_014905685.2 Nematolebias whitei
TGCGGTCATTTATTTACAGAATCAAAGTTTAACATCAAACATTTACAGTAATTTGGCAAATTATGAAAATAACAACAAAAGCAATCAATCAGGAAAAATCATACGGCCATGATTTTTCCGTTGCTTCACCACAGACATTTATGAAAACTGTACAATTATGATCTTAATCCACACGGCGGTGGATGAGCACTTTACACAGACATTTCTAAATATCTGGAAGAATATCTACTTGAGAGAGGAGTTTAAAGATGGGAAGGAAGTTTAAAGGGGGTGAAAGATGGTGTTTGAGGGAGAGTGTTGAACAGAACGGCACTCTCCGGGCTTTCTTCAGCTTCTTCCTTACAGTACACTTAGGTGGTGAAATCGACTCTTTTACCTGGAGATGTCTCAGGCGAGATTCCGTTTAACGCACCCTTTCAGGGTCTCCGTAGGATGCTGTGAATCGTCCGGAGTAATGGCGAGACTGTCCGACACAAGCTCACCTCAGTGGACAATGTTATAATCCCATGAAACTCGGAAGAGCTCTGTGGTCATGTCAGGGTCTTCCCGGCTCCCACAGCAACTGCACAGCACTAGGACATATCAGAACTGTCCGCGCCGCCGAACTTCTCCAACCAACAGAACCCCACACAACTGGGCTTCTCCGCGCAGAACTGAACTCACTTCAACTCTCACAGAAACTGTGTAGACCAGGAAGTACCAACATTTTAAAGAGCTCTTTTCCCGGTTCATTTGGGAGTCTTCCCATTGGTCAGAACCGACCAGACGGGGTGTGTTTTGTGACGTAAGAGGTTAGAAGACAGCAAGAATTGTTATGGAACAGATCAGAAATGTTCTCAGAGACATAGAGAGTTTTGTTTTGGCGAGTTTTAGAAACAGGTGCCAAAACCCCCCTGTTGACGTCTGAGAGGATGTAACAACAAGGCAGTTGTTCCAACACATGTCTGCTTCGATTCCTGACCCTGGAAAACGCACACTTGCTCATTCAAAGACAGAAATCAGAAAATGCATAATTACTCTGTAACAGCTTTAACATGAATTCTAACTTTGCATAAACAACTAAAAATCATTGTTACGATTTTACAGTTAATAAAATTGATTAGTTCACTGCAACATCTAAAATGGTTTGAACTAAGACACTTTAATTATCAACGTTTGTAAAATAGTAATGATAATAAAAAAGAGAGTGTTCTTTTCACTTGAATTTTCAAGAAAGAAAGTCTCAGGACGGGCGAACCTGCACCCCTGGATTCAAACCAATGAAACGACAGTCTCTGCCCCACAAGGTTCCCAAGGTCAAGGGTTCCGACCCCAGGTTAGTCTTGACATCAGGTCAGGTTCACTACAGTAAGCACACTGAGTTAACCCCTCCCCCTCTTCCTATACCTTCAGGACTGGACCCAAGTATCATCTAACCAGCTCAGGTGAGCCATTTGCTTCATAAGGGAATAGCTACTGTAAATATTATAAGGCTTCTCTATCAGTAATTTAGATTTTTCTTTAATGCTAAGTGAACATGGTATGACAATGCTCATATGCAATAACAATTGCAAACAATTGGTTCTAATAAATAGAACTTTAAACAGTTGCAGTAAAAAGATAAAATAGAGATTTGAACTTTTGACAGCAATCAAAAGGAGAAACAATGACAGCGTCAAGACTGCACTTCCACACAGGACAATAATATGGTCATTAAGTATGCTGACGATATGACTATTCTTGGCCTCCTTATAGGGAGGGACGAATCATCATACAGGGACTTGGTGCAAAAAAAATCTCCATTTACTGGGAGGAAAACGACCTGGTGCTCAATGCAGAAAAACTAAAGAGCTCATAGAAGTGGGGCGGCTGTGGCTGAGTGGTTGGAGCAGTCGCCCTCCAATGCAAGAGTTGGGGGTTCGACTCCACCAACAGTCGCATGTTTAAGTGTCTCGGGGCAAGACCCTGAACCCCTCAATGCCTCAGATGTATATCCCATCGGTGTATGAATGTGATCTCAAACCACTGATTAGTCTCTTTAGAATGATTTGTTCAATTAGCTTTGTAGTGATCTAGTAGAGTGCTGTATGAATGGGTACACGAGGACACAGATTGTAGTGTAAAGCGCTTTGAGTACCTTGATAAGATAGAAAGGTGCTATATAAGTGCAGTCCATTTACCTTTTAGAGCCACTCACCATTAAAGGGACCACTGTGGAGACTGGAGCGAACAGGTGACCATAAGTTTCTTGGTCTGCACATCTCAGACAATCTCAGCTGGAAGGAGAACACCACAGCACTTATGAAAAGAGCCCAGCAGAGACTTCACTTTATTAGAGAGCTGAAGAAAGCTGGACTTGGACATCAGCCTCTCATAGAAGCTTACAGGAGACTTGTTGAAAGCATCCTCACAAATGGCATCACAGTGTGGTATGGCAGCACCACCCTGGCTGAGAGAAAGGCATTGCAGCACATGATCAAAGCTGCAGAAAAGATCAGTGGCTCCAGCCTCCCCTCCATGGAAGAGATTTACACACAGCGCTGTCGGAGGAAAGCACAGTGGATTCTCAGGGACAGACACCATCCTGCTCACTCTTTGTTCCAGTGGATGGATTCTGGTCACAACTTGAGACATAGTAGTCCTGTGAGCATCAGTGCACACAGGACTCGCCTACACAGGAGCTTTTTTCCAGCCACTGTTAGATCAGTGGCACAGGACATTAAAGAAGGTATACTCAATGCTGCAACACAAAATGTGATAAATGTGCAGATCTGAACCACAATTAGACTATTTTAAATTTGTTTTAATTGTACATTGTTGCCTATTTTATCTTTTTGTTTTATCTTTTTTATAAACTTTTACTATTCTGGAGCTGGAGAAAAACACAATGTGCTTATACTAATGTATCTGCGCAAATGGCAATAAATTCTATTCTATTCACTGCAGACAAAATGACTTGTACATCTGTCTACAGGCGTTAGGAGGTGGTGGAAGAAGAACCTGCAGAGGAGTCCAAGGACAGATGGTCTGCACTGTTCCAACAGAAAGAGGTAAAAGCAGATTGAAGTTAATTGTCAAGTTTTTTTTACTTAGATTTTGGGAATGATTGGTCACTGTTCACTTTCAATCATTTTCTTTGCACATACTAAACAAGTAGCATTTTTTAATTAGTTTTTCAGATTAATTCAGAGTTCCAGAGGCTTATGGCTCGTCCCCATCTAGACAGGCACTGAAGCCAGCTGATTAAAGTCATCCAGGCCAGAGGAGGAGCAACACGTGCAAAACCGGCTGGCATCATGAAAACTGATGATGAGGTATGCATATATAATAAATGTGGACACTGAGTGAACTAACTTATAGCTATTTACTTTTTCTTTTTAAACAAAGACATTAAGATAACTAGCTACTTTCAAACTTTAGTTTTAATTATCAATACTTGATACACTTTTGTGAAAGCTGACATCATTCAAAGAAAAGCAACTTTGCTTGTCTTTTGTATTTCCACTGCATTTAGTTGTTATAGTGAGCCTGTACTGTGGCTCATTCGTGAATTCATTAAAATACACTTTTATAGCCAACTTGCAAGATAAACTGATGCAATGTCACTAAATTTAATTGACCTTCTGTTGCCTCTAAATTTTTTAACTTTTTAAATGATAGACTAATGGCAACAGCTCTGCACTAACATCTCTCGAAGAACAAATGATAGTCACTAGTTCTGGTAGACTGTGCTGAGACAAAGCATTAACTTCAGCAGTACAGTCTAGTTTGGAAAATTGAGACTTGAAGGATCAACGTGCCAGAGGAGGACATTGTGTAATTTGGAAGTGCGGCATTCAGACCCAGTGGACACGTGTACTGCATATTATAACATCTGATTATTGTCTGCTCTTGTGATCAGCCAGACTATATTACTGTTACTTCATGAATCTCGTCAGAGATTTGGAATATTGATCAGAATCACTTTTCCCCAAGTTGAAGACGTTGACTTTCAGAGGGAATATGTTCTGAACGGCCTCATCACGTTTGTTGGAGAGGATGCAGAAGACCTTAAGGAATACTGTGTAAGTTTTACAAAGTTTTAAAGCTGCATGTCATCACATCCAGTCAAATGGACACATTCAAGGAATGTCAATTGTTTGTACCTTATTAAAATCTTTATGGCCTGGATGTTCAAAATGTGAACATCTGTTTGAATACAGGAGACAGGTTCAGTATCTGAAATGTAAATTTAACATCGTTGTATCCTCTTTAAATCTGGATTAATTTGAAATGGTGTCATAGCTCTGCTCTCTGTCAGCTCCTCTGTCATGCTGCACACTCAGTAATTACTCAACTCATGTCACCTGTCACCGCTCATTATCCCACAGCTCCACCACCTGGTCCAGTCAGTACTTAAGTTCACTCATTCCTCTCAGTCTGGGCCAGATTCTCTATCCTGTCTCATCAGCAGTAGACTTTCCAGCATTCCATTGATTGACTCATCACGTTCATGACCCTTGCCTTGACCACGACCACGCTTTTGCCTCAGCCCTCGTCTGCTTTTGCTCATCTGATCAGGTACCGACTCATGCTCTTGTTTTTTGACTCTCTTTTGGATCACGTACTGGATACTTCTGCTGAACAACTGACTTCACGGTATGAACTCTGCCTTTCCCTTCTGACTGTTTTTTGGATCACGGATTAAAGGTCAAGCTCATTCTGTATCACGGACTTATCCTTATCCCTGAATCTGATTCCCACAGATTCATTTCCCCAATTAGTCTCTTTCCCCCTGCATCTACTAACCTTTATCTTTTAGTTGCAAGCCTGTTGGACTCCGTTCCAGTGGACCTTAACACCAGTTCTACTTCTACTGGCAGCCCGCCACTTCAACACTACCCAATCACGAACTACCAATCAGAAGATCGGAACCGGCCCAGAACCGGACCTACTCCAGGGTTTTACTTTATTTCACAATAAACCTTTTAACCCTCTCAGTGGTTGTTGTTGTTGTTTGCGATCCGGCCTCTGGTTCATGA
>NC_056503.1:17860025-17865593 GCF_014905685.2 Nematolebias whitei
GGGGGGGGGGGGGGGGGGGGGGGGGGGGGGGGGGGGGGGGGGTATGACAGCAAATCTGATAGCGGCATAAAAGCAGAATGTAATGGTGTATGCATAATGGACTGTAGCTAGATAGTCAGATCAGCACTGGATAATGCATCCATAACACACACACAACCACACACACACACACACACACACACACACACACACACATATCACTTTCACTGTGGCCTCATTACACAACACTTTTACTGTACAGACGGCATTCAAGTAAACATTAAAAATGATAGCCGGTGATATTTCCAGGGCTCTTGCACTATTTTCCATTTAAAGTTCACACTTTTAAAACCTCAGATTCTTCATTTTTAATAGCTTTTGGGTTATTTTTGGTCTAAAAACTGTTGGAGAAGTTTTCTCGTTCTCTGACGTTACTCACTCCAAAGAACCACAATTTACGACAGGTGAAGATTTTTAACCGGCATTTTACTTGTGAGGGCAGATTTCAGGACAAGTTATAATAATAATGACTAATAATAAATGTCTAATTCTGAATGCTAGGAAATTTCTTGTAACTGTGACTTTCCTTCCCTCAATTGATTACGGTGACATTATTTACATGAACGCTCCTACAAGAACCCTGCAGATGTTGGATGCTGTCTATCATGGTGCACTAAGATTCATAACTGGCTGTGATTATCGTACCCACCACTGCACCCAGTATTCACTGGTTAACTGGACATCATTAACTTCACGCAGACTCTCTCACTGGTACATTTTCATCTTTAAATCACTTCTTAGTCTGCTGCCTTCATACATCTCCTTCTACATGTCTCTGCGTGAGTGCAGCTACAGCGTGCACTCTCAGGACATCATTACCTGCAGTGTTCCCTCAGTGAGGACCGAACTTGGCAAAAGGGCCTTCTCCTATTCCGCTCCTGTTTCCTGGAATTTCTTACAAAAAGATTTGAAGCTCTCGACCTTGACCTCTCAAAGTGGCTTTAAGAATCTGTTGGACTCCTGGCAGGGACCAACGCAGACATGTTCCTGTTGTTAGTTTTCTACATTCGCCTTATAATCTAGCTGCTTTTTGTTACTTTTCTTTTTTTTTTTTTTTAGCCATCCTATTTGTTAAAAATTTTTTAAAAAATCTTTATGAATGTATGACTTTTTATAACTGTTTATTGTTGTCGCTGTTGTCCATTGTGGTCATCATTCTTTGTTGAAATCAGGTCTCTCTTGTAAATGAGTCCTTGAGGCTCAATGAGATTTACTTGTCTAAATAAAGGTTGAATGAATGAAAAATAAATAATAAAGTGCTATGTGTTGTCATCATTGTATGTTTCCATACAAAGATGAAATTGGCTCTCTGCATTTAACCCATGGCACCTGGGATACACCCAGGTGGAGCAGTGGGCAGCTATGTAAGCTGCCGGGGGAGCAATTTGAGATTGGGTATCCTGCTTATAGACACCACAAGATGAGCAATGACGGGGGTTTGACCCATGATCTTCGGGTCCCGAGTCGGCTGCCCTGCCATTGCACCATCTACACCTCATGCATGCATGAAGACAAGTCACAGAAATTAACTGCAAGCAGCGTTATCTGCTGACTTTTATAACGGGATCAGCAGAGCTCAGTGTAGTTCAGCGGGTGTCCTTGAAGCCAACTACAGTATTCTAACACAACACTGTCTTCAAAACTATGGTTCATGGGCACTAAAGAGACACCCTTCAGTTGGAGATAAGAGAGTGTTTTGGGAGACAACCATTATCCTTGTTCTCAGAGCAGAGGGGAAAAATGTTCATTGCCACAATAATAAAGTGCAATAAATACATTCATAACCTTTGACCAAAAATTATCTGACAATACAAACATTAATGGTTTATGTTAACTGTCCATGGCCAGGCATTTACTTTCTGCATGCTTCAAATACCAGAATAAAAATAAAAGAAACAGATTGTGTATAAGGATAGATGTTTGTGTAAAATGTAAAACAGAATGCATTGGTTTGCAAATCTTATAAACTTTATTTTTCTTCACAGTGGAACAAAGTAAACAAAATAAATGTTTAAACTGGGCAACAGGTAGAGCTGCTGCCTCTCAGCGAGCAGGTCCCGGGTTCAAACACCGGTCCGGGGGCTTTTCTGGGTGGAGTTTGCATGTTCTCTCCGTGCATGTGTGGGTTTTCTCCGGGTACTCCGGTTTCCTCCCACAGACCAAAAACATGCATGTTAGGCTGATTGGTAACTCTAAATTGTCTCTAGGTGTGAGTGAGAGAGTGAATGGTTGTTTGTCTCGTTTGTCTCTATGTGGCCCTGTGATGGACTGGAGACCCATCCAGGGTGTACCACGCCCCTCGCACAATGATTGCTGGACATGGGTACCGGCGACCCCTGTGACCCAAAATGGAAGAAGCAGGTAAAAGATAATGGATGGATGGATGGATGGATGGATGGTTCAATACTGAAGACACCTGGTGCCACAGTCTAATCAGCTAATTAACTCAAAAAGCCTGCAAAGGTGTTTAAATGGTCTCTCAGTTGAGTTCTGTAGGCTACACAATCACGGGGAAGACTGCTGCCTTGACACTTGTCCAAAAGACAACCACTGACACCTTCACAAGGAGGGCAAGACACAAAAGGTCATTGCTAAAAAGGCTGGCTGTTCACAGAGCTCTGTGTCCAAGCACATTAATAGAAAGGCGAAGGAAAGGAAACGATATGGTAAAAAAAAGTGTACAAGCAATAGGGATAACTGCACCCTAGAGGATAGTGAAACAAAACCATTCCAAAATTCCTGGGCGCTGGGGCACCAGCGTTTGGGATGTGTTTCTGCCATTTATCCATTTTATTTACCCACTACCTCCTGTCACAAGGAATGTTGGTGTCCCTATCCAACAGTCACTGTGCAAGAGGCAGGGGACACCCTGGACATGTCTCCAGTCCATCACAGGGACACATGGAGACAAACGAGTCAAACAACCATTCACTCTCTCACTCACACATAGGGACAGCTGAGTGTTACCAATCAGTCTAATATGAATGTTTTTGGTCTGTGGGAGGAAACTGGTGTAGCTGGAGAAAACCCACAAAGGGGCAACAATCTCAGTAAGAGGCAACAGCTCCACCCACTGCGTCACCGTGCTACATCTGCTGCCCATGTCACTGCCATCAAATACAAAATGACCTTTTTGTCATGGTACAATTTCTTAGTTTAAACATTTGATTTGTTTACTGTAAAATGTTTAGAATAAAATTACGAGTTTCCTTTCAATCATTCAAATTGTTGTATTCTGATATATTTTTTAAATGTTATACAATGTCCCAACTTTTGGGGAATTCGGGGGGTTGTATTTTTTTAAAAACTCAGACTTATTTGGCGAAGAAAATGAAATGTCTCCTTTCTCTATACTTTTCAACACCGTATATGAATCCTGCTTTACTGCAGGTTTAATTAAGAACTTGTCTGAAACTCCACGACTCACTGCAAGATTCACACACACACTGCTCACACAATGAACCGCAGCACAGAAAATGTTGACGCTATGACCCTGAAGTCCTTCCAGCTCGAAGGAAGTAATTACATTGATTAATTGCATGTGTTGGGGTTTGATCACAGCAGCAGCTTGTCTGTTGTTGGCTGCACAGCTGGGTCCAGTGAAGCGACACTCTCTGTGATAGAAAGGCTCTGAGGAGAGCTGTGATCCGTTTCAGTGCTTGGTCACCAGGCCTGCGTGAAGAGTTTGTATGCACTGCATGCGTGTGAGAATACAAACATGAGTATGAGTATGTGGGACTGTCTAGATTAAAAAAGACACAAAAATACACACAAACTTGAGAGATGTCATTTCCTGTGCACAGAATGTCTTTGCTGAAAGCTGCTGAAGAAGCTGAAACCAGCTGAATAGGTTTCATGGCTAAAATGGTAATGAGATTAATTTAAACAGCTGATGTTTGCTGAAAGCAGCAGAAATCTGTAGGAAAAAAGCTGTATAGAATCGAAATTTAGCTAAATAAGCTGAAATAGAGAGGTTAGATTACAGAAAATCTAAAATGAGCGAAAGAAAAAGCGAAACTGGAATACACAATATATATATATGTGTGTGTGTGTATATATATATATATATATATATATATATATATATACTGTATATATGTATATATTTCAGAAAAGGCTATACATTAGAGGAAAAAATGGCTAAAAATTAGCTTAAAATGCAGAAAGAAGCTAAATTTACCAAAAAATAAATAAATAAATAAAATAAAAGGAAGCTGAAAAAGGAACAAAAAAGACATCAATTAGCAGAAAACAGCTGAACCAGAGCAAAAGCTGAAAAGAGCAGTAAAAGGCTGTTAACATCACAAAAGGTTGGAAGGATGTGGAGAGCTCCAGTAATTTTCAATGAAGGAAAATATGGCCGACAAAGCTATATATTTCAAAGTGTAAACTGTGCACATGAATCAAAAGTCGCAGCAGAAATGTCCAGACTGAGCCGAATGTTTAGATGTGTGAATTGTTGAAGTGGAACAAAAACTGCAGAGCCAATTACGTCCTGAAAAACATGGAATACAAATCTCAGTAGTAGAGAATGATTTAAAACGTTCAATGATTTGATTTCTATCTGTGCATAAATATGCTTTACAGCCTCCACTCCAGGCCCCTTACAACCAAGCTACACACACACACACACACACACACACACACACACACACACACACGCGCACACACACACACACACACACACACACACACACACACACACACACACACACACACACACCATGGTTTGCTTATGTCCAAATTGGGGGCGCATATTTTAACTACCTACCTTAGGGGACACCCCTTTCTGAATGGGTTAGGGACAAACTGCTATGTGATTTTTTTTACTCTAAATTTACAGAAAACAAATGTCACCTGAAAATTTTGTTTAAATCCTTTTTTGATAAAATTATTTTTTGCCTTCACATTGGGGACCAGGGAATTTTTAAGTCCACTTTGGGGACTTGAGTTTTACACAGATACACAAACTGATTAAAGTCACATTTGGGTACCTTATGACCCTTTGGGGACTTTAATTCAATTCAGTTCAATTCAGTTAATTTATATAGCACCAAATCACAACAAAGTTGTCTCAGGATGATTTACAGGAACATTCACATACATAGAAAAGCCAATTAGTAAAGTTCTCTATCTAAGAAAGTTTTATACAGTTTTACACAGATACACAAACTGATTAAAGTCACCTTTGGGTACCTTAAATCCCTTTGGGGACTAGTCATTGTTTTATCTACAGCTATTTCAAAACATATGTAATATGAACAAAACAGTGTACTACAAATATGCAACCTTGTATTAGTTTATATTGACCTGGCCTGTTGTTCTCGACTTTTGAATTGGGGAAACCTTGTTTAATACAACCCCAAAAGAAATGTTGCACAATATACTGTACAAGCAGCAATGCAAATGTGAAGACATACAGAAAGTACTCTAGATCATCAAGATTAAAATTTCCTTTTATCTTTAAGAACTCTATTGTTTAGCTTTGTGCCAAAAGTAGTTTTATTTTACCTTAATTTGGTTCATAGA
>NC_056503.1:17865693-17872777 GCF_014905685.2 Nematolebias whitei
GCATGGATTGTTTATTTAAAATGTTACAGTATTTAAATTTAAATAGTAAAGAAGGGAAGTGCAGCAGGACATCAAAGGAATGACACACAGTTTCAGCTCTGCAGCACGGAGCAGAAATATACTTCTTGATCAATTACACTGAAACAACTGAACATATAAGTTCTAAAATAATTAAAAATAACTTTTAACACTGTTATATTTTGTGATTTATGATGATTTTATGATGTGACATACTTTGAATTTTAAGTTGGAAGACAAAAGTCGATTGGTGCATCTGGACAGTAAAGGGCTAACCCTTCACAAAGCTGCAGCAGCAGAAATATGTGTGTGGCAGAGAAGGAAATCAGCTGATCGGTTGCAGGAGGAAGCTTCCCCTTCCACTTGTGGACTGCACACATTGTGCAAAATCATTTAAAATAATCTATTTTAAATAAACCCGTGACCCAAAATGGAATAAACGGGTAAAGATAATGGATGGATGGATGGATGGATTTTAAATAAACAATCCATGGCTCATCCATCAATCAGCCAATTGTGTCATGTCCATTATTATTTGGAAAAACAGTGATGGGCCTATAGCAAATCTGCGATAAATGAGCTGCGAAGTAGTGATGGACTACTGTGTATATATATATATATATATATATATATATATATATATATATATATATATATATATATATATATATATATATATATTTCTATATATTTCTCCATTCTCTCTGTCAATGTGCTCCAGTTCAAATTAAAGGACTGACCATCTGATAATGTCCAAAATTAACATTCAAGTTGAATAGAGCTACCTGTTTATGTTATTTACCCAGAATGCACTGCAGTGTAACTTAAATGGTGACATCCATGTGTCATTATATATATTTTTTATTATAAAAACTAAATAAGATCTGTTGTTCCAACGAGTCGAAGATCCCTTTAAAGCCATGAACAAGGAGGGAACATCTCACCGGAGAAGTATGTGTGTTAGGGAACTTTCAGTCAAAGTTTACAGATGTTTTAACTACTATGGCTGAGAATGTTTACTCTGCCCATGAGCCATGTGTTTGGGTTAGAATGAGGAGCTGGGTGAGACGGCTGCATGCAGCTGGCAGTCCAAAGCTGCCCCTGAGTCTGTGAGCTCAGCGGAACTGAGAAGGTATAAAAACAAGCTGCACACACGGCCCGTGGCAGATTCTTGTGACTGGGCTTCATGCATGTACTTCCTGTACATCTGTGTAACCAGTGGCGGCTGCTCAATAGGGAGCGCTAGGGGTGCCGCCCCACCACTCACACCACTCATCATTTTACAATGAAGACTTAAAAAAATGAAATAATAAAATAAAAAATATTAAAAAATATATGTATATTTTTTTGTTATGTAAGATAAATATTTTATAGTTAATGATGAGTTATGTTGTTTCTTTCAAAAACGTTGCCTCTGATTAATGATGTATTTTTGCCCAGGGGGCGCAAGAATCTTAGCCCATAGACTCTCGTTAAAAGTTGTACATTCACGATTCACTTCTCTTCGTTACAAGAGATAGGAAGATTCTCGGCGCACCCCTCCAGCGCCCAGAGTACCGGCACACTGCATGGATCATTGTTCCGGTCCTGCCGTCCCGGTACAGATTAATTAATTAATTAATTAATTAATTTGTCCCGGAACAGATCGTGCAGTGACACTCACAACCAGGCTATGTGTGAAATTTTATTTAGCTGTCAGACAGCAGCGCATTTAAAAGAGGTGCAGCATTAATTTTGATCAGGCAGATAGTTGGGAGACTCGCTGCATTCGGCGCTGGGTTTGTTTATTCCGGCTGGGTTCCTTTGTAAAAAGGAAAGAGGACTAGAGGCAAATTCTAAATTAATATGCCTTATTGAAATATTATTTACACGTAGCTGTCAGCTCATTTAAAAGAGGCGCAGCATTAATTTTGATCAGGCAGATCCAGTAGTTGGGAGACCCACTGCATTTGGCGCTGGGTTTGTTGATGCCAGCCGGGGGTCCTCCTGTGTAGAAAGGAGAGGACTGCAGCAGACGACCACCTCAAGCGACGTGGAAAATTCTAACGGCAGTCATCATTAATGCGCCTTATTTACTGTGTTTACACAGGTAAGGAATGAGTTAATAAAACATGCAGACGTGAGCATGAGTGAGTGAACCTATGAGTCTGATGCGTGCATGTATTTTGGTATATGTCTATTTTGGAGTTATAGTCCCCCTGGTGGAAATTCCACCAGCCGCCCTGTATGTAACCTGTGTTGAAAATCTGTCCTTGAAAGTAAAATTCAGGTAAAAATCTTCTGTCGTCGTGTGAGGCTCCTTTTGAATCAGTAAGTGAGAACATTTCTCTCCCGTGACTCCAGAGTTCAAGAAAATGGGTGAATGTTGTGACCAGCGAGCCGTGCGGACATGTTTTGTAAGTCCAGTTTTTCAAAATCAAAACCCGTTTTGTACTGTTGGCTGAGCAGATTAGTTTGTTATCCACCTCGACAGCCGGCCTCAAGTGTTTCAACTATTATTGATGGTGGGAGTGGTTGTTGGACCTGGACATTCAGAGCTGCATCCTGGGATGTTTCCTGTCAGAGAGCGACCGTCAGAAAACTGCTGCTCCTCCATGTCCGAGAGAGGAACAGTGATGCACAGGTTCTTTCAACATGTTGAACTCCCAGGACGTTGTTGTCAGTCACCTGGCATGTCAGCAACACACTGCAGGTGTTCACGGTCCACAACATTGTGTTTTTATTAGAAGATGGAGATCAGGGATGGGCCACCTCTAGATGGATGGACCGATAGTATTTTATACCAACCATCAGTGTTCTTTAATATATTTGATCAACCACAGACTTGAAGAAATGATTTGATGCTCGTTTATGGACCTAAAACTGGCTCAAACTAAAATAATTATTTATAAAACATTTCAACTTTGGGCAAATATATCGTTGAACGTTGTGGCAGAGGTAAAACCAGTTTGACGGGTTGTGATGAAGCGAGCGGCCTTCAGCGGCGTGCGGTGAGACAGGCCCGCCTCCTCAAAGAGCACAGTTAAGCTACCTGTGTGTGTCTCTGGAGCCTGAGCGTGCACGACAGATGAGAGCGGATCAGTCTGATCATGGCTTCTTCTGTAAATATTGTCTGGCAAGCATCTTGATCAATTTCACAGACTGCAGACCCCCTGATGGGGGCATGTGTGTGTCCTGCTGTCTTCTGAGGGTGGACAGATTTCTAATCTGCTGCAGACAGCAGGAGCTGGGGTCTGCACGCTGTGTGTGTGTGTGTTGTCATCATTTAGCCCCCTCCTTCACCACTGTCTGGGGTTTTAGCTTAATCACCTGACGACACCTGTTCATGCCGTCACACACGTCCACAAACGCTGGACAGTTGTGAATCATTCTGTGTAACGTTACAATCAAACGAGTCATTTCTGCTGCTTCTAATTAAAACGTTTGACAAAACTCAACCAGTAAATTTGTATAAATACTACATGGAAGTATATGTTTTATACACTTCTACATAAAATTTCTATGAACTATGCAGGCCGGGTTATCAGATGTTTATTTGTGACTACTTGGTAAATTTCCTCTAATGAAAGCAGAATCTCTTATTTACAAACAACTTTTATTATTGTTTTTTTAATCAAACACAAATCTTGACCTTTAATTCTTATTGTTGACAGAATTATTATAATTTTTTTATTTAACGAGCTATATTTTGGTATTTAATGATTCGGTGAGTTTTTCCTCGTCCTCACTTGCGTTAGTGTTTCAAAACTGTTTAATTTTCTGACGGATTTTTTTTTTTAAAGCTAAACGATTTCAAACTGGTCGATCTGTTTTATTTTATTATTTGTGTCATTCTGCTAAATAATTTTTATTCATGTTACATTAATTTGAAGGGAACAAAAACGGCTAAAACAAGCCTGTCTGCCATGAATATAAATCTGACTCGTTTCCATGTTGAGACAAACAGAGACCCTCAGGGGGGCCAAGGGGGCGCCCGCAGCCCGGGGCCACAGCTTGCAGGCCCTGAACAAGACCTTAAAAAATGTAAAATATGAACAGTGATGCTACGCCATCATTGTTGGTTTTATACAGAGCATCATTTAGTTTTACCAGCTGTCTCTGGTCCACGAGCGGACCCACACACACAACACACACACACTGTGCTAAACGCAGACACACACACACATAAAGAAAAGGTGTAGACATGTCATGATTCACGTTAGAGGAAGTCTAAATCTGAGGAACACAACCTGCAACATGTTTCTACAAACAGGACTTTAAATATGCCGTGTGTGTGTGTGTGTGTGTGTGTGTGTGTGTGTGTGTGTGTGTGTGTCAAAGTCCTCTGGGCATGTGCTCTGGGTGGCGGGGGGTTGGGTACTGTCGAGTTTGAGCGCATATTGTGGTACAGTAGCTTGAACCCCACCACCCCATCCCTCCCCCCACCTGCCTCTTTGCCCCCCATATGGCAGAGGGCAGCAGTAGTAATCATGGAAGTGGAGCAACAGGCCCTGAGCCTCACTAATCCTCGGCCACGCTCCGACACGTGCCATGCCCCCCCACCCCCGCCCACACACCCCTTGCACACACACTCTCATGAAGCTGCTGAACTGAAGACCTGAGCTGCATGCACACTTATGCACACACAACACGTCTGTCGGGCACAGAGTGAAACTGTGCGTTTTATTTTTCTACATGAATGAGACGTCTCTGGGGCAGATATAACGTGCACTGTGACAAACACACACACACACACACACACACACACCTGAAGGCCCCCATCAGGCAGCAGCTGATCACCTTCACCTGCGTAACGTTCGCCTTGTTTGTGTTTAACGTCATTAAAAAGCCACAGAATTCATGGTGTATTTAAAACTTTGCACAGTTTGATAACACAAAGAGTCCAGTTTGATGATAAGAAAGCACTTTGCCCTAACACACACACACACACACACACACACACACACACACACACACACAGTGTGGCATGTGCACACAAACCTTTTAACTGTGACGCACAAGCAGACTGGGCCACAATGGCTCTCTTATTGTTAATTGGCTGTTTAATCCTGAGGAATGCGAGTGATTAGCGCCCGCCGGTGGGTCAGGGGCTTGCTCAACGCTCACAATGGACACGCTGTGAGGGAGCTCTGCGAGGGAGCGCACACATCGGTGCACGCACGTCGGTGCACGCTCATCGCTGCACCCACCAGGGAGGAAAGGTGTGAAACCATTGTGGGGCACAGGTCGCTCACTGAGCATCGCTGCAGGGTGTGCAGACTTCAGGGGTCCAGAGAGGCCTCACACACCTGTGACCACACACAGCGATTTACCCAGCATGCAGTTCACCTGTACAGAGGAACCTTAATAAGAAGAATCATATACACCGAGTTGTTTTCTAAAATCGATCAGCTGTGGCAGCCATCTTGAATCAGGTTGAATGTACATTCAAAAGTTGTTTTCCGAGTTTTATGAAAACGTCCAGTGATTCATTGGATATTTTACTAACAGCTTCAGCCTTTAATGCCTAACTTTTAAATAAAGATCCCACATGATCTGTTAGCCTGTGTTGGGGATGACTCTAAGCTACAACCACACCAGAAGTTAGCTCAGTTTCTTTAAGTTTCTGAGTGTGTCATTAAAATCATCCAATGATTCATGAGATATTTTGCTAACATGACAGGGAAATGAACACAAACACAGGCGGTTACATAATCACCCAAAATGAGTCTCTTTATTAAGCTTTAATACAATTACCGGGTATGTCCCTCCCAAATGAACAAATGGGATATTTTTCTGAATATAAATTACAAATATAGCTCTGAAACTCTTTTCCATGTGTCGGATCCTGATGATTGATGTGTTTTCTCATATGTTTAATTGTAATTACTTGTTTAATGCTTAAAATATGTCATGTGACACCACAAATGTGTGTGTGTGTGTGTGTGTGTGTGTGTGTGTACAAAGGCAGGACTTTTACTCACAGCCACGTATCTTTAGTACACAGAAAATACAGTATGGCTGCCTTGGTACACGGGACACCTTGGCTTGTACATCATCAGTTGACAGAAACATGTAATTCATCTTTATTTACAGTCTAGAGTTGGAACAATGTGTTTATGTACCTGACGTTATTAATGTTTGAACGCAATCGGCCGAAAAAGGCTAAATTAAAATCTTTGTAAGCTGGCAAAAAGGAGCATATTTTATCTCCCGTTGGATTAAATTGAGGTTTTTTTTCTGTTGTGTTGAATTGTGTCATATTTATTGAAAATATTTTAAATCACATTACAATGACTTACATCATATTGACTGGTCATATTAAATTGTATCATACTTTATGTTGGTACCAAACTATATAAAACTGAACTGTCATGTACGTAACCATTGTAACAAAGTAAGTTGTGTCCTACTGTATTTTTTTCTATTGAAACTTACATGATGTAACTTTAGAATATTGAATCATGTTATATTGAATTGTGTCATACTGACTGGATGGATGAAGATGAATTTTAATGTACAGAACCATATCACACTGAATCGTCACATTTATTTGCATCATATTCTGTATATATTTGTGTATTTATATTCATCGAACAGTATCCAATTAAATGTTTTCATGCTGATCTGCATCAGATTAAACGTATTGTATTGAATCAAATCATACTGAATTGTACTACATAAAACTGTATTCTACAGCAACTGTGTATTGTGTCACAACAAATAATATTTCAAATCGTATCATACTGGATCATATTTCATTGAATCTTTTTGCACTGAAAAGTATTGTATTGAACAGTATCATATTAAGCTGAATTTTATTAAATTGTATCATACTGAACTGTTTTGAACTGAATCATATAGTACTAAATTATATTGTACTGAATTATATCGTATTGAATTGTACTGAATTGTATCATATCAAATCATATTGTATGAAATTATAGAATTTTTAATTATATCATGTCAAATTACATTGTACTTAAGTGAATTGGTTTCAGTATCATACTAAACCTTATGCTGTTGAATTGTATCATATATTGTATGTATATATATATGTATATATATATATATATATATATATATA
>NC_056503.1:17872877-17873943 GCF_014905685.2 Nematolebias whitei
ACCCCAAATGTAACATAAGCAAACGCACACACACACACACACACACATACACACACACACACACACACTCAGACACTTAAGAGTGTGTGCAAACAGCTGTCACCCATCGGTCCAGGGGGCCCAGCAGGCCCAGCAGGACCAGCAGGACCAGAGCCGGTCTGCTCTCACTTATTGTTTGATTCAGTCACATTATTCCTGCGGGGAGAGAAACTCTCTATGGAGCATCAGGGGAGTGGGTGTGGGAGGACTTCGTCATTTAATGCCACTCTTGAAAATTTTAACTGCGTCCTCTTTGCTCATTGCTTTGCTACACAGGTCTGTCTGTCTGTCACACAAGAACGACGGATAAGAAACGATCAACTGTTGTCACGTTGAAATGACCGTGTGATGACCCATTCATGTGCTGAGAGAGGGTGTGGTAAAAACAGGTGAGTTTGTTGTGTTTGGTGAACATGTGCATAAGAAGGCAGGGGTAAAAACAAACTAAAAAACATATTTGTGTTTATTTGGAAACCCTGAAACTCAGCTGCATGCAGTGTCTGCATGATCACAGTTTCATCCAAACTAGCGAATATGTGAACGTGCCTTTGGACCAAGGATGTTGGTTTGCTCCCACAAGCTGAAAAAGGATGAGCAGCACACAGAACACTCTGCTCTCTGCCATTTCTCATAGCTGTTGTTGGAGCAGAAACATGCTGTTGCTATTGTTGGATGTAACTGAGACCCTACGTACATAATTTCGTTCCACGTCATGCACCACATGTGACGAGAATGACGATCAACTTGACTTGAACTTGAAAAACCTGACTGCAGCCGTCTGTACTGCACACGTGACTTCACACTTTTGGATTTAAAAACCTTAGATTTCAGAGAGAACGAGGGCTGTTGTTGTGGACACAAATGGCCGAAGCGCAGCAGAAAACAATAATTAAAAAAAGAAACGTGTCGCGTAAACAGGGCCTAAATCATTCTGGTTTCCTGTAAATGGCACTTTTTATCAATGGTACCATGGGGGGGGGGGGGGGGGGCGGAAGAGGGCGAACCCGCCTAACGATAGGCGGGCGGA
>NC_056503.1:17874043-17878740 GCF_014905685.2 Nematolebias whitei
CTCACTCAGTCTCTTGTGGATCATGCGTGGCAGAATGTGGGAAGATGCATGAAGTGGGGATCCGCCTCTATAAACTCTGGCCTGACAGTCCTTTATGAAATACTGTAACCATCAGGCCATGTTTTAAATGTTCTGATTAAATGTTCATGCATTTTCCCACATTCTGCCACGCATGATCCACAAGAGACTGAGTGAGTGAGAAAGCTGCACTCTGGCTGACAGTGGAGCTGCTGCATGTGAATAAGTGGAGATGAAGGCAGGAGCGTGATCTGGTGTTGCCTTCGATGAATGCTGCACAGCTGCTGGAAAACTGCAGCATCACTCGTTCATCCGGATGCAGGTTCTGGAGCAGAATTTGTGTTTCTAGGTAAATATGAGTTTTTCCAGCCAAAACTTATTTAATGATTTAAACTCTTTACATAAACAGCTCAGCCAAAGAGACCTGCCTTCAACTTGTTACTGTATTTTTCATACATAAGGTGCACCTGATTATAAGGTGCATTAAGCAAAATAACAACATTTTGACAGATTTTTGAGCGCCATGTATCACATAAAATTGGTTAGAGGCCAGTAAGCACAACCAGAATTAATACATAAGGCGCATCAGATTATAAGGCTCACTGTTGATTTTTGAGAAAATGAAAAGATTTTAAGTGCGCCTTATAGTCTGAAATATACGGCACTCTCTCCTGAGCCTCACAAACCTCAAAATAAAAGCATTTTTTGCTATTATTAGTCATAAAAAAGGACATTATAAAAGTGCTGTTTTCATTTCTACCCATTTCCTTTTTTAACCCCCCCCCCCCCCACACACACACACACATTATAGCAGGGATTTTTAAAAAATAAAACTGTACCTTTCTAATGATTGTCACGAAGGGACTCCCTTCAGCTCTTTCCTCAGAAGGATGGCAGGAGACTCGCAGGGGTTAGAGAAGGTGGGCCTGTGATAGGAAAGGTGCCGGTTCAACGCCCTATGCTGACATCAAAATGTGTGAAACACCCACACCTGCCTCCACCCTCATTTGCCCCACACTGGGCCCTTGAGCAAGGCCCTTAACCCCCACCATCTGCTCCCCCAGAGGTCTGTGGCAGCTCGGTGGTCTATGGTTGCAACAGGAAGGGCATCTGGCAAAAAACAGCTGACAAGTCTTTGTGCGACTTAGTTTTCTGTGGTGACCCCCGAAGAAGAGAACAGTCGAAATAAGAAGAACAAAAAATCTTTTTAATGACATGAGGTTAAAAGAGGAGAGGGCAAGTTGTAACGAGTCAATGAGTGACCAGATCCTGATGAAGAGCTGCATCACAAGGCCGTAGTCCAACTCCATGACGAAAACATTCATTATTAAAAAGAAAAAGCCTTGAAATGACAGCAGCAGATCAAAACACTGGACATTTAGTTTAGATTTTCTGCAGGTACCCCGGCTTGTTATTACTGGAGTACATCTAAAAAGGATTCAGATTACTTTGAAATGTGACTCTGCTCATGCTATTTTTTGCACAAGTGATGACACATTTTCAATGAAAGCATAATTTTGTGTTTGGAATAAATGAGAAAAAAAAAAGGCTAATTCCTGACATCCTTGTTTATGGTCAACCCCCTGCTGTCATGTTGCAGCTCCTGTTCTGTTTGACTTCATCTACCGCCCCCTGGTGTTCACAGAAGACATGACTCAGCCTGCTGCAGCTGAAACACACCATCTCTCACTTTGCTTCAGCATTAATATTACACTGGACACTACTGTTTCTAGAGTAACAGTGAACTTCCAATACTAAAATATAATTCACACTGAAATGAGCAGCTTTGTACAAGTTCAATCATCATCTCGACGCGACGGTAGGAAAAGTCTAAGATTCACAATGTGAGCCATCATAAACAGGAAGTCAAATGTAAAGATGCAAGAAGAAAATACTTTTCTGAGACGGTCAATCTGTGCTCAGTTCATCTGCAACTGCGCCAGTTTAGGAGAGTCTGGATTTCAACTGGTGCATGAAAGTAGCTCAAAGTAAATTGAATCAAAGTTACATCTAAAAATACTTTTAATTTAAAAAATGATTAGGAAAAAACTGTATTACTGGTACTTCAATTAAATGTTCTCCAAAGTAACTTTCAATACGTTACTTTCTCAAAATAAAGCACAACTTTGGGGTGAAGGGTGGGGATTGTTCAGATGTGGACTTTAACCGGACCTTTCCAGGACATTTAAGATTCTCCACAGGAGGGTGTCTTCAGCAGTGATACAGGTCTTTGTCCAGTTCAGAGACAAAGGCTGGTCCAGAAGACGGTCTCGTTCAGGAGCAAAACTTTTACAAGTTTCCCTCAAGAATGTCTCCATATTTTCCACCATCTGTCTTTAATTTTACTCTGACCAGTTCTCTGGTCTTCTTTGGTTAAAAAACCCAAAAAACTTCTTCACAGCTGAAGCTTAAAGTGACTGTGACGTAATAATTTTTATAAAAAATATGAATGCATTTTTGGAAAGATAACAGCAATGTATGGCAAAAAAAACCTGCTGAGACGAACAGGTGTTGAGATATTTTCATAAGCAATAGCAGGAAGTGATGTCATCGTTACAACGGCTAACACAAACACAAGAATTGATTATTTAGATTTTTTTTAATTCACTATCAGAGACAAAGAGTCAGAGTTCATATTGCTTTAATAAACAAAAACCAGGAAGTTCCCCTTTGATGTCACTTCCTGTTTTACTTTGCACCAAGTTCAAAAGAAAATGTGCCAGCATGTGACAAAATGGGTAAAATCGCCAAATTTCTTAAATATTGACGTTTTCTTCCTTTTTTTGTTGTTGTTGTAATTGTAGGGTAACTCTGAAAACTAATCACTGGATGTGCATCCACAGAGTCAACTCAAAGATGGCTGTCACAACAAAGCCATTATAACAAACAAATGGCTCGAACTCAGCCACTTTAACAGCTCAACTTTGGTGTGGTTGTAGCTGAGAGTCCTCCTCAGCACATACTTTGAGGGTTAACGGATCCCACGAAACGTTGCAGTTTCACTTAACGACAACACGACACCAACTCTGTTCCTTTACAACTCCTGAGACACAAAAAAAATGTCTGGGTTTGTTTGTATTGACGATTGATGTAGGCTAAAAGACTTCTTTTGATTTCTTTATTTGAACAAGGCTCTTTCAAACAAACATAAAGTCAAGATTGTCATTTGTTAGATTTGACTGAAAAACTAAATCATAGACAATATAAAAAGAATGAAAACATCCTACTTTATTGCATAGAAAAGCTGTCGTTTATGTATCAACTTTAAATAATCGAAACGTGATTTAAGGAGACTGCTTCTGGAGCCTTGTGCATTTGTTATTTAAAGAAAGCATCGTTGATCACGAGGAAAATCTATAATATTACACACATTTATTATTAAAACTGGAATGTCTAAATATGTTAAGACACAAATTCTATCTTTTATCATTCACGCTGTAAATGATAACCTTAATAATAGGCACAAATAATATTTTTACCTGTAGTATTTATGCAGAAATCTCCATAAAACAAACTTAGTGGCTAAAAAAAACCAGGGTGAACAGAAACCCATGAAGGCACATGCTGCTGCACTCACTCGTTTTGTGTCTTCTTGCTCCAGCGTCACTCTGAGCTACGTTTTTTTTACTTTAATGTTCGTAGTATTTCTACTTTAAAGTTCGTAGTATTTCTCTTTGCTTAGAGGTGAGACAGCTCAGAGGAGCCTGAGCTGTTCTAAGCTCTGCGAACGAGTCGATGAGGGTGGGGGATTGCTTCATATTCCCAGTAAAATCCCTTTGATTTGTCCCCTCGTTTGGCTAATTTAATAAACTCTTCGATCTGAAGCAGAACAGCCCGCTGCATCGACGTGCGAACATAATAAAATAAACAAGGAAGACCCCCACTAGAGTGCACTTGTGTTTAAGCTCTGCTGTGATAAACTGACACTTCAGGAGATTAAAGGTTAACGTTTTAAAAGCAGCTTGTGATTGGTCCAGTTAGTCCTAAAGCTGTGAGCTACAGCAGGTTTTGTGTTTCAGAACTGACCCAGAATCAGCCTGTTAGGAGGAGACGACCACAACGGCAGGGTTTTACCCATCTGGGCGGCCTGAAGAGTCCCACAGAAAGAGAGCAGTTCCAGTTCTGGTAAATCAGTCCCTCCTGGTTTCAGGGAGCTGCAGTGCTGACTCACACAGGTGGCTGTGGGCCAACTGATGGAGACGCTTCAGTTTGTGTCGGAGCGGGCGAAGCAGCCGTCGCACACTCGGACCGGGTGGTCCCAGCCTCTGGAGGGCACGGGTTTGATGTGTGTGGAACAGGGGCCACACACTCCCTGCCCACAGGCCCTGCAGTGGTGCTTGGACATGGCTGCAGTGAAGGTTTTGGAGCACTGATGGCACTGGATGATGTTCTGATCCGGCACCCAGTAATCTGGTCGAGCCACGTCCTTCACGAAACCTGAGGGGGGACAAAGGGACGAGTAACTCATTTAGGACAAATTTTCAAAAGGGATCAGCATACTCCCTAAAAAAAATCACTTATTAACTTCTGATATTTAAAGCTGCAGTTCAGTGGGGCTCAGTAAAGAAGTTGTGAGCAATCAATATCTTACCTGTTCTAGATACATTAGCTTTGAAAATAGCCTCAGTTGTAGAAACTGCTAAATTCTGATTGGATTTAAGATCTAACATTGTCTTAAG
>NC_056503.1:17878840-17886022 GCF_014905685.2 Nematolebias whitei
ATATATATATATATATATATATATATATATATATATATATATATATAATATACACTAATCAAGTTCTAAAAATGAAATCTGCTCATTCTGATACTTCATTTCTATAAAATTAATTAAGGGAGAGTGAAAAGTATAAAAATCCTGGGAGGATAAATTCTGCTACCACAGAACATACAGATAAATGCTGCTGTTTGGGTCAGAACACAAAGACCTGAAACTTTTACCAAAAGCTTTATTTAACTAAAACTGTCCCATGCCATACAAACCTTTTTCTTTTCTTTACTAGGTTCCTTTAATAATTAAATATTTGTAGATATACAAATTAATGAGTTAAGTGGGCAGCACGGTGGCGCAGCTGTTGTCTTTCAGCGAGCAGATCCCCGGTTCAAATCCCTATCCGGGGGCCTTTCTGGATGGAGTTTGCATGTTCTCTCCGTGCATGCGTGGGTTTCCTCCCACAGACCAAAAACATGCATGTTAGACTGATTGGTAACTCTAAATTGTCTCTAGGAGTGAATGGTTGTTTGTCTCGTTTGTCTCTGTGTCCCTGTGATGCACTGGAGACATGTCCAGGGTGTCCCCTGCCTCTCACACACTGACTGCTGGACATGTGCACCAGTGACCACCACAACCCGAAAAGGAAAAAGCGGATAAAGATGAAAGATGGATGGAATTAATTAAGTCCAATATTTTTTAACTGTTTAATAACTTCTCAAAAATTCAGGACAAAATGCTAAATCATACAGTGCCTTGTGAAAGTATTCGGCCCTTTTGAACTTTTCAACCTTTTGCCACATTTCAGGCTTCAAACATAAAGAAATAAAATTTTACTTTTTTTTTGAAGAATCAACAAGAAGTGGGACACAATCGTGAAGTGGAATGAAATTTATTGGATGTGTCAAACTTTTTTTAACAAATAAACTGAAAAGTGGGGTGTGCAATATTATTCGGCCCCCATGCGTTAATACTTTGTAGCGCCGCTTTTTGCTGCAGTTCCAGCTGCAAGTCTCTTGGGGTTTGTCTCCATCAGTTTTACACATGGAGACACTGAAATTCTTGCCCATTCTTCCGTGCAAAACAGCTCGAGCTCAGTGAGGTTGGATGGAGAACGTTTGTGAACAGCAGTCTTCAGCTCTTTCCACAGATTCTCGATTGGATTCAGGTCTGGACTTTGACTTGGTCATTCCAACACCTGGATACGTTTATTTGTGAACCATTCCATTGTAGATTTGGCTTTATGTTTTGGATCATTGTCTTGTTGGAAGATAAATCTCCGTCCCAGTCTCAGGTCTCTTGCAGACTCAAACAGGTTTTCTTCCAGAATGGTCCTGTATTTGGCCCCATCCATCTTCCCATCAGTTCTGACCATCTTCCCTGTCCCTGCTGATGAAAAGCAGGCCCAAACCATGATGCTGCCACCACCATGTTTTACAGTGGGGATAGTGTGTTCAGGGTGATGAGCTGTGTTGCTTTTACGCCAAACATATTGTTTTGCATTGTGGCCAAACAGTTTGATTTTGGTTTCATGTGACCAGAGCACCTTCTTCCACATGTTTGGTGTCTCCCAGGTGCTTGTGACAAACTTTAAACAACACTTTTTATGGATATCTTTGAGAAATGGCTTTCTTCTTGCCACTCTTCCATAAAGGCCAGATTTGTGCAGTGTACGACTGATTGTTGTCCTATGGACAGACTCTCCCACCTCAGCTGTAGATCTCTGCAGTTCATCCAGAGTGATCATGGGCCTCTTGGCTGCATCTCTGATCGTCTTCTCCTTGTTCTAGATGAAAGTTTAGAGGGACGGCCGGGTCTTGGTAGATTTGCAGTGGTCTGATACTCCTTCCATTTCAATATGATTGCTTGCACAATGCTCCTTGGCATGTTTAAAGCTTGGGAAATCTTTTTGTATCCAAATCCAACTTTAAACTTCTCCACAACAGTATTTCGGACCTGCCTGGTGTGTTCCTTGGTCTTCATGATGCTCTCTGCGCTTTGAACAGAACCCTGAGACTATCACAGAGCAGGTGCATTTATACGGAGACTAGATTACACACAGGTGGATTCTATTTATCATCATCAGTCATTTGGGACAACATTGGATCATTCATAGATCCTCACTGAACTTCTGGAGTGAGTTTGCTGCACTGAAAGTAAAGGGGCCCAATAATATTGCACGCCCCACTTTTCAGTTTTTTATTTGTTAAAAGTTTGACACATCCAATAAATTTCATTCCACTTCACGATTGTGTCCCACTTGTTGTTGATTCTTCACAAACAATTAAAATTTTATATCTTTATGTTTGAAGCCTGAAATGTGGCAAAAGGTTGAAAAGTTCAAGGGGGCCGAATACTTTCACAAGGCACTGTATCTCACTCATTCTACATAAGTTTAATTTAGAGCTGTAATAGTTTTGTGTTGCACAATCCACGTTTTACTGCAGCTTCATTAGTAACCTTAACCAAAAGGCTACTTCTCTACAATTCCCACAAGTTCATTTACAGAAATTTGCTGACGAAGTGCGTCCATCAGTTTTGTGCTCAGTGAGAATCATTTAGGACAGGGGTGCCCCAATACAGCGACTGCGATCTACCGGTAGATTGCGAAGGGAACATCAGTAGATCGCACGGTAAAATATGTCAGACCTTTTTTAATTTCTTTTAAGTTATTTATTTATTTTTTTTTTATCGACGCCAGCCGATCAATCCATCTGCACTATTGAAATTGTCACTTGATTGACACACAGGGCAGCCAATCAGAGACTGTAATTTTTTCTGACGCATAGGTCACCACGCATGCACATTCAACCACGCTAAAAACAAATGAGTTGACTCGTAAGAGCCTCCAGTTCATATATAAACTCAAGAAAGTGTGTAAAACAAGTTGGGGAGTTGGACCAAGTAAGGCTAAAAAAAAATCTACCATTTCCATTTTGAATGGGGGGAGGACTATTTTTCACAATGTCATTTTCGAAATGCGTTTCACTGGAGCAGCATTTTCAGATTCTTTATAAATACTACGGCACAGACTTCCTTCTGAAAAGCGAGCTGAGAAAGAAAACGGTGAAGGAACTAAAATCCCAGTTAGCAGTCACTTTCCTACAGCTGACCAGCAGCGAAGCATCAGTCCGGGTGAGTCACGTTAATAACTGTTAAGCACAAGAAGTCTTTTCAAGATGGAGAGATGGTAAGAGGCATGCGTTGAAGCCACTGTCTCGTTGTTCAGAGACTTTAAAAACAAGCCAGAAATATCATCTTCCATTAGCTCTCTGGGTATCAAGAAATATGGTTACAGTTAAAAGCAGCTGCCGTCAGGGCTGAATTTTCACTTTTGTTCTCAAGTTCTCAGGTTATTTTTCAAACATGAAGTTATTCTTGTTGTTTTCTGTTCCTTTGTGTGAAGAGCAGAAGTTATTGCTGTGTTTTGTTTATTATTTTGTATGCAGATAGTAAAAATAATTAATCACTTTTTTTTTAAACAAACCTTTGGGTTTTATCATTTGCATCCACAGCAAGCTGGGACTTATTCATTGATTCAACCTTTATTTAACCAGGTTAGTCTCATCGAGTCACGAGGACTCATTTACAAGAGAGACCTGTTTTAGACAGATAACAAAGTACAGACAACAATAAACTACAGTAAAATGCAATTAAAACAAAAGTAGTGTTATAAAACAATAAATCAAGGTGCCATATAAAACATGGTAAAATACTACAAAACAAGAACATAAAACATAGAAAGCATACTTAATATGTTTATAAATAAGTATATATATATTTTTATATTAGGTAGACCACTTGGGCTTGGTCACTTTAAAAGTAGTTTCCACGTAGGGCTGTTGTAAACAAATATTTTAGTAATCGGGTAATCTATAGATTATTCTGATGATTAATCGGGTAATAGAATACAAAATGTGTCAGGTTCTGCAGTAACTACCGTACTTATTTTATGAGTAATACAAATACACGAAAAAACATTAAATAAACAACCCATTTAATTTCTCTCTTTTTAAAATATTTTATTGCTTAAGTTGAATTATTTTTAAACATCACATAAAAATCTAAATGCTGTAAAATAATTTTTATGGATTGGAAAACTGAACGGAATTTACAAAGTAGGATCTGGACGGAAGGACATGATTTGGACTGAAGGTGGAGATGATCTTCTGGATCCTTCATCTTCCACCACAGACAGCGGCCGCATGTCTGTGATGATCAGATTTAAAATGCTGTTTGTGAACTCAGCTGCTGCACAACCAACATCCTGGAGCCCTTTGTACGAAGCAGTCCAGCGTATGACTCTGACATTTACTGAAAAGAAGAATAAACTATTATTTGTTTATTCACTGTTATTCCTAAATACATTTTCAAGTGTACTTCACTGGATATTATAAAATTATTTAATACTGTTAAGTAATCTACACTTTCTGATGACCTGCTGCAATCAAAGTAACATTAGTGTCAGTTGTATTTGATTAAGCTTTCATTTACGTGTCAGGTTTGAGGATGCTTTAATTAAAACTCTGTCACTGAATTATTTTTAACCATCACATAAAAATCTAAATGCTATAAATTTTTATGGATTGGAAAACTGAATGTATAATTTTTATGTTAGAAACTGAGTAAGACAGATAATGTAAAGTTTGTATATTGAGCTCTGCGAACTACATTATTATTTAGTCTTGATTGCTGAGCTATAAACAAATATGACAGTAGTAACAAATGCAGATTAATCACAGTTTTCATTCATAAACAGCAGCAAGGAGAAGAAACAAATCCTACTAACTCGTTTAAATACATTTACACTTGAAATATTCACCCTAAATATCTCATTTAAGTCAGGATGGAAGTACAGCAATAAATAAAAGTGTCAGTCTGTTGCTGCTTTTATCTTTAACAAACTTGCATCAAGTCCTGCAGTTTTTTTTTCCTCACACAACGTACAGACTCTGCCAGGTAGCCACTATGATTAGTCAGTAGATTTAACGTTGGCAAAAATATGCCTCATTTCATATCTATAACGTGACAGATTATCACACATTTAGGTTCAGGTATTTTGCAAAGAGAGAACACGATACCTGTTACAGCCGCGGACGAGTTTGATGCTACAGCGGGTGTTTTCTCTTCAGACGCTGCAACATCGACGACGTGCTCTTGTGGTTACTCCAGTTCTGCTTTGCAGTGGAAGCGTTGAGCTGTGTTGTCTTTTCTGTTTAGCCTAACATGTTCCCAAACTTTTGACAGTTTTTGTTGTTTTTGGGCTCTTCTTCTACGCAGTCTCCGCTCCCTCCATAACTACAAACTTAGCGCATACACGTTAGCGGAACACAAAAACCTTCCGGCTAGACCACAGTGCTCTGAATAGTTTAACCTAGTTTAACCTCGGTTACAAAAGCCTCGAGGTCCTTGAATGATTCGAGGAATCGTTTCAGCCCTACTCGCATGCTGAAAAAGTGTGGGCACCCCTGATTTAGGGCAATGTGTGTCGATGCACTCACAGAGTGGGTAATCCACAGCTGTAGTCACCATGTCGAGAGTAGACTGGGCCACCTCCGTCACCCTGCGAGCCATCAGACCCCGAGGCTCCACCTTACATGCTACAGAAAAGAGAAAAGATCATAAGACACAAAAGCCGAGACTCCAATATACGGCACATTATATCCCCATCAGCAACCTATTATACAGCAATAGGCCAGGACAAGTAAAGCCCTTGTATAACCGTTGACCTTGATTTATGACCTTGACCATGAAGCTGGGGTGGTGGTAAAAGATTATGTGACAAGCTGTCTGTTGGTACAAATGTGTATAAAGTTTCATTCAATTATCTTGAGAGGATCAGAAGTTATGGACTGAACAATAGAAGGTTTATAGATGGAGACTACACCATATTACGTCCATCTGTTGACGGGCGTATATATATAGTAATAATTAAAAACTTAATAATAATAATAATAATAATAAATATTTGACATCCCAAATGAGGAAGAGTCAAAAACACAAACAAGAAAACAACTCTTGCTTTTGATTCTACTTTAACTCCAGAGCTCTGTCATTAATGTGCAGTCTTGAGTCGTACCCTGGTTGTTGGTGTCAGGTGCCCCCCCCTGCCGGTAGCAGTCCTGACACACCCTGACTGGACCGCTGCCCCAGCCCCTCTCTGGGACGGGCATCCTGTGGCTGGAGCAGGGGTGGCAGAAACCTTCACCGCACGATCGGCAGTGATGTTTCCTCTCTGCCTCCTCGAACATCTTCTGACATCCATGACAGGCCTGAGGGTCAGCAGGAAGGTGATGATGGCACAAAGTACTGGGACTTTATGGGTACCCGAGACAAAACTGAACATATATGTACTTGTAGTGACTGTAGCTTCTGGGCTTTAGGTGTTCTTACTCACAGTGATCTCCACGTTGGGCCTCCAGTATGGAGGGGCCACCTGGTCGGTGAGCCAGGCTGTGACGGCTTTCGTGGGGCCAGTGCTGTACTCTGACACCGACTGGATCACAAAGCTCATCCCATCCAGAACCCTCTGAGCAGCGTTCTGGTGGTTGGTGAGGAACGTGTCGGACTGAGAGAAGAAACAGATAAAACATGAAGTTTAACGTTAAAGTTTACATTCTGCAGGGAAAACTTGGACGTTCTGTGTCTGCTGGACCCGGCTCTGGAGGGCAGTCATCGTCTGTTGCCGCGGTCGTTATTATCATCATGCTGCTAATACATGCTGCTGTAGATGTATTTCTGTTTCACTTTTGGCATGTTGTTCATGTATTTATGTTGCATGCTTTAGTATTTCTTGTTGTTGTTTTAGTGAGTTGAGACGGTTCTTCCCATCCGGAGCATTTCATTGCGTTGTTGACCTTGTGTTGATCTGCATATGACAATAAAGCAAACCTGAACCTAACGTTTTATTCTTGTTCCTGTCGTCTCTGGACCATCTAGTCTACAGAACAGCTTCATGTTCCTCCTCTGGTTCAAACTAAAGGGCTGAACGTCAGATAATGTCCAACATTAACTTTTAGAGCTTTCACTGGAGCAACCAGTCTGCCATTTACCCAGAATACACTGCAGCATAAATGAAAATGGTGACATCCACGTGTTGTTAATTTTTAAATTATTATAAAAAAACTAAACAGCCTACAACAAAAAAGGTTGAATCATGTCATCTGGACTTCGTTTTTTTGTTAAAAA
>NC_056503.1:17886122-17889519 GCF_014905685.2 Nematolebias whitei
CACACACAGACAATCTATCAGGCTCGGCAGTCGGATATGTGCATGCTTAGCAAATAGACACGCAGCTAAACTGCATGCAGACACACTATCAAGCCCATAAATCATGAATGCAAAGAAATCCAGCCTTATTCAAACTCTCAAACTCTCTAAATTTGCACGTGACAATTTGTGCAAATGTCCCGATGTTTGCAAACTCCTAGAAAGAGCCACTTAACTGGCACAGGCTATAGTGTCCCTGTCGATAAAGAGTTAAAATGCAAATTATTAATCCTATTTAGTTCCAGGGAGGGAGCTGGCTGGGAATGTGACTGTGAAATCCTATTTGAATTGTGCCCAGCCTCTCGTGGTCCACTATACACTGCACCATCATGTGGAAATGTCAGAAATTACCCAGTGGGACAAAGCAACATGCGTAAAAGTGGAGAAATTCTCCCCATAAAGGGAAAAAAAGGGAAAGTAAACCAATTTTTCGAGGTACTGAAACAGAGAGTTTGGGTTTCTGCAAGTGGTGTACTGGTAATTTTCTTTTTGTGTGACGTTACAGTGCAACGGCTTGTGTGACCAACTGGAATTTCATTTCACATAAACATGCGTCGCAAGTGGCGTCGTGTGTTTTTCTGCATCAAGCCAGAACACTTCTTTTAAAGAAGCAAACAGGGTTTTTTTTTTCAGACTTAGGAGCAGATTTACACAAAAAAGACCTCCTCTAAACTTCTAATGCAGCGAGTCCTTGGTATTTCTGTTTCGTTGTGGAAAGAGATGATAAATATTGCATGTAATCGTGGTAGCGTTTAGTCCTAGTTCACTTTGTTCTTGCTGAGTTGTTCAGTCACTGCTCCTTTCACTTACAGACAGACAACAGGAGATAGATGGAAGGATTGATTTCAGGTGGGTGGGGGCTTGTGGTGGTGCGGGGGCTTATCCAAACATGGCCAAGACTACTGAGGGACCACAGAAACCACCAGCCGGTGAGCCACGGCACCACATCTTGAGACAGAATAGCAAATGAAGCAGACTCCAATATAACGCTGCCTTCACCATCCAGCTGTCAGTGGGAATCTATATGATGAATCATGAAGAGGGAATTTTTTCCTCTCATTGTCAACTCTCTGCTTCTCACTTCACTTCTCTCTTTGTCTGTTTTCTCTCACTCCTCCCAATCTTTATGTTATTTTTAATGAACTCCTCCGTGCCCTCCTTTTCACTCCTCTCTCCTCTTCAACTTCTCAAATTCTGCTTCTTCCCCTCCTCTCTGCTTCTCTTGCATCCATCCCTCCCGGTCGCTCCTCATTCCACGACTCTCCTCTGTTGATCTTCTACTCTCTTTCTCTCTTTTCAATGTACATAACAGTGTACTCTTTAGGAGGGAGCCCTGACGGTATCCATGGCAACCGGATTGCTAAGCAACAGCCACATCTCCCTTCCTTTCCTGCACCGTGCAGCAGCGGTGCCAACAATTAACCAATCGAAATCTAAGAAGGAATGTCAGAGAGTGTGAAAAGTTCAAAACGCCTGCTTTTCATGAATGCGAGCAAATAAATACATCAAACCCAACGAGTGTTTGCTTTGGATGTTAATTTTTATATTCTCAGATATAGATTTATTATATTAAATTTGTTTTTGTTTCACCTACTGAAAATCAACGTATTTTAAGTGATGAAGTCTCATATTTTTCAAAGGTAATAACATTGCTGTCCACACATCGAACAAATGCTATCAAAAGAAGCGGTACGCCGATGTCCCCTGTCACTGAGGGATCTGAAGAGTGCATGTTTGTAGTTTTGGAGATACATGTTTTTTTTTAGACTGGGATTGAACAGGGAAGGCAAGTAACCTTAATGTTTTTGGTGCAAAATAATATATATTATTATAATACTGACAGATTGTCAAATTAATTGAGAAAAGATGAGAATATACTGTAAGTGCATTTAGTTATTAAATTGCATCAGCTTCTAATATCATAACCAAATGCAAACGTAGCTTTTTCTTATCACAGGAAAAAAAAAAGGAGCCTTACTTTGGCACAGTTGGATTGGAGCCTTACCTGGAAACAGTGTTGTGCATGTTGATCATGGCTGTGGAAGGATGGCATTAACTAAAGAGTCAACTGGGGTTCAGTTGAGGTCAACAACTTGTAAGAAAAGTCACCCGGGAAAGTTAAGACAAGGATTTCTGAGGGGTCTAAACCATTTAGCTGTCGTTATGGAGAAGTCAACGATCCAAAGAAGAACGATGCTTCAGTTCAGCCTGTGATGTGATGGAATCAACCATTAGAGATACAGTAGCTGTACCAGGTGCAGTCCGAAACAGACGGCTGAAAAAAAACAAGTGTTTGAAAAGTCAAGAAGTAAAAGTATGTTGCAGACTTTTGTTTGAATATTTAAGACATCTTAATTGGGAGAGCTAAGGTTACAGTTTGGTTTGGTATTGGTTGATTCTGTCCATGAGGCTGACACATTGTCCAGTTTTAAGACTGGGCTTAAGACTTTCCTTTTTGATAAATCCTATAGTTAGGGTTGGTTTGAGTTAGAGTGGTGAAGGCTGCACAGAAATCTGTTGGAATCAGTCTCCCCACCATCACAGACATCTACACCTCCAGATGCAGGAAGAGGGCCACCTGCATCATGAAGGACCCCACCCACCCAGCACACACACTTTTTGCCCCACTCCCCTCAGGAAGGAGGTTAAGGAGCATTAAGTGTAGAACCAC
This sequence comes from Nematolebias whitei, assembly GCF_014905685.2. Taxonomy (NCBI): domain Eukaryota; kingdom Metazoa; phylum Chordata; class Actinopteri; order Cyprinodontiformes; family Rivulidae; genus Nematolebias; species Nematolebias whitei. The sequence continues at coordinate 17,888,833 of NC_056503.1, forward strand.
TAGACTGAGGAACAGCTTCTACCCTGAGGCTGTTAGACTCATGAATCTCTAACTAGAACAATCACTGTGAAAAACCATATCATGTTGCTGCTGATCTGTTTCATGTTGCTGCTGATCTGTTTCAATGTTGATGTGTTCATGCGTGCACATCTGCTCACAGACTCATGTTCATGTTTGTGCTGATGTTCAATGTTTTATGTTATGAGTGCTTAGTGTATATTTAGTGGATGTTTTTCTTAGTTCATATCTTAGATGTTATTACTGTTTTTCTTATACATTTTATTGTCGGATGTAACTGGGACCCTGTGTACATAATTTCGCTCCACCACATGTACCACATGAGGTGCGAATGACAATAAAGAAACTCTGACTCTGACTCTGACTCTGACTTTGTCATGCTGTCTTAAGCTTAGACTACTAGAGGACACATTGACCTAATTTCCTTAAATGATTTGCTAAAAGTGAATAGTTTTCATTTGATATTATTTCTATCTTAACATGTGATTCTTGACCTGCCATTGTGTATCTGGTCCTCCTTCCTGTTCCCCTCAAACCCAGCCAGTTGAAGCAGATAGCTTAGGTTCATGTTTATTGTTATGTTCTTCTGTAAAGAGGATGGATGGATGGATGGATGGATGGATGGATGGATGGATGGATGGATGGATGGATGGATGGATGGATGGATGG
>NC_056503.1:17889786-17893434 GCF_014905685.2 Nematolebias whitei
GGATGGATGAATAGATGGATGGATGGACGGACAGACACACAAACATATGGATGTACAGATAGACGAATGGATGGATGGATGGATGGATGGATGGGGATGGATAGATGGATGGACAGACAGGTGGATGGATGATGGACAGACGGATGGATGAATGGACAGATGATGGATGGATGGATAGATGGATGGATGGATTGGTGGACGGATAGATGGATGGATGGACAGACAGGCGAACGGACGAATGGACAAATAGATGGATGATGGATGGATGGATGAATGGATGGACAGACAGACAAACGGATGGTTAGACAGACAGGTGGATGGATGGATGGATGTTTGTTTTCCACAGTCAAAGATGAAAGGCAGACAAGTATTTTTGCTTGAACATGCACTGCATGTGTTTGTGCCTTCATTCATTCGTCTCTTGTGTTAGTAAAATATCATATGTCACAAAATAGATTTCATAAAAATCTCAGAGTAGTTTTTACTTAAAAAGTATACACAATTCAAAATGGTTGCCACAGCCAAGTGGCCTAAACATACACAAAAAATGTCTAAAACAATTTTACAAATACTGAGCTGAAAGTTTGTGATAGTAGCTGAGACTCATTCTTCATATTCGGAGAACTTCACATTACGTTAATTCCTAAAACACTGTGATTAACATCTGGAGAAGAGTCTGTCCATCTTTTAGCAAAATATCTCATGAACGACACGACAGATTTTAGTGAAACTCTCATGAAGTAATTATTGTATATACTGTTACAGCCTTTAGTATTACTGTAGTTCAAAATGGTCACCACAGCTGATCCATCTATAGCCAACACATAACGTGGCTACAGTTCAGCCAGTTTAACACATACTGAGATGATGATACTCTCATGATAACAAATACTCTCAGCTACTACCACCTCAGACGTTATCTGAGGTGGTAGTAGCTGAGAGTTCTAATCAGAATGCTAAACGATGATGCAAGATATTACACAACACATTCTTTTCAAGGTTTGACTAAAAAGGGTCTAACTCCAACTTGGTATGAAAGGTGGTGGGTGGCATGCAGTCCTTCATGGTATGCTAGGTTTTTAAATAATTTAGTTTCTGCAGCACACGGTCTCGTGTAATTAATGGCTTTTATTTCTACATTTGGGTCCTCTGAACCATTAACTGTAGGAGGTAGGCAGAGCAGCTTTTGTGAGAAGTTGTAAGGAAAACTGAAATCTTTGTAAACAAAAATGCAGATTTCATCAGTTTTGGTAGAAGTACTGTCGAGAATACGGGTTCATTTTGTTCCTTTAGACATCACAAACATCAGGTTGGGAAAATTTAACAAACTAATTATTATTATTATTAACAAGCAGTATGATGATGTCCCCCATCACTGAGGAATTTGAATTGTGAATGTTTGTAGTTTTCGAGAGAAGTGTTTTATCTTTATTATTTTATATATTTGAGGGAGTGGTGGTGCAGAGGTTAGAAGATGGGCTTGTGATTGGAAAGTTGCAGGTTCACCTCCCTAAGGGCCACTGCAATTATGTGAGAAAATTATGCTCTTAAGCAATATAAAATCTAGAAAGCATAGCTTCCTTAAATGACTGGAGTGGACGGTTTATACATATATGATGGTGGCCATCTTGGATTTTGACATGGCAACCCAATTTTCAATGGCGACCTTTCTTATGCCTAGATGCAGCCATACACCAAAATGGATGTTGTCACCTTGCTTATTTTGCAACTTATCACAACATGCAAGGATGGGGTGTTTTCCAATTCCCCCTTTTCACTCCACGACGAGGGACAAAAAGTCTTAACACAGAAACACCATACAGTAGAACCTCATTCAGATGAATTTTCCTGTCACTAAGAACAGAACGACTAAAGAACCACAGTCAGGAGAACGTGGCACACATGAGAGACAGAGTGGAAACTGTCAATTTTAGCTTCTCGCTGTTGTTTCAGTGCAGGCGGCTTGATCAAGATTTGTCCTTTATTTGACTGTGTGGAGACGGCAGGGGATGAAAGAGAGGCCATTTTGAAACAAAAAGTGGAGAGGGGAGAAAAAGCCTGCCTATCAATGGTGAGTAGGTAGAGGGGGACGCTGACCTTCAAAGAGCTCAATTACATGTCGCGCACAAACACATAGAAGTGCACACAGACATCTGAAGTTGGGCATGATTGGCCATACGGCACATTCACACAACCTGATGGCACAGACAGACTCACACACACAAAGACATGCACGTGCATGTGTGTATTCTGAAAAACACACATGTAGAAACACACACTGAGAGTGTCCCTGCTGTTCCACGCTGTAGGACCTTCTGTCGGTCCAGATAAAGTGGCTTCTGAATCTCGGTTCTGATTTTTTGAGAGGAAGGGGTCTTTAATGGAACTGCCCCCCTTCTCCTCTTTATCCTCTCTATTCTGGTTTTCCAAATTCTCCTCTCTGCTTTTCCCTTCATATTTTTCTTGTGCCAACAATCCTCGTCGCCGTGTCTCTCAGCTTCTGACTTTCTGTCTGCAATTGTACTAATTGTACAATCGGCCATTTTCTCCATCCATTCTCAAACTACTCATTTTCAGGTGGACACTGCAGGGTCAGAGCACCCCCTCCACCTCTCACAGATCGTCACCTTCTCCTCCTCTTTGTCTTTTACCTCCACCCCTCCCAAGATCACATTAATGCCAAAAGAGACCTCCACCCAGCCCTCCCTGCCTCCACACCTCCAACCTCTTCTTTTCCTATTTGGGAGAAAAGAAGAAAAAACCAGTACATGTGGTGCAGTCATGAATTTTAATGGCACTGCTCAATCTGAGTAAACACTATATCGGCTGGTATCCAAACATATACAGGGAGGTTAGTGATTGTGGTTGATTTCAGCGACACAAAACAAAGAAAATAATTATTAGAGAAGCCGGAGATGATGGATGAAGCAAACTACAGTGAGAGGAAAATGGAAAGAGGGTGGAGGGGGAGTGGGAGGGAGCGGTGTGAGGATGCAGAACAAGATGAGAAGGAAAAGGTGGTGAAAGATGGACCAGGAGAATGAGCAGGAAGGAAAATCTCATCACCTCACAGAATAATCTGCCATTTATCACACTGAGAGTAAAAAACGGACAGAGAGAGAAAGGGGCTGCCAGAAGTTCAGAAAATATTCACTATTACAGCTTTGGTGCTAAGTTTCTGAGCATCAGCTCACATTTGGATTGTAGATGCTGCATACATACTATAGTGTCTAGACAGACAGAATATACCATCAATTATGCATGAAGGTTTGCTCTCAGCTAACAAGGCTATATTAATATTATTACATATGTGACGATATGCTGAAGGGCGGAGTTTGGACCAAGACACTTGGCAGATTGGGATAATGCAGTGCATGTACCACACACACGCACACACACACACATACACACACATTCACACACCACCACAACCGCCCAAAAAGCCAACACTTCCTTTTTCATTTCAGCCATTTCAGCAGAGAAAATTGCATTTTTGGAGCAGTGTGTGTGTGTGTGTGTGTGTGTGTGTGTGTGTGTGTGTGTGTGTGTGTGTGTGTGTGGGTGTGTGTGTACGTGCGTGTGTGTGTGCAGGGGGTGGTATTAACTGATTCAAATGCTGCCTCTCCAGCTTTCCTTCACTGTAGACAC
>NC_056503.1:17893534-17902071 GCF_014905685.2 Nematolebias whitei
AAGACTTTATATATATATATATATATATATATATATATATATATATATATATATATATATATATATATATATATATAGGTGTGTGTGTGTTCGTTTGGACAGGCACATTTAAAAGCACACTGTCAATTAACTGGGAGGTCTGAGAGGCAGCACGCCTCCAGTGTTGCAGTGCAGCAAACAGAGAATAGATATTGTTTATATGTGTCTGTGGGGGGGAGGGGTCTACTTTTCTATACAATCTGTTCCAACGCCATCAGAAACTCATCTGCATGAGTTTATTTTAATTTTCTTGGAGTAAAAATGTATTAGTTTGTCTTGAAATTCACTGATTAATAAGATAAATATTTGCTATTTTTCTAACAATGAGTGATCACAAACAAACACAGAATAGTGAAAGTTTGTAGTGTTCGAGGTGAGAGTTTTTCTGGACTGGAACTGAACAGAGAATGTAAGTAAACGTTAATGTTTTTGATGCAAGATATTCAAGTGGGTAAGAGTTACACTGTGGAGAAGAACAGAGGGAGTTGTTTTTTATTCTTTGCTTGTATGAGGCAGAGCAAAGTGACGGATCCTGACGAGTAGAGGGAGCAATTTTATCCATGTCAAGGCACAATGGCGGAGCCAGGGGTTGGCCAATGGTGGTGTTAGCCCCGGTACGTGGACCTTCAACCGGCCCAATCATTTCATTTAAGCAACTTTAAGCAATATAAAAACTAGAAAGCATAGTTTCCTCACATTATAGGGGTTTTCGGTTTACAAACACAAACATGCATATATATATATATATATATATATATATATATACAGGTATATATATATTTTTTTCCCTTTATTTCTACAGGTAGTCTCATTGAGCCACGAGAATTCATTTTCAAGAGAGACCTGTTTAGGGAGCAGATGGTGGGGGTTAAGGGCCTTGCTCAGGGGCCCAGAGTGGGGCGAATGAGGGTGGAGGCAGGTGTGGGTGTTTCACCTTTTCCACCCACATTTTGATGTTGATGGTACCGGGACTTGAACCTGCGACTTTCTGATCACAGGCCCATCTTCTAGCCTCTGCGCCACCACTCCCCCAAATATATATAAATATATATACAGACTATATGTAAGAGGATTTCTCGGTTTTCTCCGGGTACTCCGGTTTCCTCCCACAGACCAAAAACATGCATGTTAGACTGATTGGTAACTCTAAATTGTCCCTAGGTGTGAGTGAGAAAGTGAATGGTTGTTTGTCTCGTTTGTCTCTATGTGTCCCTGTGATGGACTTGCAACCCGTCCAAGGTGTACTCCGCCCATCGCACAGTGATTGCTGGACATGGGCACCGGCGACCCCTGTGACCCAAAATGGAATAAGCGGGTAAAGATAATGGATGGATGGAAGATAATGAATGGATGGATGGATGAAACTTAAGCAGGATGAGGACGTTCTCTCATATTGGATGGTAAGTTTTAAAACCCATCTCATCCATGTAAAAGAATGGGACATTGCCCTTAATAATAAGCAATAAAAAAAGTCTCAGTTATATTTTTGTAATTTTTACCTTGTTCCTGTTTGCATGAATTATTCTAATACATTTACTGTAGTTGTAGTTAGTTATTTTTATGTTTAAATAAAAGGTCAAGTAACACCATTAAAATGCAGGGTGGCAGGGGGTGACTTAAAGCTCCACATTGCTAGTGTACAAACTATGGTTTTAGAACCACAACATGGCAGCTCCCATAAGTCAAGTTCTGCTGGCTTCAATTCCCAACAACAAGAAAGAGGTGGGGACAGATGGTCTAGTATGATAATAGACGATCAGCTGTGTCAACTAGGTACTAAATAAAAGGATTGAATACTTAGGCACATGTATTATTTCAACATTTTATTTTTAATAAACATACCAAGTTTTATAAAATTCTGTTATCATTAAAGAGTACCAAGTGTAGATTACTGAAAAAATACCTGTAGTATCAGGCAGCAATAAGAGTATTTAAACACTTGAGACAAAACATTTTGTATGGGACATCGCCATCAATAATTCAGTAGTAAGCTACTCAAAAACTAGTAGACTTTTATTGAGCAGATATACGCAATATTGAATATAATGTGAAACTGAGTTTCACCAAAAATAAGTTTTGTTTGTTTTTATGGTAGAATGATATCCAACACTATGTCACCAAAATGAAGTGACCATGATAATGGAGTTTATTATTGATAAGAGCTGCTAATTGGTAAGTTTTTCTTCAGTGGTCATGCAATGAGACCAAAGCCTGTCTATCCTAGAGATTCCACATAAAAACATATTAAATGTCAGAAACATATATAAAAAAGAGCAATCAATATTGTTAATCATGTCAACATTGTGCATGATATAAGAACCAATAAAAGCAATGATCTGGGATATATTGTTGTCTCATTGTGGTAAATAGAAGCAGGTGTGTGACAACTCAGAGCTAACAGAAGCATGAGCTCAGAGGCCTGCAGTGATAACACTGATATGTATCAGTATGTTAATCAGGCTAATGATCAAAATTTACCTTGCTGGTGTCTGGTAATAAGTTTTTCACTGAGCCTTAAGGAACATCACTAGCTGCTGGTCAAAACCAGGAAGCAAACACCTGTGATCTACTAATGGAGAAACCCTTAAAATGTCACATGTGAGGACCAGTGGAGTCTTAAAGTAGAATTCAGATCATCAATAAAAACTCCTTGTTTTTCCTGCAATGAAATAATCTGTAAACATTTTCAGTTTCATAAAATTTAACAGGTATTTTAGTCTATTTAAAATTCTAGGACATAAAAATCTACACAGCAAAAACATTTAAACAAGCGGTACTCTGATGTCCCTGTTGCTGAAAAGCAGCCAAAACGTGCATGTTAGATCGATTGGTGACTCTAAATTGTCCCTAGGTGTGAATGAGAAAGTGAATGGTTGTTTGTCTCGTTTGGCTCAATGTGTCCCTGTGATGGACTGGAGACCTGTCCAGGGTGTCCCCCGCCTCTCACACAGTGATGGCTTGATATGGGAACCAGTGACCCCTGTGACCCAAAAAAGAAGAAGGGGCAAAGATAATAGATGGATGGATGGATGGATGGATGGAGTTACACTGCAAAGAAGAACAGAGGTAGCTTTATTTTGCTCATCTGAGGTGCAGAGTGACAGCGAGTGGAGGGAGCAATTGTATCCACCACCAGGTGCAATAGAGGAGCATCAGGGAGTCCTTGGTCACTACAGATTAATTTTCAGCAACCCCAAGGGCCACCCCAATTATTTGAGGATTTTATACTCGTATGTGATATAAAAACTACAGGTATTTCAAACTCCCCCCCAGGGGACTAAAAGGCCCAGCAGTCCATGAACAAATGCATACCACCTTCTGCACTTCCTGCTAGAGGTTTATACTAAGAATATCTTGTTTTCAGACATGAAGACATTGTAGCTGTTTTGGCCAAACCCTAAAACTAACATTGTGAGATCTTACCAGATGTTTGGTGAATGTGTTGAGGATGAAACTTAGCTACTCCAACTCAATATCCATAAATTTAACTAAGTTATAGCTACTGTATGTTTGTGTTGGCTATGGTTGATCAGCTTTGGTTCATGGTGTATTTTTCCTCAGATAAACATGGCTGACGCCAACAGTTAATGCTGCAGATTTCACCAAAGGTTTTGCTCAATGTGTAGCAGTTGGATTAGATGTTTTGTAGGTTGCTCACCTACTACCACATCAAATTTGAGCTCATTTGTAAAAATGGCTGCGTGATTACTTTATGAATGTAAAAAAATAAATCCATTCGTTCGCTCATGCGAAAGTTTTCTAACGCAACAGACAAACGAACACACACACCTTCAGTGCTGGACAGTAACCACACCTCTCTGTCTCAGTATTTACACCTGGACTAGAAGCGCAGAAGGTGTTAGCAAAGTATCTGTTGGATCTTTATATCTCCACCATAATAATATACATGTGCTGTATACGTGTTTGTCTGTAGGTCACTGTTACATATTGATGCTATGAATAAAAACGATACAAACACTTGGAGTCTGAATATGTGAGGAGGATAAAGAGTTCTGTGAGAGTGCGACTGGTGTTTGTTCACAATGTCAGTCCTTTAGAGCTTATGACTGTTAACTGAAGTGTTGTTGGCTCTCGTATTAAGCAGATCTGTCACCTTGGAGCAGTTTCAACAGCTGTCCCAAGGTTACAGTGGGCTGCATTCACTGGAGCCATTTGACAACGGCTTTAATCAGTGCTAAAAGTTCAGAACATTTCTACACGTAACTCAAAGTCACTATGTGAGAGGGCCAATGTCTGGATTAGTCTCATCAAACACTGCTCAGACTTCACACAAACAGCTCCCTGGCAGAAATGAGAATAAAGTCCAACTGAACTGGTATCTACATGAAGAATTCAAGACAAATGCTTCTGCTGTTGACGTTTTGTTGATTTGAACTCTTTACTCTTGCTTTGTTTATGCTTTTGTTTCCCAGTAATGCTAATATGTCAAAATGCATGTAGGACTGACATCAACACCATTGTAATTATTAGTAAGGAAGAGTCATAGTCATTTCTAGTGATACTCATGAGCTGTCTACTGAACACATTTTTAAAATAATGTTAAAGTCCAACATCCACCATTATAGTTACATGTGCTCTTAAGGGGTAATCACTGTTGTAGAATATGACTTTTTTGCATTCAGGTCATGCAAGTGTTAAAAAACCTTAGACAAACTGACCAGTCAAGGAAACACCCGGAGCATAAGGCCGATGGTTAATGGAGGCTGATGATGTCACCCCAGGGATTGGGCACAGGCAAATGAGTGTATTTACAGACAGAAGAGTGTTTTTTTTTTTTTTTTTCATTCAACCTTAATTTATACAGGTTAATCTCATTGAGGCTCAGAGACTGATTTACAAGAGAGACCTGATTTTAATAAAGAATGATGACAACAGTGGACAATCATAAAAGGAAGCATACAAATTGAGAAGAACAAGGGAAAGAAAATGGTCTTAAAAACAAAACAAAAACAGCTAGGTTGTAAAGTGATGTAAAATAATAAAAACAGGAACATGTCTGCATTGTTTCTTGCCAGGAGTCCAACTGATTTTTAAAGCCACTTAGAGAGGCCATGGTCGAGAGCTTCAGATCTTTTTGTAAGATATTCCAGGAAACAGGAGCAGAGTAGGAGAAGGCCCTTTTGCCAAATTCAGTTCTCACTGAGGGAACACTGCAGGTAATAATGTCCTGAGAGCGCACGCTGTAGCTGCACTCACGCAGAGACATATAGGAGGAGATGTATGAAGGCAGCAGACCAAGAAGTGATTTAAAGATGAAAATGTACCAGTGAGAGAGTCTGTGTGAAGTTAATGATGTCCAGTTAACCAGTGAATACAGGATGCAATGGTGGGTATGGTAGTTACTCAATTCAATTTAATTCAATTCATTTCAACCTTTATTTAGACAGATAAATCACATTGAGCCTCGAAGACTCATTTACAAGTGAGATCTGTTTAGACAGACAAAAAAGGATTACAGCCAGTTATGAATCTTAGTGCACCATCCAACATCTGCAGGGTGCTTGTAGGAGCGTTCATGTAAATAATGTCACCGTAATCAATGGAGGGAAGGAAGGTCACAGATACAAGGCGTTTCCTAGCATTCGGAGTTAGACAGGATCTGTTTCTGAAAAAGAAACCCACTTTAACTTTCAGTTTCCTTACAAAGTTTTCCACATGGAGCTTAAAAGAGAGATGTGAATTGACCAAGATACCCAAATATTTGTAGGAATCAACAAACTCAATAGGGACACCATTTGAGGATAAAATCAGAGGAAGAACTGTTGGGACCAACTTCCTGTTTGAAAACAACATCCCTTTGGTTTTGTCGAAATTTAGGACAAGTTTGAGACGGAACAAATCTGACTGGATGATGTCAAAAGCAGATTGCAAAAGCTGGAAAACCTTAGCAGCTGCCTGTATTCACAGGCAGATGAGTGTATTCACAGGCAGGCCTGTTTATTTACAGGTGCTCATTGCGCTCTTCCTCCCTTTCCTCTTCTGTAACAGATATTGGATCTTCCAGTTGTCAAATTCCTCACTGTCTCAGACTCTGTTTTTCTTTTTCATCTGTTCTTCTGTCTGGGAAGGTTCTGACTCCGCAGCTCCATCCATTTCTGGGTCTGCAGCTCCATCCTCCACCTCAAACAGAAGCTGCAGCTTTACATAAAAAAATGGCCTCATTGTTTTGACTCAAACACACTAAAACTGAATAAACTAAACACACAACACTACCCCTGAACTATAAAATCCAAAACGCTAAATATCTCAAATCTCCTCACTTACTCCTGCTTTCGCCATGTCTCTATCGCTGCCAAACTTCCTTCCACTTCTGCATCTTCTTCCTGTGGATATTTTGATTGCTTCACAAATAACTTCAGGTCTCAGTCAGAAAGGAGATGGGGGGGGGGGGTTTGATTGTTTGTTCAATAAGGGTGGGGGTGAAAACGGGTAGGAATTGGGGTGTTTTCTTCATGAGACTGTCCATCTTTGCAGCTGCCTCCATCTTTTTGCAATAGAAATCTGGTGGTCTTGCATTATCGAATCCCTGGTGTGACATCATGCCCATATATAGAAATGAAGGGGCTGTTTCCAAAGTCGTGACTGAAACAGCTTGAAACTGTCACAAAAACTGTTTAAAATCAGTTTGTATTACTTTTCAACGTTTGCCACAGAACATGGGTTTGTTGAATCATATTCTATTGGATATGAAATGTAAAAAAATGGTGCATGTTGGACTTGCCTAAGGTCTTATCTGTGTTAGGTACAGTAGCACAGGAGGCCAAATATTCTGATACGATAAAAAGTGAAAAGATTTCTCACATGATTTTTTTTATTATTGGGGATACATGGGGTGAGGTGACTGCTGATAGTTTTTGGAGCTCGTGTGTAAATAGTCTCAAGAGTTGATGGTGTTAATCTCTAATTTACTTCACTGTCAACCAGCCATTTTATTATTATTAGCAAAAAATCTCACGTACCACTTAACAAATTTTAGTGAAACTCTGGGAAAGTAATTATTGGCAGTTTATCTAAAATTCATTAGCATTTGAAATCAAACTAATTTAAGATGGATGCCATAGCTAATGCACCTTACAACAATTGGTAACACCTACTGCAATCATGAATACATTTTATGAAATCTTGCAATATCACATGAAACTTTGGATAATGTGATGTTTAAGTTTTGACCAAAACAGCTATAACTGTCGTTTCTCATAAGAAGAGGATCTTAGTTTAAAACTCTGGAGTGAAAGAAGTCGGCCTTATTTGAAAAATATTTTCTTTCACATAAGAAATGTATAACTCATTACTCTGGCCACTTCAAAGTTTTTATGCAGTATTTTAACTAGCATAGGGTCTGATGCTGACATCAGCTCAGGCCTGCAGCTGTGCAGAAAGTGAAAAAAGTAAAACTAGCATCAGAATTTCATGTTTGAGTTTTAAAATTGGCCTTTTTAGGGAATCTTATGCAAATCTACTACATATCTGCCTAATTCCTCTTCATCAGGAATGACATTTTGTCAATACACAAGTCTCTTTTGAAATGAGACTCTTTATTTTTGTGTGAACAGTTAAAACACATCATTTTGAAAACTATGACGCCACAGGCCCACCTCTAATCTAACCTACAACGCAGGGGCATCTTTCTTCTGTTGTGTCTGTATTTCCCACCCAGCGTGTAAGCTTTATGCATATCCTGTTTTTGGTGTACAATTTGTGTCAGCAGTGCAGCACCAGGCCTGGCATAGTTACTACAGAGTTGTACCTCTTTTTGGTGGTAGTGTGGACAAAGACATGTCTAGAACAAAGACTAAACTTGTGCAACCAGGTTACCACATCTATCTACATATAAAACACACAAAACAAAGCACAACTAGCTTTAAGCACCTCTCTCAGCCATCTGGAGAAGGTAAACACTTATGTGAGAATGCTCTTCATTGACTACTGCTCAACATTCGACACCATAATCCCCTCCGAGATGGTTTCCAAGCTCACCAAACTGGGCCTGGAGGAGTCCATCTGCTGCTGGATACTGGACTTCCTCATCAACAGACCACAGGCAGTGAAAATCAAAGGTCACCTATCCTCCACACTAGTCCTCAGCACCGGTACACCTCAAGGCTGTGTCCTCAGTCCACTCTTGTACTCTTTATTTACATGAGAATACCCCAAACATAGCTATAACATCATCCTCAACTAATTGACTTTTTTATGTATGTGAATATTTCTGTAAAGTGCCGTGAGACACCTTTGTTGTGAATTGGTGCTATATAAATAAACTGAATTGAAAGTAACCTCTCTCTTAATGTCAGCAAAACAAAGGAGATGATAGTGAACTTCAGGAAACAGAGTGGAGGTCAGCACTCCACCATCAACATAAACAATGCTGAGGTGGAGCAGATCAGCAGCTTCAAGTTCCTCGGTTTTCACATTACTGAGGATCTGTCCTGGACTTTATATACAAACACTGTGGTAAAGAAAGCCCAACAAAGACT
>NC_056503.1:17902171-17904103 GCF_014905685.2 Nematolebias whitei
GGGGGGGGGGGGTAATTGCAGCACGTTCAGAGTGTTAGCCTGAGTGTGTGTCAGGCCGGACTGAGGCTCAGCATGAGCTGAAGTGGACCACTCCTCCTGGATGGGACTTGAGGGATCACCCAGAGATCCAAACAATGGCTTAAGCAGGGTGGGCCCAGCAAGTGGGGGGTGGGGGGGGGTGCCTTCGAGGAAGTCTCTGTGTCTCTCTGCCTGTCGGCTGCACAAGAGGGTTCATTTGGTGTGTGTTTCCAGTGATACCAGTTTCTTCAGGGTGGTTGTGGAGGCCTCTCCCACCCTGCTGTTTGCTCAGTGGAGGTTGAGACAGGCAGCTCAGTGTGGGCTCAAGATTCACACACACTAACACACACAAACACACACACCATCACACACACACTAACACACACATGCAAGCCTTCTTCTATTTCCACACGCTGTATAGTCATATCACCACTGTATCTGCATGCACACACCTGAGCGTCCTCATGGTTGTGTGTGTTTGACGGTGTCGTCTGTCTGTCTGTGTGTGTGTGTGTGTGTGTGTGTGTGCAGGTGTCCTGTGTGGTTTCGTACCCTTGCTTGGTGCAGATCCATGTCATTGTCATGTCTGTCATGTCTGCCCCAACACTTGTGGTAGTCAGCTCCAGTTTGCTGGAGATCTGGCTCCTCTCCAGTTCGTTACCAAAGCTGCTCTCTGTGCTCGTGAGTCTTTTTGTATCTATTAGTGTAAATCACAAGAACGTGTGAAGGGGGGAAATATCGTTTATTTGTTTATTGTTTATAATTCTAACCAACTCCTCAGTGGTTGTAAAAAATTAAATAAGGGTTTTCAAGCTGCTGTTTTGTCTGCGTGTGTGGTCGTCGTCCGTCAGCGCTGTGGTCTGGTGATGGGCAGTTTGGTTTCTCGCTGCGTCTCCTTGTGGTCTGCTCGGCCTGCAGGAGCACGGCTGCCAGAGAGCTGCAGCTGAGGGAGGTGTGCTCTGCTCCTGTCCGCTGTGACAAACAGCTGCTTGCTGCTTAGCCTCATCTTCGCCCAGGCTAAAGGCATATTTCAACATTTTGTGAAGCTTGCGCTCTCCTGCTACCGTGACTTCCATCTTGAAATGCTGAGCTAAACGTCTTCTGCGCTTCACATAACAAACTACTCTTCCTGCCATCATCACTGTTTGTGTTGCACCTGCAGCTCCACGAGGGAGCAACTTGCCCCTTGTTGCTCTAAGAATAGCTTTGTGCCGCTGCAATTCAGGTTACCACTACTTAGCAAGCCGGTCTGGCATGACGAGAGCCCACATCCGAGGGGATGTTTGCTGATCTTTGCTGCTCATCAGGATCTTCATCCATCGATCAGAGCTGGTTCTGGTTTTCTAAGCGGTGTCAAAAACCAGATGAACTAACTGAAGGAACTCTTATCACCCGCTGAGCGGGATCATCTCGTGATGAGAGGGAACAGAGCTGTTTTGGTCAAACTTTCAAGTTTCATTAATATCATTCCAGTGGTTCATGGGATATTTTGCTAACAGAGAAACAGTGTTGAATGTGAGCAAATGGTTTTTAGCAACTGTATAATGACCATCAGCTGCCATCGCACCAAGTTTTACTTTGTTGTTTGTAAAAGTGACTTTTAGCCAGGGCAGCACGGTGGCACAGTTGGTAGAGCTGTTGCTTCTCAGCGAGAAAGTCGCCGGTTTGAATCCCAGCTGGGGGGACTTTCTAGGTGGAGTTTGCATGTTCTCTCTGTGTATGAGTGGGTTTTCTCCAGGTACTCTGGTTTCCTCCCACAGACCAGAAACATGCATGTTAGGCTGACTGGTAACTCTAAATTGTCTCTAGGTGTGAGTGAGAGAGTGAATGTTTGTTTGTCTCGTTTGTCTCTATGTGTCCCTGTGATGGACTGGAGACCCATGTGTCCCTGTGATGGACTGGAGACCTATGTGT
>NC_056503.1:17904203-17924078 GCF_014905685.2 Nematolebias whitei
ATGACATGATTCAACCTTTTTTGTTGTTATATACCTGGATGACTGAGAAAACAAACTTTGTGTTTTTGAAACCATTAGTGAAAAGGCCAGACTTCAGGGGTATCTGAGGCAGGCTTGAAACACAAGAGTCAGGGTGGCTTCTGGGTAATACCAGATGGCTAGGCCTCAGACTGACGAAGCCTCTTGGATGAGGGGCGAAACGTTTCTTTTTAACAAAAAAACGAAGTCCAGATGACATGATTCAACATATACCTGGATGACTGAGAAAACAAACTTTGTGTAAACAGCCTACAGTATTTTTACAGTCGTGTTTTAATAGCTGAAGTAATTGTTTATCAAATATTGTTCCAACTAGTCTGAGATACATTTAACAACAGTGGTGTTGACCTGAATATCTCTCCAAACTATCAACGTTTATTTTAATTGTTTGCCCTCAGTTGTGACGTGAAAGAGAAAATGACAGCGCTCAGACTAAATGTGGTTTCGATCTGAAGTATCGGGACACCACTAGTCAACAATAAGTACAAATCTATACGAGTGTGGAAGAGGAACGGTGTACTCACATCCTCCCAGACATGTTTGACCTCAGAACGCACCACGATGCTTTCAGGGTCCTGATTGCCCATCCAGTACTGCCTGCTGCGGTAGATCACCCCACAGCTGGCACACTCCAACACATACCTGAAGAAGAGGAGGCAAAACACACACAGGAGGTGGTTAAGACTGGCTGAAAGGCAGGTAGAGGGAGTGCGTGTGTTTACTGACCCAGACCAGGCGTATTTGGCCAGTCCAAACCACGGGTTGTCAGAGGAAGCTGATGTTTTAGGCACAACGATCACCTCTCTGCCTCCTTCGTAACACCTCTGCAGATACAATAAGGAGTCCTGCGTGAACACCACGCCTGGAAACAGGAGGTACAGCTCCGTGGTGATGCTGTCTCACCTTACAGATGAGGACCTTGTTGTTGTACTGATGAGCGAACTGACAGAGGCCGTCGGCCATGTGGGGGATCCTGTCCCTCAGGTGGTTCATCCCATTTTTACAGCGGATGCTGACACGAAGACAGGAGAAGTGAAGATGAAGGAAAACAAAAACTTTTTATTAAGGTCGATCAGCTGTGCCAAAGATCTGTCCACTGGGTCAGAAGATATTTTGCTAACAGACGGGAACATACAGACACACATGGGCAAGTGTAGGTTGATAAAACAAAGAGTTGCACAAACACATTCCTAAATATCTATCAAAGGTCAAACTATAAACTACATTTTAATTCATTCTGTGTAGCAAATGGATTTAATTTCTTTAACTAACTTGGCTCACTTGCTGAATTAACGGCATTAATGGTGTAAAAGTTTTCCTTTAAGCATCGAGAACGTGGGATCCTCAGCAAAAAAGTCAGTGTAGGGGTGACTTTGAATTAAATTGAATAAAAAATGTTGTTGTAACTCGTGATCCTCATTTCATTAAGAGATGTTATAGATACTGATGGATGTAGACAGGAAGGATCTCTTGTAAACATCCATCCCACAGTGGATCCTAAGAAACTGGCTGCAGATGTTGTCCGATCCGTCCACCCAGACTCAGCTGGCCTCTCAGTTCCCCTGAGCTGTAGGACCACCCGATGCTGGGCAGAACTCCTCCCAGTGTGATGGCCACTCCTCCCAGCAGTCTGCCGAACTCCTCGTCGCTGTGAACAGCCAGCCGTAGGTGCCGAGGGACAATCCTGTCCTTCCGCTGTCATGAGCCATGTTTCCTGCTAGTTCCAGGATCTCAGTGGTCAGGCACTTGAGCACAGCTGGCAGGTAGATGAGAATGCATCCACAGAACATCCTTTTCAACTCATTTGAGATTTGGGGCTGCAGTTGAGATATTATTTGAGCTTTTGAGATGTTAATCAGCTGTTGGTTGTAGAAAACTGCCTTGTTGCCATGGTTACGCATCATAACAAATGTCCAAAACTAAAAAAGTTTCAGTAAAAATTCTTCCAGCTGCACAGCATCTGATACCAGAGGAAACAATCATCCAAAAAATATGATTTACTAAAGAGGAATTAAAGTTTCCAAAAGCAAAATGTCAGAATGAAAGTAACAGAGCTGCTCCAACATGCAGCCACCTTGAGCGGCACAATCTGGACGGTTTTGTTTTTGTTGTTGTGCTGAGACGTTTCACCTTCCATCCAGAAGGCTTCATCAGTCAAGGAAACACCAAAAAAAAAAAAACTGCTTCTCCACCAACAGCTTACTCCAAAGTGGAAAAAACAGTGATGGTGCTATGATGGTCTCTGGTTCAGGCCCCAGAGACCATCATAGCACCAACATCACTGTTTTTCCACATCAAACAAGATAACATCTCAAAACAACCTCACTTCAATGTAAACTGTAAAGTTTCTTATATTTTTGTCACATATAGATATAAACACACGTGAGTGAGCGCACGCCTGCGAGGAGCACAGAGGAGGAGCATGACGTGTGTGTGAGCTGTGTAAGGGGCATTTCATTCTCACAGCGAACAAAACGATGTCAGATCAGCAAATGAACTCAGAACAACTCCTCTCTGATGGATCCTCAGGTCCACAAGGTGGACACCATCACATTCATGTCCATAAATAGCTGTGTAACGTCCGGCGTAACTGCGGGACAGTGACAGCTGTGGTGCTGCAGGACGACATCACCAGTAGAAGAACTGGGAGGCAGCGTGTTTTCAGGGATCACAGCGACCAAATACTGATCTATACTGTGCCATGCCAGCTGTACGGGACGACCTCATCCATATCACGCCCACATATACAGTAGTCCCTCATTTATCATGAACATTTCCGTATCCTGCCCCCCCCGCCCCGGCGTTAAGTGAAAAACTGCAAAGTAGGAATAGTAGTACAAGTGCTAGTTTATTTTAATTTATTTATATATATTTGTTTAGACAACAATGTTTCTAAAGTCTAAACGCTCTAAAAGAGCACAGCATGTCACAAACTCAGCTCTCTGCCTCCTACCAGCGTGGTTCATCCATCAATCAGCCAATTGTGTGTCATGGCCAATCTTATTTTGAAAAATATTGATAGAGGAGAGTCCACGAAAGTCAAACCGCGAAGTAGCGAGGGACTACTGTTTAATATTTCTCCACACCGTGACTGAAACGCTGTTTATGCACAACCATTGAAAGAATAAGCTTCTACGTCCCATCGAGCTCCGGAGCGTCTGTGTGTTTCCAGTCATTATGTTTTTAAACACATGCGTAAAGATGGAAATACTTCAGACTTGTTCAGCTAGCAGATCAGCACAACCGGTTCAGTTATCTGAACACACACTCCTCTATGCACGCGTTTGGCAAACACCTGTTGAACACCCCACTCCTTTTTTACCAGCGTCTCAGATTCACATTCCATTCATTTCCTTATTTTGCTGCATCTACACCTAATTCTGAAGGAGCAGAGACGAGGATCACACATGTACAACATATTTGCATCTATTTTACATATTTAAATGCAGGCACATGCGGGGAGGTGTCTCACGCTCCACATGTATCTGGATGTAAGAAGGAAAGGAGCGCAGAAACATGCGTGTGCACCGTTTGATAAATATGGATATTTCTGTGCACGCACACTTTTCTCTTTCTAGTAGGAAAGTGTGCGCTCTTTGATCCACGAGACTTACTTGCAGCTGAGGCACACAGAGGAACAAGTGAAGTACTCATCAGGGAAGAAGGAGAACAGAGTCATCCTGTCGTCAGATAGTTCCCCGCAGAAACGCTCGCTTAGAGCCTGGGAGAAATAAAAATGAAAGCCAACATAAACCAGATGAGGACTAAAAGCACGATGAGAGGTGGAACCCCCCTGAAGACTAATTAAAACAAAGACTTGCTCTTTTTTCAGTCAGCTGTTAAAGCTCCGTAACTTACTTCCAGTGCACGAAATACGATCCCCGGCTGGCGTGGGGAGCGCGTGTGAGTGTTCTTCACTTGCTGCCTGACGGCCTCCAGCAGCCGGCTGTAGTCTGTGGGGGGGGTGATGGTCTGGGTGCCGACGTACTGGACCGAGCTGAAGGCCTCCGTCCCCAAACCCAGGTCATGAAAACGCTTCTGGAGCAGCGTGTCGGCAGAGCCGGCCACCTTGGAGTCTACACCAGAGATCATCAATCTTACAACCGACGTCATGCTCAGAGTACACGCTGCGAATGACTCTCAGCTACTTCCACACCAAGTTTTACTCCAGTATCTGTAAAACTGACCGATTAAAGACATTCTTTCTGATTTTTCAGTTCGGTTGGCTGTGGCAGCCATTCTGAATTGGGTTGGCTTCAAAAGTGAAATAGTTTTAGAGATATATCGAATGATTATTTCCTGCAAGTTTTATTAAAATCTGTCCAGCATTTCATGAGATATTTTACTAACAGTCAAAGTTGACTCCAAATAGTAAAAGGCAAAGATCTTGCGCAACGTTATCACTCAGAATACGGCTTGAGGATCAGTCTCAGCTACTACCACACCAGTTTAGCTCAATACCTGCGTAATACACCGAGTTATGACCATTTCTGGACTTTTGAAGACCAGTAGGCCGTGGTAGCCATCATGAATCAGGTTGACTCCTAAAGTTAACGAGTTGTAAATGTTCCTCTAACGAATTACAAATTTGGCCAATGGTAAATTATACATTTTACTAACAGACAGGTACATGAACACACACACAAAAAAAAAACATTATTGTCAGTCTTTGTTAATTGGCAGAGAGCAATAATTAAAAATAAATGTTAATTGAAAAAATAAAAACTTCTCCAAACACGATGCTAGGAGCTTCATGTCTCATGTTCCCACAGGCCACTGCCTCTCTTGTACCGTGGCCCAGCAGCTGGGTGTGCGTCGTCTCCTGGAAGACGATGACGGAGGGCCCGAGACAGGACAGAGGCACGTCCAGTCCACAGCGGGTGGACAGGGCTTTCAGCTCCCGGGTGAAATGCTTCAGGTAAGCCCTGGACGCACTGCTCAGGAACTGGAACATGTCGTTGTGGAGGCGCTCAGCCCGAGTGCGATACACCACAATATCAGACACCGCCAGAACCTGACAAGAACAGGAGACAAAACGTTTGTGGACACGAGACTGAAGGAGCAGAGGAAACAACAAACACATGAAAATCTGACAGGACTTCTTGTTGGACCTTTTTGTTTAACCCACGTTCCTTCAAGTACTGTACTCCTTTTATTAGTTCGCTGATATGGCAAAATTAAATTACTAAAACCACCATTACCAATACTAAACACCTAGGAGGAAATGTTGGGCCTGATCAGAGGACTCTGGATTCATGGGAGCCTAGATGTGAATAACAACAGAAGAAATTGCACACAGTTTATAGAAAAGAAACAAAATTTATTGAAAAGAACAAAGTATTCAGTTTGCATATATGACAATAATAAACAAAACTGTGCGATTGTATTGTATATATATATATATATATATATATATATATATATATAGACAAGGTGTTTTAAACCCTTCCCACACTCTTGCAATATTCTAAACAGTGTTTCTAAACTCTAAACGCTCTAAAAGAGCACAGCATGTCATGATTTCAGCTCTCTGCCTCCTCTGCTCTTTACCACCGGCAAGCACTCTTGGCCACGCCCACTTCTCCGCTCTGCACAGAGAACAGCTGATCAGCTGCAGCAGGAAGTTGATCCTGCAGTATGGGCTGCACGAAGGTGCAGCAGGTAAATAAATTTAAATAAATTTAATCTAAATTAAAATTCCACGCCGATCGTGCTGCTCATCCATCAATCAGCCAATTGTGTGTCATGTCCAATCTTATTTTGAAAAACCACGATAGAGTGAGTACGTGATAAACGAGCCGCGAAGTAGCGAGGGACTACTGTATACCAAAAAGTAGAAAAAGGCTGAACTCTAACATAACTCTAATTAAAAATACCAAAAGTGTTTGCCCCTGTACCTGTATGCTCCCCTGAGAGTGTGGTCTACAGATGAGTTTGCAGAGTACATACATCCAGTTTTCATCAAAAAGAGGAAAAATGAACAACTACATCTTACCTCAGGCAGTAACAGATTACGTTATCGATCTAAGGCAACCAACCCAACCTGCCCGCAAACAACATACCTTCAACAGCAGACGCATTCTCTGGTTCTGATTGGCTGCTGCTCCCAGCAGGCCTTCTGTATCCAGGGCAATCAGGCTGAGAGAGGGATTATAGGCGGCCCACACTCCCACCGTGCAGGAGCTGGGAGACTTGGAAGTATAAAACACACTCTCGCCGTCAAACAGGATGTGGTTTAGCGTGTGGGACTTGCCATCTCCGGTGTTGCCAAAGATGGAGAGGACCTTGACCCCTGCAACATCTGCACAGCCAAGTCTTTCCAAAAAGTCTGCCTCGTTGTGGACCTGGAGCAGAGAGCAGATAAAACAGAGAGCTGAGTCTGCGCAGCCGATCATTTGCTTGTGATTAGATACAAGTCTGGATGAGCAGGATATTTTTAGACACCAGAAACCTTGAGAAACAAAACAAAGAGCTGGTGTTAGTGTTATACTTGGGTTTCCTCACTTTCATCCCAGAAATTACAGAAAATTTTTATTTATTTACTCATATACAACATAAGTTACAAAATTCATGTTACATGCCGTCCAAACCCTCCTTCCTAAAAGCCCCTAATCAAAGAAAAACAACTGGTCTCCTACAAAAATATTTACTTTCATATGATTATATATGCAAAAAAAATGACTTTTCATATCTGGTATACTCCTGTGATGGACTTGTGACCTGTCCAGGGTGTCCCCCGCCTCTCGTACAGCGATGACTGGATATGAGCACCAGTGACCCTCATGACCCAAAAAGGAAGAAGTGGGTAAAGATACTGGCTGGATCCAGTATACTCCATTTATGATGACATCCCAGAATAATAACTTAAAAAGCCTCTGGTTTGCCTTTGACACAATCCATATTTTGTTTCTGATGGACACCATGATGACTCATTCCACCAGTGTTGCGGTGTCGGGGGTTCTGGGTTTTTCCATAACCTCAAGATAATTTTTTGCTGCCGTCATTGTAAGAAGAGCTAGCTTCTGTTGATGGTTTAGAACAGATCATATTTCTGTGTCCCACAGCAAAGCAACACTTGGGTCACTCGTGATTTGTTTCTGGAATAATTTACCCAGTTGTAGGAATATTGAGCCCCAATACTTCTTCAGTTTATTACAGCATGATATAAATCTGCTCCATCTTCATTACATCTATAGCATCTAGGCTGCGTTGGGTAAAGCTGACGGGAGTTATTTTAGGAGAATAGTAAGTACGGTTAAACAGATTTAATTGAATAAGTCTGCATCTTGTATTTGTAAGAATGGTTTGTGGATCTGTGAGGATTTTTTCTCTGTATTGTGTAAATTTTGCCAAAAATCTTTTCCCCATTTTTCATTATTAGTTTGATGTTCCTATCTACAGTGTTTGTTTATCAGTACATACATTTTAGATATAATCTTTTAGGAGAAATCATCTTTTAAATTTCTCTTTCTAACAAGCTTTCAGGTGATGGTTTTGAGAAAGATTTTCTAATTTTGTCCTTTACCCAGGTTTTCAGCTGAATATATTTTTATACAATAAACAAAAAATAACAATGCAGACATGTTGCCGTCTTTAATATTTTACACCGCTTTACAATGTAGATGTTTTTTTGTTTAGTTTTTATTTCATTTCCTCTGTTTACTTTTCATTTTATGTGCTTTTTATACGACTGTCTATTATTGTTGGCTCCTCTTCTGCTCTTTGTTTAAATCAGGTCTCTCTTGTCAATGAGTCCACGTGGCTCAATGAGACCAACCTGTATAAATAAAGGTTGAATGAAAAAAAAAAAACTTAGTAGGGAAAGTTTAAATTGTACTCTAGTGCTAGAAAATGCTTTGAACACACCATCTTTACAGAGACGTCCTATACTATGTATTTCTGCTTTTTCCCATCTATAAGATATTCCATCTAAAAAAGCAGAGGGTAAAGATGGGTTATGCCATAATGAGGTGTTGATTGATTGATACTTTATTAAAATCAGGGGGAAATTTGAGGCATCCAGTAGCATGTTCTAATTATACAGAAAAACACACACATGAAATAATCGAAAAAAGAATCAGAACACCACGGTGATATAGTCTGTGACCTCCGTGACCCAGAAAGAAAGAAGTGGGTAAAGACGATGGATGGAAATAATCTGTAATTTAATCCTAAACTTTTACAACAGCTCTGCAAACAACTTAATGTGTGATCCAAAACTGAACTAGTAGCCCTCTTAGGTCTTTCCTACTGCCAAAGTATTTTAAATCTTTTGGTGTTGTGTTAGGCTGGTTGGTCTGTAGGTGTGAGTGAGAATGGTTGTTTGTCTCTATGTGTCCCTGTGATGGACTGGAGACATGTCCAGGGTGTCCCCCACCTCTGGCATAGTGACTGCTGGACATGGGCACCAGTGACCCCCACAACCCGAAAAGGAAGAAGCGGGTAAAGATAATGGATGGATGGACACATCTATGTTTATAAAAGATGGGATATATATCCATTGTAAATAAGTGACCACATCCAAATGTTTCTGGATTGCGCTACATTATAATAAAAGTTTAAAATCTGCGAGATTCATACCTGCATTCACTAGAGAACTAAAGATAAATTAATCAGCAATGATTAATACTTTGAGGACACTAACACACACGACAGGGTGATAAGTTTAGAGTCAGCACTTGGTTCACCTGGAGCAACAAAAGGTGCCTCCTGGCTCAGCTGAGCTAATGACTCATCCGGGACTTTCTCCGATGACAACTCAAAACAACACAGCTCGGCCTCCTTCAGACAGATGCGGTTTGTTTGTGAAGCTCTATGAAGCATGAATTGAAATAAACACAGGGCCCTAAGCTGATTGTTTTGTCTTTTTTTGTATATTTCAAACCGACATCCCCTCGCTTTGTATCAGTACATTGTTCTGAAACCGATACTAATGCTCCATACTTGTTTATTAGAAGCTGCTCTCTGTTTTGTGGCCTTCAGGGGGAGTTTCAGCTCCATTAGCACTGCAGCTAACTGTTAGCAAACATTAGCTCGGTTAAACTACTTTACCTGCAGGTTTTCCTGTTCGTCCACGAGCAGAAAGCTCCGGGTGTCCTGCACGCGCTCCTCCGGCTTCACGGAGCCGACAGTCACACTTTCCATCTCCATCATCAGGATTTCTGACATCGTGCTCTAATCTTTAAGACATATTTATGACAGCAGGAAACAAAACGAAAGTTCAACATGACTCCTGTCAATCACAACAACAACGCGCATGCCGCTGACGCCCCCAGGAGGAGCCAAGGAAAACGCACGTCCGTGACGTCAAGACGTTTTGTTTATGTCGGTGCGCGGTGCATTATCGCCACCGTGTGGTCAAAATATAGTATAACAGGTTACTTCTGTCATTCATAAAAAGCATGCAGTTGATTTTTTTAAATGTACATTTATTATGCAAATAATGTAACTAATTCTGTATGTTTCTTTTAAGAAGTACGTAAGCTATAAATTAGGATGAATATTCTAATTATTTCATAGGTTTAAAAACTACTAAATTATAAACCATAATTGCTTCACAATCAATCAAACAAGACAATACGATTCAACTGGACCAATAAAATCTAAAATAAAATGAAAAAGGAGTCAAATAACAGTTAGTATATTAGAAACAGAACAAGACAAAATATATTAAAGTTTTATGCCTGCTCCTAAATTTTAGCAGAGGTTTGAGTTTTTCAGAATTTTAAGCAGCGTTTCACAGATTTTAGAAAAGACAAAAGCTTGATCACTTTGAACACACTGGCTGGTTGACCTCAGTGCTTTTAAATGTGTGTTGACGTCTTGATGTCATCTGCTTACATTAAAAAAAAAAGCATCAATCAATACATACAAAATCAACATGTCCAACTTATCTGTCAAAGTGTTTTACCGGAGCAGTGTTGCCATGTTGGAGCTGCTCGCTAATGTTCATTAAATATTTGTTAGCTCAGATCTATAAATATCACATGTCACTGAACGGCTTCAGAGAGGCACCCCTGCTGCTAACACGACAGAGAGAAATAAACTCCAGCTTCACAGAGTCCTGGATGAGTTGTCTCTATATGTCCTCCCTTCTGTCCTTGTTTCCTGTGAAGCAGCAACAGGCTAGAATACGAGTGGAGGAAACTGAAGAAACAATGGAGCGGTATAAGAGGTCCTTTTCTTTGTTAGGGTTCAGCAATTGGAGACAAATGTCTGAAAGAATCAATTATAGGCCCATGCACTCCCAAAGCATTCCTCCTGATTAATTAATAATTTAAGCTCAGCTTTCATCTGATAGGCCACATGCCGGCACTCACACTGCAAAAACGTGTTTGTTATCCAATAAAACAAAATGAATAAGGAGAAACATCTTAAAGATAAAACATAGTTAATTTCAGGCCTAACTGAACTGTTATTTTATGTCAACTTGAAATAGTTTCAGGGAGTTGAGGATTTGTTAATGCTGCCCAAGTCTGATCAGTTTTAGCTCAAATGAACACGCAAGTTTGCAGAAATGACCCGAAGCGGTTCAGTTACGCAACTAATCCAGTTTTGTTGCCCACAAACACAAACGTTACATGAGGAAATCACGGTTTTCACATTTTCTGTGTGACTGTGGAACACTGTCAACATTTTCTCAGGTGATCGAACAAGAAAAACGTGGTGAAGAGGGAAACACAACTTGTTATGAAAGTTACAGTAGCAGGAGAGATCATCTCTCTCCAGTTTTAGCTTCTCTCCACTAGCTCCCTGTCAAATCCAGAACTGAATTCAAACTCTTACTTCTAACCTACAAAGCCCTCAACAACCTAGCTCCATCTTAAATTACAGATCTTATTGTTCCATATTTTCCTAACAGAGCGCTTTGCTCTCAGACTGCAGGTTTACTTGTGGTTCCTAGAGTTTGCAAAAGCAGAATGGGAGGCAGATCTTCCAGTTATCAAGCTCCTCTCTTGTGGAACCAACTTCCAGTTTCTGTCCGTGAGGCTGACACATTGTCCAGTTTGAAGACTGGGATTAACACTTTCCTTGTTGATAAATCCTATAGTTAGTGTTGGCTTGGGTTTTCTGTCCTAGACCTTATCCTATGCTGCTATAGGCTTAGACTACTGGAGGACAAATTGACCACATTTCATCAAATTAATAATTACAAATACATACAGTTTGTATTTGTAATTATTTCTATACCAACATGTGTTTTATTTTTATTGTGTTGTCTTTCCTCCTAGCGAGGGACCTGCTCACCTCCATTCTGGACCTGCCATTGTGTATCTGTTCCTCTCAAACCCAGCAGGTCGACGCAGATGGCCGCTTGTCCCGAGCCTGGTTGTGCTGGAGGATTCTTCCTGTTATGAAGGAGTTTTTCTTTCCACTGTCGCCTTTGCGCTCGCTCAGGATGGGAGACTGAATGAAGACTCAACACAAACAGCAGGCTAGCCTACCTTAGATAATGTTACTAATTGAATGTTTATATATGAATGTTTCTGTTCTGTGTCCTGAGATGACTTCTGTTGTGACTTGATGCTTTAGAAATAAACTGAATTGAAATTTAAATGAATTGTTTTGATCAAGTTGAAGTAAAACAGAAAGAAGCTGAATATTATTTTATTAAAGACAAATAGGTTCTCCATAGGGACTATGTCAGTTTGTGTGAGCCCAACTCACACACAAATCACACTCCCTGCCCTCCTTCCCGAGGGTCTCTGGTGTCTTTATATAACGAGAGAAGTTCTGGTCACATGCAGCTCAGTCTGAAACTCATTGATGCAAAACTGCACAACACTTCTGCTGCTTTCAGCATTCCCAGATCAAACCCACTGGGAACAGTAATGCTACGACTTTTAATGTTTGTAACGTTTAGAGTTTTAGGAGCGCAGTAGCTTGGTGGTCAGTGCTGAGGTCTCGCAATCCTGAGGTCGAGTGTTCAAGCCCAGGTTGCGCAGTAGCGTCAGCAGGAAACAATTGACAAATCTCATCTGTGAGTTTGACTCTGTGCTGAAGAGCAGCCAAAATAAAATCTACTTTTTAATTATTATTATTTAACTTTAGTTACAAAAATAAAGACTTCTTGGACTAGGATCATTTCCAGTCCTTCAGGATGAGTTTTGTGAAATCCTCTTGCTCTATTTTTGTCTTTATTTGCTCCTTTTCGTTTTTAGCTACTCTCTCATAGTTTTAGCTTTAAGACGGGATTTTTCCAGTTGTAGCTTGCGGCTACATAGTGCTACATTTAGCCTTTCATGATTTTGCTAATTCTTGTTTTGAGCGACTATTTTGATGTCTGCATGATTTAACTTAACAGTTTTCTAATTGTAGCTTTTAAACACAATTTTGCTTAGCAGCTTAAATGTTTAACTGAAAGTTGTTCATAGCTGTATTTAGCTCATTTTAGTCCGTAGCTTCTGTTTTTGCAAATTTTAGCTTTATGTTTTTAACAACTTTAGATTTTAGCAGCAGTATTATTATTATTATTATTTTATCATTTAGCTACTGTTTTGATAGTCCTGGCTTTTAGTCAGGGTTTTAATTATTTTAATGTTTGGCCTAGTTAGCCTACCTATTAGCTACACTTTTTCTAAATGTAGCTTTTAGTAGCCGTTTTGTTCATTTTACTTTTTAGCTACAGTTTTGCTGACAGGTGTTTTTTTTTTATTTTATTTTATATTAGCTTTTAGCAATTGTTTTGATATATTTTGAGCTACTGTTTTGCCTGCTCTACCTTCTGGTCTCTATATTTTAACTTAACAACTGTTTTGTTTTGTGTTAGCTTGTAGCTACATTTTCATTAAGTAGTATTTGGCAAAGGTTTGTCTGAATACTGTAGCTCAGGGCTAGTAAACTGCTCAGGGGCCAGATATCCAGCAGTTATTGTCTTTAAGTAAGTTTGTTTTATGGTTTAAAATCCAGTTTATTTAAAAATGAACCCATTAATTGGTGGTCCGAACTGAGCTCACCCGTTGGCCTGATTTGGCCCCCGGGCCGCCAGTTGAATAGCCCTGCTGTAGCACCATCCATCCTTCCTCTAGCTGTAGCAAACTAATTTGAGTTTTTAGTTAGTGTTTGCTAAGTTTAGCCTTTAGCTACACCTTTTCTAGCTGTAGCTTTTAGTAAACGTTTTGCTCATTTGACCTTTCAGCTGAAGTTTTGCTGACATAAGTGACTGATTTTTATTTTAGCTTTAGTTTGCTAATGTTAACTTATGTTTTGCTTCTTTTGAACTATAGTGCCTCACTATTTTTAGCTTTTAGCTACACTTTTTGTTAAGTAGCATTTGGCAAAGGTTTGTCTGAGTATTTCTCCATCCATCCTCTAGCAAACTAATTTTAGTTTTTTTTTTTAATACCGTTTTGCTAATTTTAGCTTGTGCTACATTTTTGGTTCCCTTATTAACAACATTGATGATTTTAGCATTTTATGGTTTGCTGATATTAGCTTTTAGCCTGTTTCAGTCACAGCTTTTGGCAAGGGTTCCCCTAATTTTACCTTTTAGCCTGGCGGTGCATCTTTGCCCCCCCCCTGTCCGAGGGGGCCCCGTGGGTCCCCCCCCCCCCCCCCCATCTTGTAGTCCGCGCAGCCTCTGTGAGTTTCCTGCAGACACGCGCTAAAAGACTACACTTCCCCTGAGCGCCGCGCGGTCACGGCGCGCTCCCGCCTCCCATTGGCTGCTCGCTGCAGCCGCAGCCCCTGAGAATGAATGAAATTGAAATAGCTGCTACATTCCATGTACAACACCGGGCTCTGCGGTGTTGCAGCCTGTCATACTACATCAAAATGGCCACAGCGGTGCAGAACCCTCTCAAATCGTGAGTACAGCGCGCCTGCTCGGCGCTCGCGCTTCTCTCCGTGTTTGTGCATGCTGTCGGCGTGATCTGAGGCGCGTGAGATTCCCTGATAATTCAGCAGCATCATGACCATCAGCGCGTCTGGACATGGAGGGCAGGGAGCAGAGCACTGAGGGGATGTCAGGGGGAGGCAGGAGAAAAGTTCCCCGGTACAGCGGGTGGTTTCGGTGATGGGGGGCTTTCTGTGCGCTCCGGTTCCCCCGCGCGCGCGCCTTCAGCAGCGTGCGGAGCAGCAGGGATCTGGAGGAATGCTGGAGGTGGATGGATGGATGCGGATGACCCGGCACGTCCCCTGACGGCGCGGCCGGCCAGAGCCGTGCTGCTCGGCTTCTGCAGCCGGTGTGGGGGTTAATTTTTTATTTATTTATTTTTTTTGGGGGGGGGGGGGGGGGACATGGAGAAGGAATGAGGCTCAGTGTGACCGGTTAATGCAGCCGGACCTCTCAGAAAATGGACCTGCTGTTTATATCACACACACATTTCAACGCTTTGCGCGCGCACACAACAGAGCTGAATGTTTTTTTTTATATCAGCAGGAATTTAAAGCGCTGGATGTCCCTGTGAAGTTTTACGCATGATTTTAGGGATTCTTCCCCCCCCCCCCCACACACACACACACCCGCCCCCCATCTCCCTCCAGCTTCTTGTTTCAGAGAAATGCAGAGGGAAGCAGGCTCCCGGCCAGAGAGGTGGCTGATGTGCGCCCGTCAGCGTGCACGAATCCAGCCCCCAAATAAGACACAATAGCTCCAGAATGTGAGGCGGCAGCGACGCGCTCCGGCTCAGGCAGTTTGAAACAAAGAGAAGTGTCAGGATGGAGACCTGTGCAGCAGAGCAGGCGGGGGCGCACAGAGCAGGTTCTTTACCTGAGCAGGGATACAGACTGTCTGCCTGCCTGTCTGTCTGTCTGCCTGCCTGCCTGTCTGTCTGTCCGGGGTGCAGACACAAGGCGACATTTCTGAAGCGGCCTGAACTCGTCTCCTCTGATCATCACTCCACAGCACAGAGGAAACCGCTGATTGGGCGCGTGCTCTGATTGGCTGTGGAGGCATTTGAGTGTTTCGCTTGAAGGCTGTTAAAATTTCACCCTCAAAGACTTTATTAACGACCAGACCTGCAGAGAATCATTTTAGGCTTCACGCCACAAATAAATAAATCCAAAGATAATGGTGGACAGGTGAGACAGAGGATGCTCCTCCTCATCCAAGCAAAGGAAAAGTATGTCCAGCCCCCCCCCCCCCCCCTCCACACACACACACACACACACACACACCCAGTGAAACCATGTCAGGGGACTGAATTGTGTGGGTTTGAATGAAAAGAGTAGCATGTGATGTTAGTGGGGGAAAGGTGCACAAAGTGTGCAGAGTAAATGCCAAGCTCAGCGACTAATGAACAGCAGCCATGATTTTAGAAACGGTTCTGATTTCAAGAGCTTTGAGTTAAACAAAGGACACGACGAGGCCCAGAACTGAGCAGCCGGGCTGTCAGCCTGGATCAGCCGAGATGTTAGAGCCCCGGTTCAGCCCGGCCTCAGTTCAAAAAATGGGTTTATTACCCGAGCAGTCAGAGCTGCCTTTACCATCTCCACAGTATAAATGGCATCATTACACCATGTGGCTTTAATAAATCTGACTTGACTTTAACTGTGTTCCAGTTACCTCTCTGGAATGAGCTGTTAAACAAGCCCCTTTAATTAGCACGCCTCCAAACAAACGTGCTACAAACGAGAGGGCCAGCGTCCTGCACAACGAGCCAAACAGGCAGCACGCCTGGTTCAGCGTCAGCTCTGATCGCTGTGAGCCCCAGGCGGGAACAGTCAGCAGGGTCCCTATCTTTAAACTTGTTGCATCTCTGGATTACATTGAAAATAATTTCATTTTCCTATAGACGCCCACCGTGCAGCCCCACAGAGCAGCATGGGGGCCATGACGAGTGGATAGCTCCCTGCCCGTCTCCCTGCAGGATTACAGAATCATCTAATCTCTCCTCTCTCTCTCTGGTTCCCCCACTTCCTTCCATCTTTGCCTCGTTCCCCATTCATCACTTCATCCTTTCATTCAGCTCCTTCCTTTCTGTCTTACTTCCTTTTTCACCTCCTTCTGGCCCTCAGCCAGTCACTGCTGTCGGTGCATGCTGTATCTTTATGTTGATGTTCAGCAGATATCTTTTTCTCGAATCATTTAAATTGCTCTAATATCTATTGTTATCTGGGCGTCCACAAACTTATTTTAAAATGTCTTCAGTTGATCCAAAATGTTGCTGCCAGAGTCTTAACTGGAGTTAGTGGGAGAGATCATCTCTCTCCAGTTTTAGCTTCTCTCCATTGGCTCCCTGTCAAGTCCAGAATTAAATTCAAAATCTTATTCCTAACCTACAAAGCCCTCAACAACCTAGCTCCATCTTATATTACAGATCTTATTGTTCCATATTTTCCTAACAGAGCACTTCGCTCTCAGACTGCAGGTTTACTTGTGGTTCCTAGAGTTTCCAAAAGCAGAATGGGAGGAAGATCTTCCAGTTATCAGGCTCCTCTCTTGTGGAACCAACTTCCAGTTTCCGTCCATGAGGCTGACACATTGTCCAGTTTGAAAACTGGAATTAAGATTTTCCTTTTTGATAAATCCTATAGTTAGGGTCAGATTGTTACGCTGCCTTAAGCTTAGTCTACTAGAGGATAAATTGACCTAATTTCCTTAAATGAATCATTAAAATTGAATAGTTTTCATTTGATACTATTTCTATCTTAACATATGATTCTTGACCTGCCATTGTGTATCTATTCCTCCTTCCTGTTCCTCTCAAACCCAACCGGTCGAAGCAGATGGCCGCTTGTCCTGACCTGGTTCTGCTAAATGTTTCTTCCTCATGAGGGAGTTTTTCCGTTCCACTGTCGCCTTCATGCTTCCTCAAGATGAGAGTCTGTGATGGAGTTAAACTCAAAGCAGTCTGCTCCTCAGATAAATAATGTTAAATTATTACTTTTATAAATGAATGTTTCTGTTCAGTGTCCTGAGATAACTTCTGTTGTGACTTGATGCTTTATAAATAAATTGAATTGAATTGAATTGAAATTAACATGTGTCATACAGGAGTCAGTTTAGGAGGCCTGACAGCAGAATAAAGTGTTATAACATGTTATAACAATATGGTATATATAATATGATATGATACGATATAATATGATGTGTTATAATATGTTATAATATGATATGATATGTTATAATATATGATATGATAAGGGTTAAAACGGCTGATGTCAAACACTGGAGCTGACATAACACGTGTGTGATGATTTATAAAGGAATATGAATGTGGTGTTGTTTGAAGGGCTGCACATCGCCTAACGACTCGCAGGATCAGGTTTTAAACAAAGACGATCAGTTAGTGCTCAGAGTATGTGTTAGGGATGAGTTCCAGCTACTACCACATCAAATCTTAACTTCACATCTGTAAAAATGGTGAACTTGGAAGTTGTAGTTATGTTTTTTTTTGTTTTGTTTACAAAAGTTGAGTAGCTGTGGTGGCCATCTTGAATGAAGCAGACTCCTGAAGTTAATGAGTTGTAAATGCACATCCATTGATGACTCTCTGAGATATTTTGCTAACAGACTGTCAGCGTTGATGCCAATAGTTGATGCCAAGTTTTAAAAGCTAACCTTGTCTGATCGGTTATTGCTCAGTGTAAACTAGAGATGAGTCTCAGCTACCACCACACCGTATGGAAGCTCAAAATAGTTTAAAACCAAGTCTCGCGAGATATTTTTCTTACAGACAGGCATTTGGTCGAGCAAACACAATAAATTACATGATCATCCACTTTGAGTCACCTATTTCCATGACGTAGAAAATATTCAGAAGAGACACAATTTATTGATGAAAGGGGAAAAATACATATTTTTTAAATGCCTCAACATTTTGCCTTAAGGCCCCCACATACTCGGGCGCACTTCACTCCTCAGAGGTCCACACATACCCGAGGTGGGCACAATGTGGTCTCGAAGCAGACGTTCGCATTAAAGCCATGTCTGCGCAAACATCAATTTTTACGACCGTGTACGCGTACTCAGTGTCGCACAATAAACTGCCCGGCGATGGACTGTTTTGTATGTGACACCAATGTATTAAATTCCCCTTCTTCATCCGTGGTCTGGTTTAATGGCCTTTTATTTAGTTTTTTGTTTTCCAAGAGGCAAGCGATCTCTTCCTCCTCGTCCGTTGACGCGATGACTGAAGTTGTGAGAAATGAAGGAATTTGTCACGAGAGAATTAAAATCAGGCCTGGCGTGGTTGTGGGAGAGTTCCTGATGGGCTGGTCTGATGTGTGGGCTGCAGGGCCAGCGCTCCCTGGATTTATTTTATTTTTTAAATTTTTATTAACAACATATAAACACAGAACACCGCTGCCGCTTGCTGCCAGCACTCGTTTTTTTTTTTTTACCTGTTAATTAATCCAGTAGGCGTGTCAGCAAATGACCAATCAGCGACCTCAATGTGTCCTGAAGTTAAACGCCCCTAGCCTGCAGAGCTGGGCTGCAGCCCATCAGGGTGTACGCTCGAGTATGAAGCTCAACCATCTGTGGACAGTGTGCGCAGTGTCCGTGCGGCTCACGGAGTACGCACAGTACGCCCGCGTATGTAGGAGCATTTACTCTAACAGCAATTTTTCAATTTCCAAGTAATTTTTTGGTAAAATATTATTAAAAATCAGTTTGCTAGCTCTAGTCGCATACTTGGTGTCTTCCTTCAGGTTCTTCTTCATCAGCAAGATTGAGCTTTCGTTGCTCGTTTTTCTACGTCAACATCAGAAACGATTAAAGGTATTTAATTTTGATATCTTGGCTTCAAAGTGTCCTGAAACCTCCACACTAAGTACGTAGAGCAACAAAGGAGTCTTGACGAGCCAGTTCTAAAAACATTTAAAATGCGAGCTCACTGGCTGGAGACTAATATAACCAGGGCCGTATCTTGCCCACGGATCTTCAGTTGGATACAATTTGTAGTGTACAGCAACGAAACACTTTTATTTTTCACATTTGTAGCAGTTGCGTACAAAGCAACTGTAAAGTATAAATTTGTGCCTACAATCGTCCCATTGCAGTGAAATGAACTGATCAGACTTCATGACCGCCACATTAAAAGCACAGGAGGCAGTGGACGGCACATGTTTTCCTGTGATATTACTTCTTTGTGCCGGTTGGCGGGGGGAGATGCAGATAAGCGCGTGGTATTGGAGGCAGTGGCGGCTGGGCCTATATAATATTATTCTGCCCTGCCTGAGTGAGCCGAGCTAAATGAGTTCTGTGTAATAACCGGCTGTGTGTGCAAACAGCCCCACATGATGGCTGAAGTCGCAGCCCCAGCATCCATTTCTCGATCCTCGCTTTTTCATCCAGCCTCACTCTTTCATTCTCTCACCCGCGCACGCAAAAGTACACCCTGTTGCACACACACATTTTCTGTGATCTTATGGGAGTGAGCCTGAGGTCTGATGGTTTTAGGGATGTTACTTTTCCAGAGTTTCTCCTTTCATCATTCCCTTACGCAGACTTTCTATATGTTTTAGTTCCTTTTTTTTAGTAGGCAGGATAGAAAGAAGCTGAGGGAGGGAGAAAGAGGAAAGCATAGATAAGTATTTTTAGCTCTATGACCTATTTCTCCAGTCAGTGCTACCTAACTGACAGACAGTCAGCCTCGCTGCTCGGGGACTTTACGTGATTTCCAGCCAGTGAAATTTGGAAATCTGTTTGAATGAAACTTAGTGTGAAAAAAAAACAGAATAAGTCCATCCCTGTCCTCCTTCAGTCCCTCTCTTTCTCTGAGTGGGTCCCTAATCTGGAGTTGTTGAGGGTGGAGTCAAAAAAAACAACAACCTGGTGTGGCTGCTTCTCTCTGCAGCACTTTAATAAGGATGCAGACTGAGGTGAAGAGGTGGGGGTGGGAGCAACACACACACACACACACACACACACACACACACACACACACACAC
>NC_056503.1:17929078-17932712 GCF_014905685.2 Nematolebias whitei
TGTGACGGACTGGAGACCTATGTGTCCTTGTGACGGACTGGAGACCTGTCCAGGTGTCCCCTGCCTCTCGCACAATGACGCTGGACATGGACACCAGTGACCCCTAAAACTTAAAAAGAAAGAAGTGGATGGATTTTTAACCATTTTCCTTGTTGGCTAATGTCAATTAGCTGCGGCAGCCATCTTGAATTGGGGCGACTCCATAGGTACAGACAGATTTTCACCCTTTTTGTCTTTAATTCATGTGACAAAATGTCTCTGCAGCTTTGATTTCTGTTGTATTGATGGCCATTTATCGATTGGGGTTATTCAGAGGATGAAATCAGGACTGGTGGCCGATTTATGACAACAGTTTGTTTGTTTGGTTTCGACCCATAAAAATGACCACAATTAATTTGGTACCTGTTGTGCATTAATGTAGATCAATCCTCCAGAGTCTTAGAAGAAATCAAACAATAATAGTCTGGGATTAAACGTCATAGCCCTGGGGTCAGAAGCGTAAACATTTCTATTTATTCTTTTTACCAAATGAAATGACATTTCAGGCATTATGTCGTAGGGTTCTGCAGAAAAGTTATGAATAATCAATATCTTACCTGTTCTTTAGCACTTTAAAGAGCTTGGAGAAACAGACAAGCTAACGTCGGGTCTGACTGCAGCCATGATCGATGTAGATACAACCTATAAAAACTCTAACAGTAACATTTTTAAAGCTTTTCTGGAAAATTACTTCACAGACCTTAACATGGCTACAATTTTCTCAATAAATATTCATTAACTTTTAATTTTATGAGTTTTATGTGTTATTAGCACTTTTAGTACAACCCAGGGTGAGTTGTTTTAAAAAAAATTCACATTTTTATATAGAAAAAAATCAAACTTGAACAATTAACCAATCGTTTTAAGGACTTTTTGAATATGGTCCAACCTGTTTCAGCTCAGACAGGCATTAGCTCGTCATTATGGCTTGAGTTTTAATAATCTTGTTCTGCCAAACTGACCGAAGTGTAAACATTAATAAAATAACATTAGCATGAATTTCAATGAACTGTTTGACACTGGAGGTCTTTTAAAGATGGCAGTGATCCACTGTCTGGTCTGGGTTTTGTCTGGACATGCTGTTAGCTAGTCAGTCCTGTCCAATCATTCTGTTCAAAAACCATCTGCAACAGGTAAGATATTAACTGTTCAAAACACTATTTAAATTATGGCCAAAATACGACTTTAAATACTTAGGTTTGAAAAACATGACAAAGAGCCTTACATTAAATACGACATGGCTTTTTAAAAAGTTAGCACCATATTCTGCTCAGCCTCATTGGGGGTGATGCTGCGCTGAAAAACACATCAGTCGTTATTAAAGGCCCCCGCTGGAGGAAGCATCTTGACAAATGCCTTTAATCAGTTAAGTACATTCAGGTATGTCCTATTCTAATTATGTGGCTAAACTTGGTCTAATGTTTCGACTGAGCGATCAGTCAGCTCCGTCTACAGTCACAGCTTTCCCTGCTGCTTCATACTGCAGACATGCCTTTCTTTCCTCCTTCCCTCTCCTGCTTTGGATGCCACTCTCTGCAGACTCAGATTTCTCTTCTCGGTCAATCTTGCCGCCTCTTTTCTCCTCCGTCAAGCGTTGTCTCCCAACTTTCTCCTCCTTTGTGCACACCTCCCTCTCAGACCACACTCAGAGCCTCCAAACAGGCAGTCATGCAGCTCCCTCTATCGCAACATAATGAGATTTTGGAAGTACCCAAATTGAAAGACGCCATTTTCTACAGCTGTCAACTTAGGAAGTGGTGGTGTTACTGTTAGGGGGAGGGGGACGGGGTGTTATACCAGCACCTCTGAAGGCAGCACAGGAAAGAGGGAAGGAGGAATAGCTTAGATGTTTTAATTATTTTGTTTGTTATTTCCATTTGGTCACTTATGCAGCCTTGATGTCAGTGCCTTTAAATTCACAAGGTTCATTTTACAGAACGCAGGTTGTATCTGTCCCCCGTGTGTCCTGAATGCATGAGCACCTCTGTGTGTGTCAGTGTTTAGACCCATCTCTCTTATGACTATCTATAGTCAAACAGCAGGTACTGTTCATTATTACCCCTTAAAAGTGGATTTAATTTCCTTTGGCTGATTTAAAATCCACACATTTAACAAGCTTGCAGAATGTTACCTGCGATATTTTAAACCTCTCTGTTGGTATGTTTGTTCAAGGTGAACTGCAGGGAGGAACTCCAGCTGGAATCATCCTTTGGACAATATATGAACAGTTAATGTCTTACCTGTTGTAAATAGCTCTTTGAACAATCCCAGTCTGGAGAAAAAGAGTTTATTATCCCCTGTTGTGGAGTGAAGAGGGTGAATTGTGAACACCCTCCATGTGTCTGTGCATGCTGTGAACATAACTTTTATTTACGTGTGGCTGTATCAAGGTGAAAGAAAAGTCACTTTCAAAAATTGAATTGCCACATCAAAACCCAAGATGGCCGCCACCATATATGTATATATATAAATATTGTGAACTGGATAACTTGAAAAATAAGCAACGTGCTGACTTCTGTTTTGCTATGTGGCTGCATCTAGGCATTCACTCTAAAAATTGGGTTGCCACATCAAAATCCAAGATGGCCACCACCACACACACACACACACACACGCACGCACGCACGCACGCAGACACACACACACACGCGCACGCACGCATGCACACACACCCACACACACATATATGTATTAGGGATGCACGATATTGGATTTTTGGCCGATGTCCAATATGTTAAAACTCATTTGGCCGATGCCAATATTTTTATATAGTTTCCTTTGTCAGATCATAGTCCTCTTATTTTGGCTTATTTGCTACAGAAATTGTGTAACAGCTGTAAGAGCTGGTGACATATATTCAGTAACAGCTATATGATATGCATAGCACTTTTCATTTAACTTATATTAAATGAAAAGTGTTAAATATCATTTATTAGCATTAGTCACCTGTGATGCTGTCTCACTTGTGGAGGCTTGTTCCAGGTTCCTAGCTGCAGAGTGGGATCCTCTGCACTCCTGTGCATGAAGGACAGACTTTATAAGTTCAAAATTTTGTTTATCTACTGTGCTGTAAGACTAATCATGCTAACGGGGCTAACACAACGTCCAAATGTCTGTGGTAAAACTCACCCAGCCAAGCTCTATCGGCTATTAGTTTCTCAATGACGTCAAAATGAATTCTTGTAACTCAGGTAAGACTACGTCGGATAAATATCTCTGACCGGGCACGATGTAGCGAGCCTCAACATAGTCCAAAAATCTTCAGATTCCAATATCCTCAATGAAAAAAAACCCTTCCACACCGCCGACATTTTGACTTTTTCCTCTCCACCTTAATCAGATCAGGTAGGCGTGCTGCGTGCATGACGTCATCACGTTGTGCTGGTGCTACAGGCATCCTTGTCACTGGGTTGTCAAAAACAGCATATTTTATGTTGGTGAGTTATTTTGATGGAATGGCCGATGTTCGATATTTAACTTTATCGCTAATATCAGCTGATACAGATACCATGCCGATAATATTGTGCATCCCTAACATACGTATATACTATATATATATATATATATATATATATATATATATATATATATATAT
>NC_056503.1:17932722-17955168 GCF_014905685.2 Nematolebias whitei
TATATATATATATATATATATATATATATATATATATATATATATATGTTTATATATATGTTATATATATATATGTATATATATATTCAACAGGTGAATTATTAATTTCTTATAACCTTTTCACAGAAACCCTTTAAAAAATCCGAACAATAATTTTTAAAATGCTCCAATGATCATATTTGGTGCTAACTCATAGAATATTCTCCTTTACTGCACTTTCTCTTTAAATCAGTGAGGTTACTCTTTATTTATTTATATAAATTATGGGCAATGAGTGCAGATTATCGATGTTGGGGTCATGTCTTTAGTCCTACAATGTTGTGGCTCTGATGTCTTCAGTTTGGCGATGAACAGGTAGTCAGGATTCACCAACATCTCAGTTATTCTTTATCAATTTCCACAAAAGTCTGTTGATTCTATACTTGACATCATGACTATATTTATGTCTAATTTTAAAGTCTAATTTAGTTTATATGCTGAATGGATTATAAGCTCCAGTGTTGTGACCTACCACACAATTGAGAATAATTAACTCTGAGCTCAGGAGTCGGTTTGCTTTTTATCTGTTAAATATTTTTAGAGACCCACTAATTAACATGTTTCAGTAAAATTTGGCATAAATCTAGACCTCAGGGCAAAAAAAAAAAGGAACTGATTAGATTTTAGTGAGAATGACTGAAATATAGGAACTTCTTTAATTTATTGTTTTAGGGCAAAACATTTATTTTTGTCCTGATTACCACAAACTCATGAGCAAATGTTTGCTATCACACATGGAGGGCAATCTTGTAAAACCTGTGCCTGTATGAGAGCATATGTGTCTTTGTCTGTCTGTTAGCAAAATATTTCATTAAACCAATGGACAGATTTTAATGCAGCTCTCCGAAAGTGGATGTAGCTCAACTGATTAACCTTTGGAGTCAACGCAACTCAAGATGGCCGGCTCATCTAACTGACTTTAGCACACGTGGCTGTAACTGCACGTTTTACAGATATCGAGCTATAATTTGGTGTGGTAGTAGCTGAGGGTCATCACAACTCACATTCTAAAAGCCACCTGATCATGTGACATCTGTGTTTAGAACTTTGCATACGAGGCAGCTTTTTATTACGCATCTTTTAGAGAAGCTACTTTTTAATAACTTTGTTTGCAGTGATCATTTTTAACTAATGAATGTCGTGTAGAATATTACGAGGCTTCAGCAGCCTGTTTCAGACAGGAAAATAACAAGTGATAATATGATGTCAACAGACTGTTATTCATCACAGATTGAGCTTTTCAAATGATGAAGCTTTAATTTCAGAGACCAGATGCACAAAATGTGCACTGTAGTTTATCAACACAACTCCTTTACGATCACAGATCTACTGATCTTCGTCTTTAGGTTCCGAACACCATGTGCATGCATCTCTTTTATAAATCTCAGAGACTGTTGTGAGGTTGTGTTCGTGTGCTTTTTTACAACAATCGTTTTAACAGTGAGCTAGCAGTACAATGATGAATTTGAAGAGTGAGTGTTTGTAGTTTTGGACATGAGTGTCATGAACCAGAGGCCGGATTGCAAACAACAACAACAACCACTGAGAGGGTTAAAAGGTTTATTGTGAAATAAAGTAAAACCCTGGAGTAGGTCCGGTTCTGGGCCGGTTCCGATCTTCTGATTGGTAGTTCGTGATTGGGTAGTGTTGAAGTGGCGGGCTGCCAGTAGAAGTAGAACTGATGTTAAGGTCCACTGGAACGGAGTCCAACAGGCTTGCAACTAAAAGATAAAGGTTAGTAGATGCAGGGGGAAAGAGACTAATTGGGGAAATGAATCTGTGGGAATCAGATTCAGGGATAAGGATAAGTCCGTGATACAGAATGAGCTTGACCTTTAATCCGTGATCCAAAAAACAGTCAGAAGGGAAAGGCAGAGTTCATACCGTGAAGTCAGTTGTTCAGCAGAAGTATCCAGTACGTGATCCAAAAAGAGAGTCAAAAAACAAGAGCATGAGTCGGTACCTGATCAGATGAGCAAAAGCAGACGAGGGCTGAGGCAAAAGCGGGGTCGTGGTCAAGGCAAGGGTCATGAACGTGATGAGTCAATCAATGGAATGCTGGAAAGTCTACTGCTGATGAGACAGGATAGAGAATCTGGCCCAGACTGAGAGGAATGAGTGAACTTAAGTACTGACTGGACCAGGTGGTGGAGCTGTGGGATAATGAGCGGTGACAGGTGACATGAGTTGAGTGATTACTGAGTGTGCAGCATGACAGAGGAGCTGACAGAGAGCAGAGCTATGACACATGAGTGTTTCTCTGGACTGGAACTGAACAAGGATTGAGAGTAAACCTTAATGTTTTTGGTGCACGATACAGAGTTGCACTGTGGAGAAGAACAGAGGTAGCTATCGTTACCTTTTTTACTTGTCTGAAAATTATTTTGCTCTAAAAATATTTTTGTTCATCTGTAAAACAGCCAATCTTTAAAGTTGATTTTTGAGGGGGGCTATTTGTTTTGTATGTTAATATCCATTTGGAGAAACAAGAAATCTTATATCTTCCTTTCTTTGAAATATGTTTTTAAACTATCATGTCAAACTGATTTGCATACAAAAGTAGTAAAAGTTAAATTAAACAAAAAAGTTTCTTTTTTTTTCTGGGTTCGGGCCTCTAAGTACAGGTAACTGGTCGGGTCAGGTCAGGCTCAGACACAGTGTCGATGTGCTCAGGCCGGGCCGGGTTGGATTTTTTTAGGCCCAAA
Source organism: Nematolebias whitei (assembly GCF_014905685.2). Classification (NCBI taxonomy): domain Eukaryota; kingdom Metazoa; phylum Chordata; class Actinopteri; order Cyprinodontiformes; family Rivulidae; genus Nematolebias; species Nematolebias whitei. Next base: position 17,935,467 of record NC_056503.1, read on the forward strand.
TGCAACTCTAGTAGCCACCCAGTAAAATGGACATCGTGCTCACAACATGCACGGATGAAGAGTATTTCTAAATCCCTCTTCTTGCAACTGAGACGGGAGACAATAAATGTAGACAAAGTTTTATTGAAATATTTGCGTATAAAACATATGCAAAGTAAAAAGACAAAAGGGGAAAGAAAAAAAAAACAATCAGATGTAAAAACCAACACGCATGTGTTTTATAGTCTTCTCAAGTCTGGAACAGGGCAGCACGGTGGCTCAGTTGGTAGAGTTGCCACCTCTCAGCAAAAAGGTCGCCAGATCAAATCCCAGTCCGGGGGCCTTTCTGGGTGGAGTTTACATGTTCTCTCTGTGCATGTGTGGGTTTTCTCCCACAGACCAAAAACATGCATGTTAGGCTGATTGGTGACTCTAAATTGTCTCTAGGTGTGAGTGAGAGAGTGAATGGTTGTTTGTCTCGTTTGTCTCTATGTGTCCCTGTGATGGACTGGAGACCTGTCCTGGGTGTCCCCCGCCTCTTGTACAGTGATAGCTGGATATGGGCACCAGTGACCCCGGTGATCCAAAAAGGAAGAAGTGGGTAAAAGATAACGGATAGATGGATGGATGGGTAAATATTATGGATGGATGAATGGATGGAAGTCTGGAACAAAAACATCCGAAAGAAAAAAGTAAAAATCAGAGGAGAAGAGGACCGAACAGCTCAAAGCCAACACCAGAATTCAGAGATTTTTTCTTTGGATTGCAAATTTTACTGTTGCAAGAAATTTTACTTTTGGACCTAAATTCGTGCATTCAGGTTATTTGTCCTCTATAAATTAAACAAATGACATAAAACAACTCTTAACTGAACATTGTTTTTCAGCAACATTAGTTGTCCTCTAGAAAAACTGTCAGTATTACATTTTTAACATAATTTAAAAAACACAAAGTTTGTTTTCTCAGTCATCCAGGTATATTACAACAAAAAAGGTTGAATCATGTCATCTGGACTTTGTTTTTTTTGTTAAAAAGAAACGTTTCGCCCCTCATCCAAGAGGCTTCGTCAGTCTGAGGCCTAGCCATCTGGTATTACCCAGAAGCCTTGAGGCTTGAAACACAAGAGTCAGGGTGGCTTCTGGGTAATACCAGATGGCTAGGCCTCAGACTGACGAAGCCTCTTGGATGAGGGGCGAAACGTTTCTTTTTAACAAAAAAAACAAAGTCCAGATGACATAATTTAAAAAAATTTAACAAGTTTTCTTCCCCAATAAAAACATTGTAACAATGGGAAACATTGCATTTCATTTGAGATTAAACATAATCTTGCAAATAATTAAGGGTTACAATGTACTTTTACAGAACAATAACGCAAAAATGATTAAAAACGAAGTTTCTTGTAAGTAAATTATGGACTTTTGACCTCCTACTTCAATATACGTCTGATAGGAGCAGACATGCTGTAAAATCTGAAAATAAACCACAGATCCCCCTAACAGCAGCTTTGTAACTTGAAGGCAGAATTATAATATTAAATGAACTCATGATGTAGCATGAGCCAACATGCTGGCTGAATGTGCTGAAGGTAACTAGCTGAATCAGGTTCTGTTAGTGGAGTGCAGCTAACTGACCAGCATCAAGAGTTTACAAATATATAAAAATCTGAAATGACTGAAAACAACAATCATCCAGTAAGGGTCATGTCAGTGTGTAGGTTTCATCTGGTAATAGAATGACTGCACGTTTCCCTGCCGTCTGTTGCTCCACAGGTAGCAGACTTGCAGCCACTTGGATGGTTGGAAGGTCTTTGCTTCTGCAGGTCAAATTTCCAGGTCCAGCTGACGGAGAAAATTATTAACGGGACAGACATTTCCTGAATCGCTAAGAACACTAAATTTGACAATTTGTCTTAAATTTTCTGTGAAAAAGGACAGAGTATACAGTATGTTGCTTAATATTTAATTGTGGTTTCCTTGTGCATGTACTGTAGTTATCCAGGTTGTGTCTCATGAAAACTGTTGGGGCTAACAATTAAATCAGAGAACTTGACCCCCCCCCCCCACCACCACCACCCTAAATGGGACTACCGGTAATTAAAATTTTGACTGCATAAAATAAAACAAAACAAACAGGAACTCATCTTTCTGAATTGGTTTTATATTAGATTTGATGTAATAATTCTACAAATTAATTGAGTTAAATTGACTCCTGTAAAATCCATAATCTTTACCCACTTCTTTGTTTTGGGGCCATGTCCAGCAGTCACTCTACGAGAGGCGCGGGACACCCTGGACATGTCCCCAGTCCATCACAGGGACACATAGAGACAAACAAGACAACCATTCACTCTCTCACTCACACCTAGAGACAATTTAGAGTCGCCAATCATGCATGTTTTTGGTCTGTGGGAGGAAACTGGAGTACCTGGAGAAAACCCACGCATGCAGGAGAGAACATGCAAACTCCACCTAGAAAAGTCCCGGGCCGGGATTTGACCCGGCGACCTTCTCAGTGAGAGGCAGCAGCTCTACCAACTGAGCCACCGTGCTGCCCTCCTGTAAAACAATTTTTAAATTCTCTAAAAGTGAAGAAGAGGTGTGTGTTTACATATTCACCTCTTTGCTTTAAAGCCCCAACCTTTATGTTCAGAAGCCACATGATTACATAACACCCACCTGTAGGCGAGCTACAGATAACAGGTCCGCTAAGTTGGAGAAACTTGTCTGTGTCGTATCTCCTGAGTCTTTAGTCTTGTCTGTGTGCTCCAAGCTGTGAGCTGCACGGTGGTGCAGGTGGTTAACACCATCACCTCATAGAGCAAGAAGGTCCTGGGCTCCAACGTCCCCTGTTTCCTGTATGGAGTTTCTGTGTGCTCTCAGTGCATGTTGGGTACTCCAGTTTCCTCCCACAGACTGAAAACATTCATGTTAGGCTGATTAAAGGCTGTGTGTCTGAGGGACTGACCACCTGTCCAGGTTGTACGCTGTCTCTCACTGGTTGACTGGTTGGACGGCACCAACCCTGAGCGGTGATGAGAACGTACAAAGAATGAGTCCCTGAGTGAGTGCGTATCCACACAGTTTTATATGGAACTGATAACTTTTAGAGCAAAAATGCATTTCCTCTGTAGGTTTTGTGTAATTCTGTCGACAATCAGTTCTTCTGTGGCAGCACAAAAAGTCCAATGAAGCCTAAACTGCTAAAAGTGAATTTACCTGACAGAATATAAAACAACACATTATGAGTTTGATTAGAAAGAATTGCATGTCTTTGCTGTTGCATGCACCTGTCGGTTGTAATCATTTTTGATCATGTTTGAAAAATAACTTTCATTTCATACATTTGTAGAATAACACGTTTGAAAAGATTTATGAAAAGCATCAAATTTCCCATTTAGCTTCAAAGGTCAAATTTATCTGTTTAGCACATTTACAAACAGCTCTTTGTCGTTCCAAAGTGCTGAACATACACAATGGGAAAACACGTTTAGGAAAAAAATAACATGGTTATTTACAGTTATTTAGAGTTATTTAGAGTTATAGTTATTTAGAAGATGGGCTTGTGATTGGAAAGTCGCAGGTTCACTTCCCAGTACCGTCAATATCAAAATGTGGGTGGAAAAGGTGGAACATCCACATCTGCCTCCACCCTCATCTGCCCCACTCTGGGCCCCTGAGAAAGGCCCTCAACCCCCACCATCTGCTCCCTAAACAGGTCTCTCTTGAAAATGAGTTCTCGTGGCTCAATGAGACTACCTGGATAAATAAAGAGTACATGAAAAAAAGAAAAGAAAATGAACACAGTTATGAATAGAACATTTTGAATTGGGATAAATAAAATTATATATAATGAGCATAAATAGCTAAAGTACGCATATAAATTGGTATTACTGTGCTTCTTCAAATTTTTTTTTTTTTACTGAACTCCGTAAGATGAAAAGATGTGGTGTCATTAATTGTCATTAAATTTCCAGTTGCCAAAGAAATACCTGAAGATCAAATTTTGCCATTACCTGTTGGGTCAGTGTTGTCTGTTTGTTAGCAAAATATCTCATGAACGACTTGTTAGATTTCAGACACTGTCAGCATGAACATATACAATTGATTCATATTTGGCATCGTTATAACTCATGATGTTCACCTCAGCTAATCAACTTTAGGAAACACACAAACGGCTAGAACTGTGTCAGATTTACAGATTTTAGACGTAACGTTTGGTGAGGTAGGAGGCTGAGACATCCTCAACGCATACTCTGGGCAGCACGGCGGCTTAGTGGTTAGCACTATTACCTCACAGCAAACAGGTCCTGGGTTCAATCCCCTGCTTGGACCTGTGGTCTTTCTGTGTGGACTTTGCATGCTCTCCTCATGCTTGACTGTGATCTCAGTCGGATTTTGTCTGCTTAAATAAAGGCTATTAAGTAATGCTCTGGGCATTATAACGCACTTTGCAAGATCTTGTCATTTCACAAAAAGCTAATAACAAAGTTTGAACAAAATGGCTACAACTCTGTTCCTTTGCAACACAAGCTAAAACTCAGGCATGATAGGCGGGCGAGATGCATCACTTCATGTAATCCTAGGCCTTTAATTTCTTCAGACTCAGGGGAACCATCATTTCCTGCCTCATCCTTAAAGTGTAGCTAAAGTGTTCATACTGAACTTGCAAAATGAAAGATATTTTCTGGTGGCTAACTTTCAGCTGTGCTCAAGTACTCCATGCAAACATGTAACATTAGAAAGCTGCTAATTCTTTGCAGCTACTTTAAATCCACCCTGAGCTTCTGCGTCAGTCCGTCAGTTTTGTTCTTTGTGACTGCACAGACAAAAAACACTGCAACTAGCAGCTTCACTGCATTGTGTTTGCAAGGCTGCTTTTGGCTCTTCACTGTACCACAATGTGTGTACGTGTGATGTGTGCGTGTGTGTGGTTTTGTGTGTCCTGTATCTACAGTCTGTATAGGCGAGTGACCTTGATGTCTGCACTCAGCAGGAAGACACAAGAGAGGAGTGATTAACAGGAGAGAGAAAAGAAAGACGAGAAGTGAGATGAATAATGAAATAAACAAATATATATATATATATAAAAGGCAGCTGAGCGAAGGGAGGGTGTGAAAGTTAAACAAGGAAAGAGACACTCCAGTAACAAAAGTGATGGAGACGTGTTGGAAAAGAAAACGAAATCAAATTAACTGGAGAAAACTGGGTGGGGTGAAGAAGTGACTCACCACACATCTGTTGGTTTCTTCTTCTTCCCCCTGCAGGCAATCTGGAGGTGCAGTCATCAAGAACAGGTAGGTGGGGGAGATGAATGGGGCATGGGGAAGGAAGGGGGGGGGGCACAAAAGGCAGAATATTACACTGAATGTTAATCAAACTCTCACTTGTGCTGGTGAGAAAATACAGTGCATGCATGGTGCCTGCAGTGAGGAAATGTGCTGAAGAGTTCGGGAGTGTTCCTGCCAGCTTGTCACACACACACGCACGCACGCACGCACGCACACATACACACATACACACACCCTACCCCCTCAGTGTAACTGTACATGACTGAACACCCATTGTCCTTTTTGACTTACACACATGCCCTCCTGTAACATGAAGCTCTCTCTTTCGCTCTCTCACCTGCACACACACATACACACACACACACACACACAAATTCACACACACACACACACACACACACACACACGCACACACACACGCATGCACACATACAGAAAAACATACCCTCCAAAAAATCCTGAAAGTCAGCTTGAAACTCGGACACTTCTTTGCTCTTTTTGCCTTGACCTTTGACCCCCCAGCCCTCATCCTCCTCCCATCTTCGTTAATGGTAGTAATTCATTGGACGGAAACTGCTGGCGACTGTTGGCAAACGACATTCAAGAGGAAGTCTTTAAAAGTCTCAAATCATTTGAGGGGGTTAAAATAAAAAAAATAAAATGTCTTAAAATAATCCTTTAAACATTAAAATAAACCTTTAATTTAAAAAATTGACCACTCATAATATGGCCACATGGCTGGCTGGATGCTTGGTCACAAGCACTCAGAGTTCTGTGAGTCTGCAGTGGAAATTAATTTATTTTTTTGCGATTTGCTCATCATTTTGAGTCACCACCTGGCCTCCAGCAGTCACAGTTCAGTGAGATACCTTAAATGTCGCACCATGGAGCTATTTTTTGCATTGGATGAGGAGCTACTTAAATTGAAAAAAGTTTTTGAAACTGGGACAGTAAACTTCTTCATCATTCTTGGACATTGCTTGTGGTGTCCCTCAAGGCTCTGTATTGGGTCCAAAAAAGTTCATTCTCTTAATAATTAATGTGAAGGTTTTCACAAATAAATTAAAATTGCAATGTTTACTAAAGACAAATTCTTTTGTGAACGTTTAGAGGAGTAACAACAAGCCTTTGGAAATATGCAAAATAAAAAAAGTAGTTTAAAAAAAAAACTTCTGAGCCTGGTTCTGCTAAAGGTTTCTTCCTTATGAGGGAGTTTTTTCCTTTCCACTGTCGCCTTCATGCTTGCTGAAGATGAGGGTTCTGCGATGGAGTTAAATTCAAAGCAGTGTGCTCCTCAGATTAAAAAAAAAGTTAATTTATTATTTTTACATATGAATGTATATGAACATAAATACATAAACAGAATTGAAACTAAATAGAATTGAATTTTTAAAAAATCACATAATTTAAATGAAACTAAGTTCACAGTTTTTCATAAGCAATTACGTGTAGAAGGAATGAGGATTACAATAATGAATGAAAGTAGTCTTCTTGGTGTATATGTATGTGACCTCGTATTAAAACATAAAACAGTATTATTGTAAGAAGTACAGTAGTCCAGATGTTTACTGTGCTTTGGTTCTACCATGACGGAATAATTGTGCAGAGGTTAGGACCAATACTTATAAATATACAACAGCTTTAATAGCAATATGACTGAAAGAAATGCACAAGGGTGAATAAAGAGATGATATCAGTATTTTCAAATTCAAGAATATTAAAATTTACTGATCTCCTTTTTTTGGACAGCACAGTTGAAAGCAATAAATAACCTTCTCCCTGGCATTAAGCAAAACAGTTTTTCCTGGCAATGAAGGATTTTAATTGAGGGGAGAGTTGAACTTTGAGCTGCATTGTGGAGGAGCTCTGTTACAAGAAGGTCACAGGTTCATCTCCAGGATGGAGTCTGTCTGTGGAGTTTGCATGTTCTCACTTTCCATATGCAGATTTTCTCTGGATTTTTCCTACAGACCATAAATGTGTCTGTGTTATGTTGTTGGCAACTCTAAATTGTCTCTCGGTGTTAGGTTGAGCGTCTTGCTCATCTCTATGTGGCCCTTTGATGGACTCAGTCTGTCCAGGGTGTCTCCCTCCTCTCACCCACTGACTGATGGGCATGGACACCAGCTTCCTCCAAACCTAGTGGGTGAAGAAAATGGAGATGAATAAAGTTGAAGATACGTTTTTGTCTGAACAACACTAAAAAACCAATGCAGCAAATAATGAAATATATTGAGACATCAGCTAAAGCAACGTCCAAGCATGATCCAGTTCAAAAGTTGGTACAAAACTTTTATTTTAATGAGCAAAAAATGAGTTTGATGGGGCATTAAAATCTCAGAGGCTGTATGTATATTTCATGTATGTATATTTCATGTATGTATATTTCATGTATGTATATTTCATGTATGTATATTTCATGTATGTATATTTCATGTACAGTATATACAGAGCAATGACAAAGTATTCATATCATTGACAATTTTTCACATTACGTTACAGCCACAATCTTCAATGTATTTTACTGGGATTTCATTATTATTTATTAGTGATCAAACAGCATCATGAAGACCAAGGATTACACCAGACAGGTCAGGGATAAAGTTGTTGAGAAGTTTAAAGCAGGGTTAGCAGCTTTGAACGTCTCATGGAGCACATTTCAGTCCATCGTTGTTCAGTGAAAGACTACGGTCCAGCTGTGAACTGACCTAGATCTATCTAATCTGAGGGCCGGGCGGAGAGGCTCCATGGTCACTCTGGAGGAGCTGTAGATCCACAGCTCAGGTGGGACAGTCTGTCCACAGGACAACTGTTAGTCATGCCCCCACCGATCTGTCCTTCATGGAAGAGGGACAAGAAGACAGCTTTAGTTGAAAGTCATAAAAATCCAGTTTGCAGTTTGACACGTCTTATAGTGGACACAGCTAACCTGTGGACAAAGAAGCTCTGCTCAGATAAAACTTACACTACTCCACCCTCTGTGAAACATGGTGGTGGCAGCATCATGCTGTGGGGGTGCTTTTCTTCAGCAGAGACATGGAAGCTGGTCAGAGTTGATGAGTAAATGAAAAAGACGACCTTCCAGCAGGACAACAACCTGAAACACCCAGACAGACCCACAGTGGAACAGTTTCCATCCAAACATCCGGATGGTCTGGAATAGTCCAAAGTCCAGACCTAAATCCAGCTGAGGATCTGTGGCAAGACTTCAAACTGCTGTTCATGGAGGCTCTCCATGCAGTCTGGCTGAGCTGCAGCTGGTTTACAAAGAAGAATGGGCAAACACATTAAGTCTGTATGTGCAAAAATGTACACCAAACTTTATATATATATATAAAAAAAACATAAAAACTATAAACCCTGAATCATCATTTTCCTTACTCTTCAGTTTTGTGCTACTTTGTGTTGGTCTATCACATAAAATGTCAGTAAAATACTTTGAAGTTTGTAACAGTACTTTTTCAAGCCACTGTATGTTTATGTAAATATTTTGTGTACATGGGTTTGTGAATGTAGACGTGTGCATTTAAATATGTCTGTGTGCATAAAAGTTCTTAGGAATGTTAATGTGTAAGAGCACGAGTATGTAAATATGTATTACATCACCATAAAACTCAATCCTCCTGCTGCTCTTGGGTCAAGGAAGCAGCAGGAGGGTTCAGCCTTTCATTGCTGAATAGCAGAGCAGGTGTAGGATATAAAAAATCTGCTCCTTTAGAGCAGGTTAAGTCCATTTGTCCTTGTTGGTTTTGATTTCACATTTAAATAAAACATGTACTAATTGTGTTTGTTGGCTCTCAGTCTTGGTGAGGAGTTTTACAAGGAGGCCATCGAACACTGTCGCAGCTACAACGCCCGTCTTTGTGCAGAGCGCTCCATGAGACTCCCCTTCCTGGACTCCCAGACCGGCGTGGCCCAGAGCAACTGTTACATCTGGATGGAAAAGAACCACCGTGGTCCAGGTGTGTGTGTGTTGTGCTCACCAGATGTTGAGCTACAAAACCTCTTCTCCCCAGTCCTTTGTCTCCCCCCCATCCCCCCAGCCTTATCCTTCACACCCTCACGTTTTTTAACTTTCCCCAAAGGGTGTGCTTTCTCTTCTTCTGTAACGTCGGTGTGTTTTGGCAGTGAGTCAGACGCCCCTGAAGGCAACAATACGCCGCTGGCTCCATCTCCTCCAAAGAGAGCTCACCCTGTGTGCTCGTGTTTGTATTCTGGCTGCTATCTGCCACCAGAAACTTCGGCTTTGACAGCTCCTTACTTTTACTTCATGTTTTCAATATATTTACAAGTTTTGGTTTTCTCATAGTGACCAGTTTTCACAGTCGTGTTCATAATTTCATAAAACAGCCAAAGTATCAACCTCTGGCTGGCTGAAGCAGACTGGAATAATCACGTTTTGTGTTTCAGGTCACGCTCCTGGTCAGCTGTACACATATCCTGCTCGCTGCTGGCGCAAGAAGAGGCGGCTAAACATCTTGGAGGACCCACGGCTTCTACCGATTGAGTTCAAGATTGGTAAACACAAGACTGAATGTAGCAATTACACATTTGACTAAATAAATCATGTGAAGTCGTGTTTAGCTGACAATTTGTGTAGATTAAGATCACCTGGCTCCACTTCCTCCTTTGTTTCTGCAAAAATGGATACAAAGCCCCACATGTGTGTATGAAGACACAAACTTCTCTGGGGGGGGTTTGCTGCCGTATTGATTCGTGGTCTCTGTGGTCACACTCGCTATTGACCCGAACCACTTCTAACAACGACCAGAGTTGTGCTGCAGACATAAGTTCTACACTTCTTAGGAAACGTGTTAAACAAACAGAAGTCAGGGCTGTTGTGAAGAACTTATAGGATGGATGTTTGAGGTTGTGCATTATTGCTGAGCTAAAACATTTAAAGTTTTTTGTTTAAATTAGTTTACTAGTCCAAGAAATCCATGTTTAGACTGCCTGCAGGCCCAAGCCACCTTTGCAAATGAGATATGTGATATCAATGGGATAAATAAATGAATGAATAAATCAATAAATAAATACCATATTTTTTCTGTCTTTAAAAGCATGAGTTCCTCTCTCAGCTGAAGAAAATTCCACTATGATCTGATAGACTTTACAAGTAGTCAATTTTACAAATACCGAGCAAAAATTTGATGAATTTGTAGCTGAGCGTCATCCCAAACACATACTCCGAGCACAAACTTGTCACGCTCCATCTTTGTTTAAAACTTTACCATTAACAGCTGGAATCTACTCTGTCTGTTAGCAAAATATCTCATGAATCAATGAGAAAGAAAGTGAACATTCAAATTCAAGTTCAAGGATCTTTATTATCCCCAAGGTGCAACTTGTTTCAGTCAGTAGGCAAACAAAACGTCCATATTAGACAAGACAAGGAGACATTAAAATAACAGTACATGAAATCATCATTGTTCATTGAGAAGCCTGATCACTGCAGGCATGAATTAGTTTTTCAGTCTGTTCATTCTACATCTGGGCAGCAGGTTCCTGGGTCCAGATGGAAGCAACCTGAACTCACCATGGAGTGGTGATCAGGATCTGCCAGAATCAGCCTGACCTTGTTCACTGACCTCACCTTGTGTAGGTCAGTGAGGTTCTGTAGAGCTGTACCAGCAGTTTTGCTGCACATCCTGACAGTCCCTGAGAGTTTGTTCCTGTTCTTACATGTTAACAATCCAAACCAACAGATGAAGGTGAAAGTTAAAGAGACTCAATAAAACATTCTCATAAAAGTCGAATCAACATTAAAAACACAGAACTTCCAATAAAAATACATCTTCTGGTGGACCTTCTTACAAAGTGAGTTCACATAGGGGTCAAAGGTCAGTTTGTCATCAAGAACAGTTTCCAGATATTTATATTTATGCACCACCTCAACAGCTTCACTGTTAATGACCACAGGAGCTGCAGCTGAAGAGTCTTTTCTTAAATCAATGACCATCTCTTTTGTCACAGAAACATTTAACTTTAAAACTCACACCGTTCAGTGAAGTCCCCGACCACTGGCCCAGATTCTGGGTCATCACTGCTGAGACGGGCGTGTACATTGGTTGTACATTAACAAATTAGTAACTTTTGGAGTTTATTCAAGATGGCTGTCTCAGCTAATCAACTTTATCCTAAAGAAAAATGAGTAAAACTGTAACTTTACTGACCATAAGCTAAAATCTGAGCTAAGTCATCACGACAATTTAATCTGGCTGACAGATCACGCAAGGTTATGATCTAATATTACATATTGTAAGTAATGAACATGGCATCTCAATATTGTACTTTTCTAATGATGATCTACTCCTGCATGTGATTCACCTGAAGTTGAAACATCTTTAAAATGAACGTACACTTTCTCCAAAGTGTTCCAGAATTATTGGACATTCATCCTCCACACGCTGAAGCTCAGAATTGTTAGTTTTTTCCAAGTCATCATCAGCTCAGGTGTACAAGTTAACAAAATCCTGAAGTCTGTTTCCTGATCTGACCCCCCCCCCCCCCCCCCTTCAGATTACGAGGCTTCATTAAAGAAAGAGGGGGGGATCCCAGACGGTCCTGTGTTGGAGTCACTGCTCGCTGGTGAAACCCTGGACAAGAAGGTGGAAACCAAGGAAGAGGAGCCCATGAGTGAATGTCAGGTGTGTCCTCTCTCTTCGTCTCATCATTCCACATTATTTCTCATCATAAGATGATCTTAGTCTAAAGAAGGAGGCTGTCTGAAAGGAGGCGGGCAATGGTTGTCTTATGTTCAGTTCAGCTCTTTGTTGTCTCTGATTTCAGGTTGTGTATCTCCCTGTTTTTGTGTCATTGTCTCTCAGAGTGTGTGTTTTGGCAGTAACTCAGTCTCCTGTGGCTCTGAAAGCTCCCTCCTGGCACCAGACGTGTGTGGGCTCTTGCTTCAGATTGTGTTTGTGTTTTTACAGGGAAATCCTCTCATGCGCTTCAAAAATAAACCTCGTCATTAACGTCTGTTGTTATCACCCGCTGCTGAAAGCGAAAGGGCGATAACGTTTTACTCTCTCTCTGTGTATTTGCCGGTCACGGTAATGAAATGTCTCATTAACCACTGGACAAATTTAAATTAATCCAATTAAATCAGTTACTTTTTTATGAATTAAAAAGTAATTATTGGGTGCATATGTAGAACTGAGTAACTGTTGAGCTGATTCAAGATGGTGTCAGGCACGGTCAGTGCAGGGTTGGACCCAGATGCAGACAGACACGGGAGCTCAAGTAAAATCAAAACATTTTATGAACAAAACAAGGGCGTCACGGTGGCGCAGTTGGTAAAGCTGTTGCCTCTCAGCGAGAATGCCTTTCTGGGTGGAGTTTGCATGTTCTCTCCGTGCATACGTGGGTTTTCTCCGGGTACTCTGGTTTCCTCCCACAGACCAAAAACATGCATGTTAGGCTGATTGGTAACTCTAAATTGTCCCTAGGTGTGAGTGAGAGAGTGAATGGTTGTTTGTCTCATTTGTCTCTATGTGTCCCTGTGATGGATTGGAGACCTGTCCAGGGGGTCCCCCACCTCTCGCACAGTGATTGCTGGACATGGGCACCAGTGACCCTCGTGACCCTAACAGGAAGAAGTGGGTAAAGATAATGGATGGATAAATAAAACAAAAAAACGACGTGGCGGAAAAAAAAACCTTACAAGTGAGAGAACACAATGAAGCATGAGGAGGACTGAGACATAAGGGTAAAACCAACACAATGAGCTGCTGGTGACAAGAGACTGGCTTTATATTAAACTGAGGGAAAGAGGAAGGTGGAACCCCCTGAAACCGATTGATAACTGGCAGGTGAGAGTGACAGGCAGGACTGGAATAACACTGAGAGCTGACTGAGGGCAGAATGGACCTGATAACTGGAAACACTGAAACAAGGATTGATCTACAAACAGAAACTTAAATGGATGAGCCTAAACTACCTGGGAGAAAACATAAGAAATAGAAACTCACAAAGAAAACTTTGACAAAATAACCAAATAAAATGAACTCAAAGAACCACTGAATACAGATCTACATACAGATATGACAGAGGCCACGGTAAACTGACCCAGGAGAAGAAAAAAGACTATAATTTTATATATACTGCACTGAACTAAAAGTTGTCATGGTAGTAGCTGAGTGTTGTTCACAACACATACATTCACTCCAAGAACTACTCATTGTGCAACATTTTGACTGAAATTTTTGTCATTAACTGTTGGCAACAGCACTGTTTGTCTAAACACTGTTAGGTCCATTTTCATTACTGTTTTCTTTCCTGGTCATGAGGAGCTGATGTCCAGATGAGTGAGAGGCGGGGGATACCTAGGACAGGTTGCAAGTCCATCACAAGGACACACAGAGATAAATGAGACAGTCTTTCACACTCTCACTCACACCTAGGGACAATTTAGAGGTAATAATGAACGCAACGTGCAGAATTTTGTTCTGTGGGAAGGAACCTGGATAAAATCATGTGGCACAGAGAGAACATGAGGACTTCACAAAATACACTAGCAGAATATCTCATAACCCTTAGACGGACTGAACAGAACACTACCATAACTGATATACTTTTGGAGTACGCCCTGATCAAAAAGGCTTCTGCAGCTAACTGACGTTACCAAAAATATGAATTGTCTATAACTCAGTACATTTTACATGTATTGAGCTAAAATCTGATTTGGTAATGATTGAGTCATCCTCAACACAGAGTTCAAAGTCGTACAGGAGTTGACCAAAGCCTTCTTCATTGTAGGGTGTTTGCAGTTTACAACTGTAGCAGATAATTTTAATTCCTTCAAGGAATGCCAGACCTTATAACTAATTGTCCTTTGTCACTGAGCGGAGAGGAGAAATCGAATATACACTCTGTCAGTCCGTGCATGTTGTGAGCATGAAACTTGATAAACAAGTGTGGTACTGATTGCCATTTTGGTGTGTGGCTGCATCTAGGTGTAAGAAAGTGCACAGATGAAAATTGGGTTGCCACTTAGAGAGCCAAGACGACCACTTCTTTCTCTCTCTCTCTCTCTGTCTCTCTACACACACACATATATATATATATATATATATATATATATATATATATATATATATATATATATATATGTGTATATATATATATATATATATATGTGTGTGTATGTGTGTGTATGTGTGTATATACAGTATACTGTATATACTTGTCTTTTAGAAAAATCAAAGCACATGTTTTTTTGTTGTTAGTATTTCACCCTGTTTTACGGTACCCTGATTTATTGTTTTATACACTACTCTTATTTTAACTGCATTTTGACTGTAGTTTATTGTTGTCATTGTCTATTGTTACTGTTGTCTGTACTTTACATGTTCTGTCTGGAACAGGTCCCTCTTGTAAATGAGTCCCCGTGGCTCAGTGAGGCTAGCCTGTATAAATAAAGTTGAATGAATGAATGAACATATCCATCCATCCGTTATCTTTACTTGCTTCTTCCTTTTCGGGTAGCGGGGGTCACTGGTGCCCATGTCCAGCCATCACTGTGCGAGAGGCGGGGTGCACCCTGGACAGGTTACAAGTCCATCACAGGGACACATAGAGACAAACAAGACATAGAGACTTGCTCAGGCTGCTGTTGATACGCCGTATTGTTTATTAGTGTTTAGTGTATATCTTAGATCTTTTAGCGTACTTTTTGGCTTTAGTTTAGTGTACGTATATCTTAGTGTATATCTTAGATCCTTATATACTGTTTCTTTTTATAATTCATATTTTTGCTATTTTTTGGGGTGCACTGGGATCTTGAGTACATAATGTTGTTACACATCATGTACCACATGGGATGCAAATGACAATAAAATTGACTTGAATTTGAGACAAATGAGACAAACAACCATTATCTCTCTCTCTCTCTCTGTCTCTGTCTCTGTCTCTGTCTCTGTCTCTCTCTCTCTCTGTCTCTGTCTCTGTCTCTGTCTCTCTCTCTCTCTCTCTCTCTCTCTCTCTCTCTCTCTCTCTCTCTCACCTAGGGACAATTTAGAGTCACCAATCAGTCTAACATGCATGTTTTTGGTCTGTGGGAGAACACCAGAGTACCTGGAGAAAACCCACGCATGCACGGAGAGAACATGCAAACTCAAACCCAGAAAGGCCCCCGGGCTGGGATTACATAAATATATTCTTCTTTTGGCTTGTCCCTCAGCCACTTTTGCCTCAGCAAGTTATCCTCCTCCATCTCATCCTTGGTCCTCAGCTATCAGATTACTGAACTCTTGATGATACAGTAATACTGAACAACTGACAATAATATTGCACTAAGACACATCTGTGACACCTAATATGTTTATTGCTGCTGCACTATGTGGCTGGATCATGTATGTCACTATCTTACCATCATAATTAATTCTCAATGTCACTCACTACCTGTGCAATAACCTTTTACACAACCTCTGTAGTATATCTTATGTGGAATATACAGTATATTATGTGCATTTAAGCTAATATTACTACATGTGAAATACTTATTTATACTAATTCATCCTACTTGCACAGTTATATTCTACCATGTTGTTTTTTACTATACTGTATTTCTTTTGGACCTTGTGTATATTATGTTTCTTTTTTACTTTTTAGTACTTTATTTTGTACCTTTATTGCATGCTTTAGTATGTCTTATTTCTTTTTTTTTTGGTGAATCAAATTGGTTCTTCTCATCCTGAACATGTCATTGTACTGTTGACCTTGTGTTAACCTGTATATGACAAATAAACAAACATAACATAACAATTACCTCCATGTCCTCTCTAACTGCATCCACATGTCTCCTCTTTGTCTTCTTCCTGGCAGCTGCATTTCTAACATCCTTCTACCAGTATACCCACTGGCCCTATGTCCAAACCATCTCAGTCTGGTCTCTGTAACTTTATCTCCCAGTTGTTCAACCTGTGCTGTACCTCAGATGATCTCATTCCAAATCTTATCCATCCTTGTCACTCCTAAGGAGAACCTCAACATCTTCATTTCTGCCACTTCCAGTTCTGTCTCATGTCTTTTTGTCAATGTCTCTGTCTCCAGACCATACAATATAGCTGGTCTCACAACTGTCTTGTAAACTTTTCCTTTGATCTTCGATTGCCACCCTTTCAGCACAAATCATTTCTGAAACTTTTCTCCATTCTTCCTGGACTCTCTTTTTCACCTCTTTGCCACATCTCTTATTTTCCAAAACAGTGGACCCCAAGTACTTGAAGTCCTGCACCTTTGTGACCTCTGCTCCTTTTAGCCTCACTGTTCCACCAGCCTCCCTCTCATTCACACACATGTACTCTCTTACTACGGCTGACTTTCATTCCTCTCCTTTCAAGTTCATACCTCCACCTCTCCAAGTTCTCTTCCACCTGTTCCCTGTTCTCACCACAGATCACAATGTCATCTGCAAACATCATAGTCCACGGGGATTCCTGCCTGACCTCATCTGTTAGTTATCCATCACCAGAGCAAACAAGAAGGGGCTCAGAGCTGATCCTTGATGCACTCCCACCTCCACCTTGAAGCTATCTGTCACTCCTACAGCACATCTCACCACTGTCCTGCTGTCCTCATACATGTCCATACATGTACCAGTCTAACATACTTCTTTGCCAAATCAGATTTCCTCATGCAATACCACACCACCTCCCTCAGCACTCTGTCATATGCTTTTTCTAAATCCACAAAGACACAATGGAGTTCTTTCTGACCCTCTCTGTACTTCTCCATCAGCATCCTCAAAGCAAAGATGGCATCTGTGGTGCTCTTTCTTTGCATGAAACAATACTGCTGCTCACAAATTGTCATCTCTCATCTAAGTCCAGCTTCCAGCGCTCTCTCCCAGATCTTCATCATGTGACTCATCAAATGTAGTTGCTACAACTCTGTACATCATCTTTGTTCTTTAAAATGGGTACCAGCACACTTCTTCTCAGTTAAATAGTGTTAACCTATTTTTTATATATATATGAATGTTTATGTTCAGTGCCCTGAGATGACTTCTGTTGTGACTTGGTGCTATAAAAATAAACTAAATTGAATTGAATTTAAATTATTCTTCAATCCTCAGGCATTTTCTCACCCTCAAATATGCCATCAAAAACATCCCTGCCATCTCTCCAAGCCATTTCCAAACATCCACTGGTATGTCATCAGGTCTTACTGCCTTCTTTTTCAATATTTTCAGAGCTTTTTGGACTTCACCCTCACTAATCTTTCTCACTTCCTGGTTTGACCTCTACTCTTCTTTCTCTTTCATTCTCTTCATTCATTAGCTCTTCAAAATAATTCAAAAAACGTTCAATACAAAAATACTCTTCAAATACTCCTTTCATCTTCCATCACACCCTCCTCACTTGTTAGAACATTACCATTCCTATCTTTAACAAGTTAAACCTGCTGTAATCAGGTCTCTCTTGTAAATGAGTCCTCGAGGCTCAATGGGATTTACCTGTCTAAATAAAGCTTGAATGAATGAATGCTGCACATTCTTTCCAGCCTGATCCCTCTGTCTCATCCATTGGTACAAGTCCTTCTCACCCTCTTTAGTGTCCAGCCTCCCATACACCTCATCATACACATTTCTGCTTTGCCTTTGCTTCCTCCCTTTTTGCTCTACATTGCATATTCCTGTCTCCTCTCTTCAGTCCTCTCACTGTCATATTTCTTCTTGGCTAACCTTTTTCTTTGAACGGCGTCCTGCACTTCACTATTCCACCACCAGGTTTTCTTATCATCCATTCTCTGTCCAGATGACACACCAAGTACCTTCCTACCTGTCTCTCTAATAACTGTTGTTGTAGTAGTCCAGTCATTTGGAAGCTCGTTCTTAACACCCAGAGCCTTTACCAGCTCCTCTCTGAATTTCTCACAACATTCTTCCTTCATCTTCTTCCACCATTTGGTCTTCTTCTCTGATTGTACTCTTTTTCTCTTCTTCACAACAACAGTCATTCTACACACAACCATATGATGCTGTCTGGTCATGCTCTCCCCTGCCACAACCTTAAATGCCCCTTTTCCATTAGTACCTTTAGTACCGGTAAAGCACGGTTCTACTCGGCTCGGTTCGGTACACGTTGTGTTTCCATTATGCTTTCAGTACCAGTTCCAGTGGGCGGGGTTCAAATTGACATCATGTCACGCACCTTACCAGCTGCTGGCAGTAATGCTGTGGTAAGACCCTGAAACAGGCTTCAGTACAGGGTGAGAATTTATTTAGAAGTTTCTGGTAAATTAAAAAAAAAAGTACAGATTAGTAAAATGATCAAATTAAACATAGAATAAAGTTGAACTAAAGGCTGTATCTCTTATTTAAACATATTTGAGGGAAATATTCCTCAGAGATCCAATAATTTTGTGTATTTTTATGATTTTTTTAGCTTAGTTAACTTTAACAGATTATTTAATAGTCATTAAAGTGACAACAGGATTTCATGATAAAGCCAGCACCATTTTTTTTTAAATTTTCACTGATTAAAAAAAACCAACATTATATTTTTATCATAAAATGTTTTAAAAATTCTTTTCCATCCTTCAAGTGCCAGATCTGTCCCAGTCCGCCTGTCAGCCGGGATCGGGGTTCAGCCTTCATTAGAACGCAAGGCTGGGGTCTGGCAATGTCCTTCTGCGAGTCAGCATCTCGTATTATCCTCCGTGATGACTAGTGGAGCTCAAAGCCAGCAGAGCACGCAAGGCCGGCCCAGAGCCCGAGCCCCGAGTCGGCAGCATGGGGAATCTTCCGCAGTGACAGGCGGAGATCGGAGCCGGGGAGATGACGCCCTGCACGGCCTGGGGGTGCTCTGGTGGAGAGGACCAGGTGGACCAGCAGAGCTTCATCTAGCTCATTCTGAACTTTGCTGTCTGCCACCAAGCACAAAAAACACCTGCACTTCATTATTGTTTTAAAAAACTTTTAAAATAGGTGTAGCCGCTCATCTAGTTCGAACACCGGTAATTGCAAATGGTGGATCGAATGTTGTGAAAGTTTCTCAAACAGCCAGTGACTCCACCCCCTGACAAATCAGTGACCGACAGTGTTCTGACGTCACGTTTTGGTACCTGCTCGGCCCGGCTGGTACCACAGCGAAAAGGGTCCTGAAAAAAGGGACTGGTTCTACGTACCGTTACTAATGGAAAAGGGGTATTACAGTCTCCAATCTCCCTCAGGTTTCCTTTTCTACACAGAATGTAGTTGACCTGTGTACTCCTTCCTCCAGGCCACTCTACCTTCGTCCCTCTTATGGAAATAAGTGTTGACTACAGCCATTTCCATTATCTTGGCAAAATCTACCACCATCTGTCCTTCATGGTTTCTTTCTGACACCAAACCTACCCATCACTTCCTCATCCCCTCTGTTTCCTTCACCAACATGTCCATTCAGGTCTGCTCCGATCACCACTCTCGCCTCCCTGCAGCCTTGGGATTAC
>NC_056503.1:17955178-17956666 GCF_014905685.2 Nematolebias whitei
TTCTTCAAGTGTTTTAGCCATGACCTTTACGCCCTCAATTAAAGATGATCAGGCCTTGGTGAAGGTTCCTCAGGCAGTTGAGCTTATTGACTAGTTAAATATGCTTTTTATGTTAGAATTAGATGTTCAAGTAGATGCAAGGTCAGCTATTTGATCCATTTGAAGCTGAAAACTGGCTGGCGGTACTTGGAGAGTCTAGTATTTTCTGAGGTAGCATTTATTATTAAAACCTTTCAAGAATCCTAATTTCGTAGGGACAGTGATGTTAAATTATATACAACACATGTTTCCCCCTTGCTATTGTCAGTGTTTCTTTACTATGTTAAAAGTTGAAGGTCTACAGGTGTCAGCAAGAAAAACATCGCCTTGTTCGGGGGGTATTTTGTCTGTTACTTTCCTGACTTTTCAACTGATTTAACAAAACATACCTCTCAGCAGACGAGCCAAACTGTGCTGCTTGGGATGTGGGGACTATGGCTGCAGATGGAGGGAGCTAGGAGTTTATAAATAATTGTAGCTTTGTACTGATTGTCAGAGAGGTGTTGCTCGTGCTGTAACAATGACACTTTGTGTGAGGGGCCCTTCATTTGGCTGTAAGGGTAAAATCTCTCTTTGCAAGTATTTTAAAACATTTAGTCAAACTTCAATCCTGGCTCTCCGAGTAATTATTTCAAATATTTTTTAACACATACAAGGAAACATATATTCATTTTACAAGCTACGATACATTTTGTGGCCTTCCATTTTTCAGACTCAGTTGGTGGTGTCCTTCCTTCCTTAGATAGATAACTTTACTAACTGGCTTTTATATTGTTTCTGTTCAGTGTCCTGAGATGACTTCTGCTGTGACTTGGTGCTATAGAAATAAACTGAATTGAATTGAATTAATTTCTTGCCACTCCACTGCAAACAAAAAGTAAACTAAGTTCTCTGACAGTTGTCTCTTTATCATAGAAGCTGCTTGTTGGGGATTTTCCACATGAACTTGAGGTGGACGACATAGAAGAAGACGTGCCGAAGCGCAAGAACCGTACAAAAACGCGGGTAGGAGAACAACGTTTCTTTTTCAGTCTCAGTTTTTGTTGCTTTACAGAAAAACAGTCGTGCAGCCGTCAGTCTGTCACTGTGAGTCGAACAGCGGTGGGTCAGAAACTGTAAGTTTCGTGCTTCCACATCTCGGGTCATGATTGCTGGATCTCACACAGTGTGACATGTAATCATTCTCTGTACACTACAGTGTGTAATGAGATTTCATCAGACATCCCAGGACTTCCGGCGATTAAAAGCAAACAGATCGAGAGATTAAAATAAGCTGGGATGACCTCGTTTTTTTATTTTCTTTTACAACTTTGATTAGAGCAGAAAGGTTCCACCCCCCGACTCTTTATGTGCATCCTATTGGAGGATAATCAAGTGTTAACAATGCATTCTCAAATCCATCCCACACACACACACACACACACACACACACACACACACACACACACA
>NC_056503.1:17956676-17959886 GCF_014905685.2 Nematolebias whitei
ACACACACACACACACACAGACACCAGGGTTGCTAATTGGAACTGTTGCTCCCCTGCTAGGTGTCATCAGCCCCCTCCTGCTGGAAGTGTAGCTTTACACTGAGAGCAGATGATTAGAATCTAAACGTGCATGTGTGTGTGCACGTGTATATGTGTGTGCACGCGCACAGACGCTTGAACTCACAAGTGAGCCCTGTGCTGTTATGTTTTTTATTCTGTGTGTGTGTGCACACAAGAAGACACGTGAGAAGTGTGAACATTCAAACATTTTTAGCGTACCTCACGTATTTACCTTTTCATGTGTCTGTGTCCTAACACGTTGTCTTGTTTGTGTGTGTCTGTGTGTGTGTGTGTGTGTGTGTGTGTGTTTTGCAGGCTTATGGTGTTGGAGGCATGAGAAAGAGACTAGAGCTGCCCACCATTGAAGACCGAGACAAGCCTTACGTCTGTGACAGTGAGTGTTTCAACATTTATGTTGTTTTTTCTGCCTGTTCTTAGACTTTTCTCCACAAATTGTGTTTTTTAATTCATTAAACAGTTCATTGAGGATGTGGTTTGGTTCTACTCAGCTTGGCTCTTCCCTGCTTTATGTGGAATTTTCCTTGAGTTTTGAAAATGTTCAGAAAGTTTGTGCAACAGATTTAGTCTGGAGCACTGCTTTGGCAGAAAACATCTGGGGCAGGTATCCAGGTCTAAAAACCACACTGACGATGAATAATAATGATTAAAATAGTTGTCCAAATTACTTTTATGTCAGAATAAATCAAATGCATGTGCTGGATCCAAAGCAGGATGGGGCAGCTGTTCAGTGGCTACAAGCTAGCCATGGTTTTTAAAAACTGCTGAACCCCATGACTCTTGGGTTGCTTGGTTTCAAACACACATCATTTAGTTAGGTAGCAATTAAAGATTTTCATATTTTCTCATAATGTTTAATCATCAGCTACTCTCTTACCAGCTGCAGACCAGTAAGACAACCCCTGGAGCATTTTAAGCAAAAACACTTTTCAAAGTAGTTCATAATTATTCCATTTTTTTCCTCAAATAGCTTTCACTCTTAATCTTTTCAAAATAAACTACAATAATAAAAAACAGATGATGGGATGCTCTGAGTTGTTTTATTTTCAGAAGTGGTAGAAACAAGCGTCCCGACTGGAAAAGCATCCTTAGACCAAGGGCCAGTATAAAACCAGTCACAACAGTTACATTTATTCTTTGAATTCACCCATTCTACCCAGACTGAATATTTAAAAGTCACTACTCATCTATATTTTTATATTTGTATGAGCAGATACTGCGGCCCATTTGATATTGCTGTATATTGATTAAAACAGACACTTTCATTTAAACTGCTGTAATTTGGAAAGAGCAGGATCTAGTGGATCCTGCACTGCTTCACGAAAGACTTATAGTGCCGAAGGGTATGAATATTTCTTGGGAGTGGTTGTGACAACAGAGCAACACGTAGTGCACGCTCTGCAAATGATTAAAAAAGATTGATCCATGAATCTACACTTGTGGTTAATAAATGTGCTCATGGATTCATTAGTCGTGCATCTAATCTGTGATTCTCACACACACATTAACCCAACCCAGTTCATGGTGATAATTGTGTGTGAGCTTTTCAGAACATTCATGAAGCTGGATTTTGAAATTGCAGTGTCTGCTTCATCTCTGGAACATTATTTTTCTTATTTGTATAAGTCTGCAACGGTCCATCAGGTCCCTCTGTGGACCAGAGCCCAAGAAGCTGTGTCGTGCTTTTATGGTCACAGTTGATGATCCATGATTGGGTTTCCATAATGACAAAGTAAAAACAGATTTTTTTTATAATGTTTTGCAAAACAATAAAAACAGAAAACAGTTTGCTCGGTTGTCTCCTGTATTTTAATTTTTGGAGAGTATCTGCACCTTGATTAAAGTCCACCTGTGGTCACTGATTTGATTCTACGTGATTGGTAAGGCATACACCTCTCTGTAGAAAACTTCCTAGACAACGATCACAGCAAAAACCAAACCATGAGGTCAAAGGAACTGCCTGCAGAGCTCAGAGACGAGAATGTTGCACGTCACAGATCTGAGGAAGCCTACTGAACTGAAGGTTCCTCAGACCTCAGTGGTCTCCATACTTCTCAGAAATGTTTGGTACAAGCAGATCTATTCCAGCAGCTGGTCACCTGGCCACACTGAGCAACAGGTGGGAAGGACCTCCATGAGAGAGACGACCAAGAACCTGATGGTCACTCCAACTGATCGTCAGAAATCCTGTGTGGAGATGGGACTAAAGAAAGATTACCAGAGCTGCAGGACTCCATCAGTCTGGGTTTTTATAACAGAATGACTTGAACTGACATGTATTAAAGTCCTGTGATGGACTGGAGACCTGTCCAGGGTGTACCCACCCCTCGCACCATGACTGCTGGAGGTGGTCATCAGCTTCACTTTGACTGGAAAAGGAAGAAGTGGATAAAGGCTAGATGGTCAAATAATATTAACTGGACACAAAGGTCCTAATGCAGAAGTTGATACTAAAATGAGAAGATTGCTCCATGTTGGCTGACTGCAGTATACATTTAAATTCATAAAAACAATTTATACTAAAAAATAAAATGATGAATGAAGATCAGATGTCAGAGTCAGAGTCAGAGTCAGAGTTTCTTTATTGTCATTCGCACCTCATGTGGTACATGTGGTGGAGCGAAATTATGTACACAGGGTCCCAGTTACATCCAACAATAAAATGTATAAGAAAAACAGTAACATCTAAGATATGAACTAAGAAAAACATCAACTAAATATACACTAAGCACTCATAACATAAAACATTGAACATCAGCACAAACATGAACATCAGATGTTTTCCCCTTCAGGAGTGAACTTCTGTTGATTTCCATAGTTCATGCCTTGAATCTTGATACAGAAACAAAGTATGAACATTAAAAAAAAAATCTATCCTGTTTAACTGTATTTAGTTATTTGAAGCCTAAAAAAAACCATCTGTGTGTGCATGAGTAGGCAGGACTTTATACCACCACAAAATACACAGACAGGTTCCAAAAATACGACATGGCAGGGCTCAGTTTGAACAATAGAGAGGCAGAAATTATTATTTTTTGCTGACAATGAATATACAGAAGTCTAACTTTAAGGCTTCCATCCATCCATCCATCCATCCATCCATCCATCCATCCATCCATCCATCCATCCATA
>NC_056503.1:17959986-17968001 GCF_014905685.2 Nematolebias whitei
CATCCATCCATCCATCCATTCTTCCATCCATCCATCCATCCATCCATCCATCCATCCATCCATCCATCCAGCCATCATCTTTACTCGCTTCTTCTTCTTTTCGGGTTGCGGGGGTCACTGGTGCCCATGTCCATGTCTGTGAGAGAGATGAGGGACACCTGGACAGGTCTTCAGTCCATCACAGCACTTTAAGGCAACACACCATATATCTTTTTTATGCCTCTCAGACAGAGGAACAAGATTCTTTATTTTGATGTCCCATCATGAACCCTGAGCTGAACCATCAAACATCTGTGGAGAGCTGAATCCTGTCTGACCTGACTGAGCTTCAGAGGGTTTGTAAAAGAACGGCATGAAATTCCCCAACCCATGATGTGTTCAAAGCTTGATGTATCACGCTTAGAACGATCCAAGGCTAATAGTGCTGCCAAAGATGCTATGAAGTCCTGATGAATCAGAAAATAAAACAAGTTTAAACAATTAGACTACAGCCCAACTAAATCACACAAAGAGAAAAAGGTATGAAAACTTTCTGAACACACTGTATTGTAGCATGTTTGCTCAGTTGAAACATTAGTTAAAATAGCAGTATGGTTTCATGCCAAGAAAGAGCACCACAGATGCCGTCTTTGCTTTGAGGATGCTGATGGAGAAGTACAGAGAGGGTCAGAAAGAACTCCATTGTGGATTTAGAAACATCATATGACAGGGTGCTGAGGGAGGAGGTGTGGTATTGCATGAGGAAATCTGGAGTGGCAGAGAAGTATGTTAGACTGGTACAGGACATGTATGAGGACAGCAGGACAGTGGTGAGATGTGCAGTAGGAGTCACAGATAGCTGCAAGGTGGAGGTGGGATGCATCAAGGATTAGCTCTGAGCCCCTTCTTGTTT
Organism: Nematolebias whitei; assembly: GCF_014905685.2. Taxonomy (NCBI): domain Eukaryota; kingdom Metazoa; phylum Chordata; class Actinopteri; order Cyprinodontiformes; family Rivulidae; genus Nematolebias; species Nematolebias whitei. The sequence continues at coordinate 17,960,879 of NC_056503.1, forward strand.
GCTCTGATGCTGGACCGACTAACAGATGAGGTCAGGCAAGAATCCCCGTGGACATGATGTTTACAGATGACATTGTGATCTGTGGTGAGAACAGGGAACAGGTGGAAGAGAACCTAGAGAGATGGAGGTATGCACTTGAAAGAAGAGGAATGAAAGTCAGCCGTGGTAAGACAGAGAACATGTGTGTGAATGAGAGGGAGGAGGTGGAACAGTGAGGCTACAAGGAGCAGAGGTCACAAAGGTGCAGGACTTCAAGTACTTGGGGTCCACTGTCCAGGAAAATGTAGTGTGTGGTAAAAAGGTGAAAAAGAGAGTCCCGGCAGGATGGAGTGGATGGAGAAAAGTTTCAGGTGTGATTTGCAACAAAAGGGTGTCAGCAAAGGTCAAAGGAAAAGTTTACAAGACAGTGGCGAGACCAGCTGTGTTGTATGGTCTGGAGACAGAGACATTGACAAAAAAACATGAGAAAGAACTGGAAGTGGCATAAATGAAGATGTTGAGGTTCTCCTTAGGAGTGACAAGGATGGATAAGATTAGGAATGATATAATCAGAGGTACAGCACAGGTTGAAGAACTGGGAGATAAAGTTAGAGAGGCCAGACTGAGATGGTTTGGGCATGTCCAGAAGAGGGACAGTGGGTATATTGGTGGAAGGATGTTAGAAATGCAGCTGCCAGGAAGAAGACAAAGAGGAGATATATGGATGTAGTTAGAGAGGACATGGAGGTGGAGTGAGGACAGAGGATGCGGAGGACAGAGTGAGATGGAGGAGGATGACTCACTGTGGAGACCCTGAAGAGGGAAAAGCTGAAAGAAGATGAAGAAAGAAGAAGAAGTATACAAAAACTACCAGTTAGTACCATGTTTGTGGCACCAGCTACATTATAAAACACAAAAAATACTAATTTGCACCACATCACATTTTACTGATCCAGAACTGGAAAAACCACCATTACACATATTTCCAACCAAGCTTATACACTGTGTGTGTGTTTGTGTGTGTGTTTGTGTGTTTTCCAGTTTGCGGAAAGCGATATAAGAACCGCCCAGGCCTGAGTTACCATTACACTCACACACACTTGGCTGATGAAGAGGGTGAAGAAGACTCAGAGCGACACACGCTGCCCTTCCAGCGCAAGAGCAACCACAAACGTGAGTCGACTTTCTGATTCATCGTCCATCTGAATCCACGTCGAGAGGAGTGAATGACGAGAAAATGAAATACGGGGATTGTGTAGGAATTTTCAGAGTAATCTCAACAATTTATCATGATCTTTACATCATGAACTATTGATTGTCTGCTAGAAGTACACACTGATACAGTGCTGACAGGAAGGTCCAGAGGGGTTTGATTCTTATAGGTTTAGAGGATTTGTTCAGCTTTTTCTGAATCCTCATTCAGAACCTCATTTGACCTGAACTGAACAAGTATAGGATTATTACGTAAAGCACATCATGTGATTATATTGCACCAGATGGGAGCCTCTGTATAGAAAACAATAAAAATGTTCTGTTTAAGTCATAGTAAAACGCAGTGCAACGATATTTTTAACCACCAAGTCAAACATGAATGTTTAAAAACAACTGTCTGAATGATCCTAGATCTGTGTTCTGAGATGTGGGGGGTCTTTTTAGTTGAAAACAGTGATTAAAGTAATAGTTCAAATGTTTCAGAGTGCAGTTTTGTTGAAAAGTTACTAACTATAAATATCTTACCTAGTGCAGTGCTATCTGCAGCAGGCGAGATGTTAATTTAGCGTAATCTTTTTAATAAAACATTACAATAAAACTGAAATATCTCATAATTTTACCAGAAACCATGCAAACAGGATCAAATCTGACTGCATTTAAAGACTAGCACTCCCTAATGGAACGCATATACAACATTAAATCATGATAATGATTTTACTTTGAGATGGAGTTATAGCTGTTGTGGTCAAACCATAGAATATGTGTGAGTATGTGTTGTGAATTACTCTCAGCTACTACCCATCAAAGTTTAGCTCCATATTTGTAAAATTGTCTGAGTTATAGCAATTTTTGAGCTAGCTAACGTTGATTAGCCGTGGCGGCCATGTTGAATTGAATGTCTTTAAAATCAGTTGTCCAATGAGTGTTTCATTAAAATGCGTTTAGTGGATTGTGACATATTTTGCTAACAGATCAACACATGTAGACACAGGCAAAAACTATATTGCTATCCTTTGACCTTCCAACACCAGGCATTAATAAATAAAACATGTTGAGAAATGAAAACACCAGCAGTGAATCATGACTATAAGAGCTGGGCTTTCAGCTTGAAATAACAGTGTAGCAACCTCATAACTGCTATTGTCAAAAACACTACAAAGAAGTGGGTCCAAATACATAACTTTACTTACAGTTTGACAATTTAGTAACTGGCTGGTGCTTTCCCCTTTTCATACATCAGGTACAACATTTGTCGAACGGTGTCATTTTAAAATCAGAATCAGAATAAGCTTTATTATCATTGCACCGAGATACAACGAGAACAAACAGACATTAACAACAATCTGAACCCAACCCAACACTAAACCAACTGGAACAACCCATCTGAACATATAACCAGTAAAAGTCTACCTATTTCATTCCTAAAATTACCCAGAAGCCCCTGCGGCTCACCCAGTCTCTTACATTCAAGTACAACTGTAATTTCAACAATTCACACAGAAATTAAACAGTAACTATGGGCTAAGAACACTATCAAAATAAAAGTGTATGTAAAGACAGAAATGTGTGCATGTTAGTCAATAGTTGTGCTTTACTAGAACTTGCACATATATTGTATTTCATTGTATTTTTCATGTCTAAAAATATAAAAATACAATTGAAAAAGTTATAATTTCACAAACATTCAAATGCAAACTTCAAGTTTACAGTTGTGGTTTACTCTTTATGAATACAAAGACCTGTGACTGTTTGTGAATACAGATTTTTTTTTTCTATGAGAATTCGAATTTACAACTGAGATCTTATGTCACAGGTCACAGGCTGGTTAATGGAGCACAGAACACATCAATACGCATTGCACATGCATTATTAATGCTTTCTTTGTTCCAACTTAATAGTACCACCGGAATTTCTTCTAAAAATACAAAAACGAATCACCGGTGGATTATCAGTATACAAAGGAAAAATGTTAGCTGTTCTGTTAGCACTGCATTGGGTGGAAGATGTAAAACCATTAAAAACAATAATCTATTGAGATTCAAGTTCTGTATTACTGAGTTTAAAACACAGTCATTCAGAGAGCAGGCCAGACATTTTATTAGAACTATTCCATACATTATTCAGAATGCAAAAGGATGGGTTTAACAGTAACATTTTATGGGTACCAGCACAAACTGAAATAAAAGGAAACGAGATGGCAGCTATGATGGTAAAGAAGGCAACTCAGAATCACATTAACTTCACGGTACATGCAAGCAAATCAGAGGTGAGGAGTATCATCAAACAAAAACTGAAGAAAAAAATGGCAGAAAAGATGGGATGGAGAAAAAAAAGTAAGATGGTTTTATTAGATCACAAAGGCAGTAGAAGAAACAAGAACTGGAACTTGAATCTGAACGCATGCACAACACGTATCGATGTGTTCTGTGCTCCATTAACCAGCCTGTGGTTACATGACATGAGACCTCAGTTGTAAATTTGAATTCTCATAGAAAAAAAATTGTATTCACAAAAGGTCATAGTTCTTTGTATTCATAAAGAGTAAACAACAACTGTAAACTTGAAGTTTGTGTTTGTTAGTTTGTGAAATTGTAACTTTTAAAATTGTATTTTTTATAAATGAAACATACTAGTTTCATTCTAGTAAAGCACAATGACTTATATGCACACATTTCTGTCTTTACATACATGTTTATTTTGACAGTGTTTTTACCTCAAAGTAACCCACAGAACGCTTTCTGTAAAACTTTATCATGTAATGAAAACCAAAATGCAAATTTATTATTGAAAATTATTAATGTAACCTTAAATTGAATATTTTAACTTAATCCTTTAAAACAAAATATAATTTCAGTGTGAATTTTTTTAATTCACCGATTGTAACTAAATGCATCACAAATGTTTACATGGTCAAAGAAACTGACTGCAGGGCCTTCCCGAAGGCTCAGAGCCCAGTTGTTTGGTCTCACCCATGCTACATCAACACTGTTATTGGTTAGTTTTCCTGTCAGTTATCAAAAAAACTCATCTTGCAGAGACTTTATTTGAGCAATCAATATGTCTATTTCACTGAAGTCCTAACCAGTGAGCAATAACCTTCACACGTTTCTGCACGGAAACACAAATAAAAAAAAAAATCTGATTGGAGAGCTGCATTTTCATGAATTATAATGTTTTACCCAACTGCAAAGAAATTTGCAGAAAATAAAAAAATAGGAAAAAAGAAAATTGACATAAAATATATAAAATAAAAGAATAATAATACAATTTTAATGTAACATTTCGTATATGTTCAATATATGGGCCTTCTCTGAAGGTGTAGAAATACATACACTTTGCTCAGTTTTTATTTATAGATGAAGGAAACAGCATTATTTAAATTTTACAGCTAATACTCACATGGTTGGCATGTCTTACTGTGAACCACTTCTGTATAAATCAGACTCTTAAGAAGTTGTTCTGCAAGTTTTGTCTTTTGAGGACGATGCATTTCTTCCTGTTCAAAGGGAGTTTTTCCTTTCCACTGTTGCCTTTGTTCTTGTTCAGGATGGGAGACTGCGATGAAGTGAAGAGTCAACACAATCTGCTGCTTCCTTAGATAGAGAACTTTACTAACTGGCTTTTTTAATGAATGTTTCTGTGCAGTGCCCTGAGATGACTTCTGCTGTGACTTGGAGCTATAGAAATAAACTGAAATGAACTGAATTGAAACTGAATTGAATTTCCACAATGATGACAGAAAAATTAGTTTATTAGCTGTCAAAAACATGTTTTTAATCTGATGTTTTAAAAAAAATCTTTTAAAAAGGCACAGTTTCTAGCAGTGGTGGAGAAAATACTCAAACACTGTACTTAAGTAAAAGTACAACTAAACAGACAAAAATGTACAGTTGTAAAAGTAGAAGTACCACATTAACATTTTTACTTAATTAAAAGTAAATAAGTACTTGCTTTTAAAAATTCTTAAAGTATTAAAAGTAAAAGTACTTGCTGAATGTATTACCTAATGCAATGGTCTACATATCTTTAAGTCTGCGTACCGTATGTATATTTTCTGTAATACATTAATAGTGTTGAGCCATTTTAATGAACAATGCTGCAGATAATACATGTTTTATTGTGACACAGTTCACACCTGGACTTGTGATTCTGTGCGTCAGAATTTCAGGGATGACATGCAGAGTTAAATGTCATTAATCAAAATAAGAAAGAGAAATGATTTTACCTTTGAAAGTTTTTATTTAACACAACTCAAAACCAATGTGTCATTTTAACTGCAGTAAACACATTTAAGTAAAAGTTGTCTGATAAAAAAAGGAACATTAGACACAACTAACAAAGAAATAGGCACCGATCATTTCCGATCAACTCCAGTTTGTCATCAACTCTAGTTAAAATACTGTCTAAACCTTGTAATGGGTCAATAGTGAACAATATTTTAACTTCCTGACGCCATTTACAAAACTCGGACCCGAGTGTCAAGTCATTTGGAGACATCTCTTGTTTCCTGTTCTAACATCCCATGAATTGACACATTTTAATATTGCAGCAATAATTTCTTGTTGAAGTTCAGAAGAAGTAGTTTTTTAAGTCCAGTCTGGCTCTTTTGGGAGAGAGAATCTGTCCTGCTGTACTGAATAATCTTTAAATAATCTTTCAATAAGGTCATGGGTGGCACGTACTGTATCTTCTGGCTGACTTTCCTTGGTGGAATTCATTTTGTGTGTGTTAGCGGTGCTGTGGGTGCGCCCAGCTCAGTGATGTATATACTAGAATATAGCTCTTCTTGAAGGTGGGTCTAATGTTACCTGCCCATTTTGCATTGATTCAATGGACCAACTCCCCTCTCGCCATTGGTTACTTTCAAATTAACGAACAAATAAAAAAGTTGCAACGTGAATGTAATTTGTAACACAACGCATTATAGAAATGTAGTGTAGTAGAAAGTACAGATATTTAATCTAAAATGTAGTGAAGTAAAAGTAAAAAGTACCCATGTTTAACTCTACTTAAGTAAAGTACAGATACATGAAAAGTATACTTAAGTACAGTAACAAAGTACTTGTACTTATAGTTACATCCCACCACTGGTTATAACTAAACTGATTTTGTACAAAGAGTTTAATAGATTGTGTGTAAAATTTACACTGTGAGTTCTTACCCTGTGTCGCTCTGTGGCATGAAAACTTCTACTGCAGTAACTATTTTAAGTTATTAGTAGCTTAGAATTCTTTTTTGACTTAATTTTGGTCGATAAGACAGAAATGCCTCACTAAATACTTGAGCTAACACCGTGAGCTTCACTACCTCCACCATTACAGATATCTTGTTTGTTAGTTTGTCCGAGGTTAGTTCAACCTGAGTTACATTTCCTCATGGGCGAAGCGAGCTTACCGTTCGTGTAAAATATTTGATAATGTTCTTATAGAAACAATTCCTGAATGTTGTTCATACTGTGTTAATGCTACATGTTTGTCCCTTGACCTGACAACTGGGTAAGGTTACAGTAGACCTAGCTCATTACTGGAGTTTTAATTAGGCATTTTAAGCTACTAATAAACATGATGGATGATGATCATATTGCTTTATGCTAGGCCATTGGTAAGAAGGAGTAATTATTGTTATTGTTTCGTATTGACAAGTGATTTTTCTTCCTAAAACTTAACTTAGCCTACACTACGGTATGTTTCTTAGACTGTGGCTAGGATGCATGAGAGAAGTGGAGCGTACTCTATTCACACAAGGAGAGCTGTTGGTCAGGCTACTTCTTGTTGTGCCATTAACTCTAAAATAGTTATTGAATCAAGTGTTACTTATGTAGGCAAAACTAAATGTTAAACAGCCTGTTAAAATACACCAGAATACAGGAAATGCCATCTACTTTATTCAAAATTTTCTGGGGGAGGACCCCCAGACCCCCCCACCAGTGTGC
>NC_056503.1:17988001-18054303 GCF_014905685.2 Nematolebias whitei
ATATATACATATATCAACTTCACCTAATGGAAGCATATATAAAATAAAGAGTATCAGTCCAATCACTGAGTCCCGAGGAACTCCATGACTAACTTTTGTGTAAGTAGAAAATTCATTATTTATATTTAAAAAACTGGAATCTAAAAGATAATTATGATTAAAATAATTTTAGAGCTGTTCCTGTAATCCCAAGATCATATTCAAGCCTCTGTAGTAAATTATTGTGATCAAATGTATCAAAAGCAGCACTGAGGTCTAACAGGACAAGTGTAGACACAAGTCCATTGTCTGAGGCCATGAGAATTTCATTAAGCCTCCAGTATACTTGCGTGAGTCCGCGGACGTCCGCACGTACCGGATTAGAGTCGAAGCGGACACCTAAAGTGCATGTCTGTGCAGATCTGTGGGCTGCAGGGCCAGCACTCCCTGTTTTTTTTTATTTTTATTAACAACATATAAACATAGAACACTGCTGCGGCTGGGGCTGCCAGCTCTCGATTTTTTTATTTTTTTTGCGACCTGTCAATCAGTTCAATAGGCGTGTCAGCAAAATGACCAATCAGCGACCTCAATTTGTCCTGAAGGTCAACGCCCCCCGTCTGTGGAGCTGGTCTGCAGCCGCTCGGGGTGGACGCTCAAGCATGAAGTCTCAACCCTCTGCGGACAGTGTGTACAGTTACCGCGCGGCTGACAGAACGTGCGAGTATACTCGAGCTTTTAGTGACTTTTACTAGTACTGTTTCTGTGCTATGATGAGCTGTGAACCCTGACTGAAACTCTTCAAACAGATTATTTCTTTGTAGATGTTCACGCAACTGACCTGCAACTATTTTCTCTAGAATTTTTGAGATGAAAGTTAGATTAGATATAGGTCTTTAATTGGCCAGAATTTCTGAATCAAGATCAGACTTTTTAAGTAAAGGTTTAATTACAGCAACCTTAAAGCTCTGTGGTACATAACCATTCATTAAAGAAAAATTAAGTAGATCCAAAATGTGGACATTAATTAGGGGAAATACCTCTTTAAGCAGTCTGGTTGGGATGGGATCTAGCAGACATGTGGATGGTTTGGATGAGGTTATTATTTTTGACAATTCAGAGAGCTCAACAGGACAAAAACTGTCCAAACACAATCAGGTTCCAGTAATATCTCTAAAGGTGCATCATCTGGCAGGGGACTAGAGATAGTAGAAAGAAGAATGGTTTGAATTTTCTCTCTAATTGAAATAATTTTATTGATAAAGAATCTCATGAAGTCATCACTGCTTATAATTGTAGGGATACATGGTTCAACAGAGATGGGACTTTTAGTTTGTCTAGTTATAGTACTAAACAGAAACCTAGGGTTATTTTCATTGTCATCAATTAAAGATGAATAATATAAAGTTCTAGCTTTATCGAGAGCTTTCTTTTATGTTAGAAAACTATCTTTCCAAGTTAAATTAAATTCTTCAACATTAGTGGAGCACCATTTTCTCTCCTGGTTTCTAGAGCCTGCTTTAAAGTAAATAATAATTTTCTGATAAGCACCTGCTGAGATAAAATTTACTCTCAGTGACTGTGTAGTCATTTAATGTAAACTCAAAGGTTGTTCAAAAATGGTCGGACAGAACCTGATTTTGAGGAACTATTACTAAGTCCTTAATCTCTATACTATAGGTCAGAACCAGGTCGAGAGTGTGATGATGCGAATGAGTAGATGTGCGGACATTTTGGGTAAAACCAACTGACTATTAAATTAAACATCATGCTGCTGATTTATTTCATGCTGTTGTGTTCACTCGTACTCATCTGCTCAGGCAGACTCATGTTTGTGTCGGCATATTGTTTTTGTACTACTATTGCTTAGTGTAATTTTAGTTTAACGTTTTTCTTAATTCATATCTTAGATCTTATTACCATTTTTCGTTTACATTTTATACTTTTGTTGGATGTAACTGGGACCCTGTGCACACAATTTAATTCCACCATATGTACCACATGTGGTGCGAATGAAAAATAAAGAATCTTTGACTTTGCTAGCAGTGTGGTCCTGTTAGCAGCATGATGTTAGTAATGACCGCAGCAACGGACGATGATTGTCCTCCAAAATCAGGTCTGGCAGACACAGAACATACAAAGTTCCCTGCGGAACCAAAACTGTTCTATAGAGGTCAGCTGCCATGACAGGCTGGAGCCTAATCCCGAGGTGGGAAAGGGGCAGGAGAGTGGGGTTCTGGTGGAACAAATCGAGCTGCAGATGGACCGCGTAGATGTCAGTGAATTCCTGGTGGACTGGAGTAGCTCAGAGAGCGGTCGGTTGCATCAAACCATCCTGCCGAACCCATGCACTGTGCCACCCTCCGCAACCCGTCTCCTTTCCTCCGCTCCTCTCAGATTCACCCCATCAACAATAATTTGTGGCAGCTATGTCAGTATACATCTAATGAAGAGTTTTAATAAAATATGTCCAGTGGGTCAGGAGATATTTTCCCAATACACAGATATATAGTATTATCATATACGCAAATGCACATACAAAATAGAATACATTCTTGTCAACTTTTATGGCTGTGAGCAATAAAAAAAAACTTTATCTCTGAAAGCATCAATAAAAAATAGTAATTTGAAACAGGTGAGGCTTGAAAGAATGCAGGTTTAGGTTAAAAGTGAAAGGAGCCCAGAGATCCCAACAACATGGCGTGATGAAGGTGCAACAGCACAGTGGAGGAGAGAGGGGAAAATGAGACTGGGGTGGAGGGGGAAGACGGATTGGGAAGGGTTGGTGTTCTGTGGTGGTGGTGGTGGGTGGGTGGGGGGGCTTTTGAGGATTCGTCTCTTGCTGGATAATTCCCAGGAGGATCTCTCTCTCCAACACTTGAAAGCTGTGAAGTGTGCAGTTCTGCTCATACTCCTCCTGGTAATTGGAAGAGAAGAAGAGGGGGAGGGGGGTCAGGTAAAAGAGGGAAACATGGGGGGGTTAGAGTGGGAATGGAAGGAATTGTCAGTAGGAGAGGCATGGTACTGACGGAATGAGGAGGAAGAGGAAAAACCTGACAATTTTATATTTTTGGCTGTCTTTTTAAATTTGAGTATATTTGTAATTTTTATTCTCGGTCATTATCCCGTCCTCTGTGTTGCCTCTGTTGGTTACCGCTCTCCTCCCTTCCTCCTTTTGTGTGTCTGTGGTTGCAGGCGGCTTTTGAAACATAGCCACAAGCGATTAATCATTGATGGATCCCCCCCCCCCCCCCTTTTCGGGCACGCAGGCAGGCCAGCGGGCAGCCCCGGCTTACTCGCTTATACGTCAGGACCTGCTGATTCACTCTCTGGGGCCTTCAAGCACGCACACATGCAGAGATACAAAGCAAACACAGAGACACGCAGACAGAGCAAGAAAGTACCCAGAATGGGTTTAATATGAGTGTCTGTGTATGCGTGTCTGTGTGTGTGTGTGTGTGTGTGTGTGTGTGTGTACTACTTTGTCCCACCAGAGACTCTGAGGTCCAATCAGCAACAAATAAAAGCAGCAAGATAAAAGAAATGTATTTGACCACAACAATGAGACAGGAACGTGTTTGGACGGGCCCCACAGGCCTTCTCTCCACGTCTTTAACGTCCTTCTCTCAGTAAACATCTGACTAAGTAAGAACATCTACAAAGTAGCACGGCGGAGCAGTGGCTAGCACTGTCGCCTCACAGCAAGGTTTCAGGTTTGCCTCAGCCTTTCAATGCAGGTTTGTTTACTTCAAGCACTCCAGTTTCCTCCCACAGACCAAAAACATGTATGTTAGGCTGATTGGTAACTCTAAATTGTCTCTAAGTGTGAGTGAGAGAGTGAATGATTGTTTGTCTCATTTGTCTCTATGTGTCTCTGTAATGGACTGGAGACCTGTCTACGGTGTCCAGGGCATGTTTTTGGTCTGTGGGAGGAAACCGGAGTACCCGGAGAAAACCCACCCATGCATGGAGAGACCATACAAACTCTACCCAGAAAGGTCCTGGGCTGGGATTTGAACTGGCGACCTTCTCGCTGAGAGACTACAGCTCTACTAGCTGATCCACCGTGCCATCCTTCAGGTCAATATATGTAAATCTGATAGTGTTATAGCAATTTTTCATGCAGGTTAAAGTTAAAGAAGCTGTGGTAGTCAACTTAACAGTGATGACTCCAAAAATGTAGTCAGACATAGATTACTTTGTGAGTTAAAAACAAAATGTTTAGTGGGTCATGAGATATTTTGCAAACAGTCAAAAAGGTTGTCTCCAATATTTAATGCCAAAGTTTTAAGCAAAGACCTTGAACCATAAGAATAACTTGGAGTATGTGGTGGCAATGATGCTCAGCTTCTTTCAAATGTAGCGCAATTTCTGTAAAACTGACTATATTTTGTCTTTCTTCAAGGTCCGTGGCTGTCGTGAATCAAGTTGTCTCTAATGTCACTCACTTGTTCTTGTGCATACACAGAGATTACTTGTGAGAGTTTTGTTAATTTCATTAGTTTCTGTCCAGTGGTTTACGAGAAGTTTTGGTGGCAGATACTCAAATACACACATATACAGGCATTCAATTCAAATTCAAAAATACTTGATTAATCCCAAAGGGAAATTAAATGTTGTAACTCATCATCCTGGTTTCATTAAGAGTTGTTATAGAAGCTGATGGCTGTGTGCAGGAAGGATCTCTTGTACCGGTCGGTCTTACAGCAGATCTGAAGAAACTGGTTGCAGACGTCGATTCGTCTACTTGGACTAGGCAGGTTTCTGGGTCCTCCTGGGCAGCAGGACCACCTGAATGTTGGGCAGAACTCCTCTCTAAGCGATGGTCACTCCTCTCATGCGCTTGTTGAGCTCTTCGTTATTGCAGACAGCCAACTACAGGTGTCGGAGGATGATCCTGGTCTTCTTGTTGTTACAAGCCGCATTTCCGACCAGCTCTAGGACCTCGGCAGTCAGGTACTCGAGCACCGCTGACAGGTAGATGGGAATTCATCCACGACACCTCCTTTTCAACTCACTTGGGGTTAGGTGCTGTAGTTCAGGTATTATTTGAGCTTTGAGATGTTAATCAGCTGCTCCCAGTTGTAAAAAGCACATTGTTGTTATGGTTACGCTTTATAACAAATGTCCATCCATCCATTATCTTTTATCCGCTTCTTCCATTTTGGGTCACGGGGGTCGCCAGTGCCCATGTCCAGCAATCACTGTGCGAGGGGCGGGGTACACCCTGGATGGGTCGCAAGTCCATCACAGGGACACATAGAGACAAATGAGACAAACAACCATTCACTTTCTCACTCACACCTAGGGACAATTTAGAGTTACCAATCAGCCTAACATGCATGTTTTTGGTCTGTGGGAGGAAACCGGAGCACCCGGAGAAAACCCATGCATGCACGGAGGGAACATGCAAACTCCACCCAGAAAGGCCCCCGGACCGGGATTTGAACCAAGGACCTGCGCGCTGAAAGGCAGCAGCTCTACCAGTTGCGCCACCGTGCTGCCTATAACAAATGTCCTAAAGTAAAAAGCTTTCAGTAAAAATCCTTCCAGCTGCACAGCACCCAATACCAGAGGAACCAATCAAAAAAAGTGATTAAGAAAACAAAGGAATTAAAGTTTTCAAAAGCAATATCCCAGAATGAAAGTAACAGAGCTACTCCAACATGCAGCCACCTTGAGCGGAGCAATTCTAGAATCATAAGACATGATCCGTCTTTGCCTTTTGTCAGTATAATATAATACTCAATACTTCTAAAATGAAAAAAAAAAAGTCCATGCTCAATAATCCAGGTATACAATCCAACAATTTTCAGTCAGGTCATCTGGACAGTTTCTTTTTTCTTTTTTTTGCTGAAACGTTTCACCTTCCATCCAGAAGGCTTCATCAGTCAAGGAAACACACAACACAAATCTGATTCTTCCCCTAAACAGCTTACTCCAAAGTGGAACAAACCAGTTATGTTGGTGCTAAGATGGTGTCTTTGGTATGCCTGCCTCCTCTGGTGCCGGCCCCCTTTCTCATCTACAGTCATGTCAAACTGGTTCAAAACCAAAAAAGTCCATGCTCAATAATCCAGGTATACAATCCAATAATTTTCAGTCAGGTCATCTGGACAGTTTCTTTTCTTTTTTTTTTTCCAGATGACCTGACTGAAAATTGTTGGATACTTCTAAAATGATTACACAAATAAAATAAAAAAACACGAGTGAAAAGTGTCACAGCTGCTCTCACTCCTTTATTTAAGCTTTTTTTCAGTTTATGCTCCAATAATGGAGTAAATAAAGAAGTTATTGGAGGTCATTTCCTCAGTGTATAGGAATTAAACCAGCAGTAATGTAGACCATATTTAAATACTTCCAGGTCATTTCTCTTCGTGAGGACCCTTCCTTTGAAAAGACTTTTGGATGAGACCCAGCGTGTGTTCTGAAGAGGAGAATCTGCAGCAGCAAACATTCTAGAACGTTCTGTTATTTTTACGGTTTGCTCGGTTGAAGCCCTGTGGAAAAGCATGCAGGGAATGAACGAGAAACAATGTGCAGTGCAGAAAAGTTTGGACAGTGCTGTTCATTTACTTTTTGACATTTGCGACAGGTGTTGGAGCCCTCTTTGCTTGTGGCAAATAATGAACACTAGTGGGTGTCTATGCATTTGTGTGACTATCTGCAGCTCAGATCTGCAGCTCAGATCTGCAGCTCAGATCTGCTGCAGTTTTTACAAATTGTTGATTTTTAAATTATGTTCACTTGCTGAGCATAAAAGGTGCTTTTGTATGAATAGAGTTTATGATAGAGTTTACATCTGAATTGTGTTCAGAATCACACAGATTTATTCATCACTTTCCAAATATTGCAAACTTGAGAAGTCAAAATGTGAATCAGATGTAATGAAAGCATGTCAGAAAATGATACAACTTAAAAATGTGTGATTGTTTTACACTCATGTACATTTCACTCTTGAAAACAAATCATCTTTATTGTTAATCATTGTCCAAGCGAGTATATTGAAGACCCCCACTTGAGCATTAAGCTGCCCTGAATCTCCCACTGCAAGTGTTAAAAGCTACAGGGACCACTTTTTTGTACAATAATAAAAATTTTGAATAAAATTAAAATGTAGTTTTGAACATAGCAACTTAGTGAATACTGCAGCCTAATAGATATATAAAATATTTTGCAATATTGTATTATGACAGATTATTTTAAAGCATTTTAAGAGTCATAATGGTCCAAAAAGTTTCTATATATTGATTGATCATTATTTTTTCAATCCTCCCATCCATTTTGTTTTGACCTGTTTTTTTATTTTTGGGTTACGATGGAGCTGGTGCCTATCTCCAGTAGTCACTATGTGAGAGACGGGGGACACCTACACAACTATTTGGGACTAATTGGACTTACAATTAACCTAACATACATGTTTTAGATCTGTTTTTGGTGGGAGGAAACCAGAATATAATACAAGGAGAAAGCATGCAAATTCCACATGGAAAGGGCCAAGCATGGATGCAAACCTGCAACATTCCAGCTGTGAGGGGACAGCACTAACATCTGCCTTGTTGTGCTACTCTTATCAAGCTGAAGTCAATTTTTGTATATAGCACACATTCACCTAAAAACATAATTTAAGGGCACCATACAAAAGTGAAAAGCTCAGTGACATTACTCTTTCACCTACCAAGGAGAACTCCAAAGTACAGGCTCCAAGATTGGGGCTTACAAGCAGCCCACACCAGCATGGTACCTCTGGGCAACTCTACAGTGGAACAAAGTCCAGCCCTCCCAAGGACATTGGGACACCTAACCTAACTGCACCTGACCCATATGGCTACTCTTGCAGGTGGTGGGCCTGCAGGAATGGGTAGAGGTCTGGTAACCAAGTGCTCGCCCATAAAGATCAAAGTTCGAGGTGACTTTATTGTCATTCGCATCACATGTGGTACATGAGGTGGAACAACATTGTGTACTCAAGGTCCCAGTTACACCTAAAAATAGCAAAAAATATTCATCCATCCATCCATCCATTATATTTTACCTGCTTCTTCCATTTTGGGTCACGGGAGATGCCGGTGCCAATGTCCAGCAATCACTGTGTGAGGGGCGAGGTACACCCTGGATGGGTTGCAAGTCCATCACAGGGACACATAGAGACAAATGAGACAAATAACCATTCACTCTCTCACTCACACCTAGAGACAATTTAGAGTTACGATCAACCTAATATGCATGTTTTAGGTCTGTGGGAGGAAACCAGAGTACCCAGAGAAAACCCACGCATGCACGGAGAGAACATGCAAACTTCGCCCAGAAAAGTCCCGGGACCAAGATTTGAACCAGGGACCTGCTCGCTGAGAGGCAGTAGCTCTACCAGTTGCACCACCATGCTGCCCTAACAAAAATATAAACTATAAAACAGGAACACTATACCAGATAAATTACGTTATTAACTTATTTTGTATGTATATGAATGTTTTGTTCAGTGACCTGAGATGAATTTGGTTGTGACTTGGTGCTATATAAATAAACTGAATTGAATGGAGAGTGAGATTGGCAGATGGACTGGTGCAGCCTCTGCAGTATTGTGGACTCTGTACCGGTCCATTGTGCTGAAGAGAGAGCTGAGCTGTAAGGCAAAGCTCTCTGTTTACCGGTCAGTCTACTTTCCTACCCTCACCTATCACGAGCTCTAGGTAGTGACCGAAAGAATGAGGTCATGGTTACAGGCGGTTAAAATGAGTTTCCTCTGCATGGTAGCTGGAGTCTCCCTTAGAGATAGAGTGAGAAGTTCAGTTATCCGGGAGAGACTCGGAGTAGAACCAATGCTACTCCACATCGAGAGGAGCCAGTTGAGGTGGTTCGAGCATCCGACACTCCCTGGGCACCTCCCTAGGGAGGTGCTTCGGGCATGTCAGACTGGGAGGAGACCCAGGACACGCTGGAGAGACTATGTCTTTTGGTTGGCCTGGGAACGCCTTGTAGTCCCCCCAGAAGAGCAAGAAAAAGGTACCCGTAGAAAAAGATGTCTGGGTCTCCCTGCTCAAGCTGCTGCCCCCCGACCTGACTTTGGAGCAAGTGGAAGATAATGGATGGATGAATTGAATTATACAAGGATCTAAGATATATGCTAAACAATAATAATATAATAAAATACTGTGTATGAAACAGCAGCCTGAACATGAATTTGTTGTGAGCAGATGAGTAGGAATATAGCAGCTTATGGGGAAGAAATCAGCAGCATGGATAATCAGCAGCACATATAGTCACATATCACCAACTAAAGTGGCATTACAGTGATTTTCCTGGTTAGGGATTTATGAGTCTAACAACTTGAGGGTAGAAGCTGTTCCTCAGTCTAGTGGTTCTACACTTAATGCTCCTAAACCTCCTGCCTGAGGGGAACAGGGCAAAAATTGTGTGTGCTGGGTGAGTGGAGTTCTTCATGATGCAGGTGGCCCTCTTCCTGCATCTGGAGGTGTAAATGTCTGTGTTGGTGGGGAGACTGACTCCAACAGACTTCTGTGCATCCTTCACCACTCTCTGCAGAGCTTTTCTTTTTACAGCTGCGCAGCCTCTATGTCACACGTTGATGCTGGAGCACAGGATGCTCTCCACTGCACACCTGTAGAAGGAGGTGAGGACTGAGCTTCCCAGACCAGCTCATCTCAGCTGCCTGAAGAAGTAGAGTTGCTGATGTGCTTTCTTGATTATACTGATAGTGTTGTTGCCCCAGCTGAGATTGTCATTCAGGTGCACACCCAAGTACCCGTAAGACCCTTCTCTAGGTCTGGCTCCAGGTTGGAGCCCCCGAAAACCCATTTCCTGGCAATGAACATTGAGCTCCTCTTCAGTACATATGAGTTGTAAAAGCTCTTTGTCTGGTCTTTCACTTAGGACCAGTGTGTCCATCCATTCATTATTTTAATCCGCTTCTTCCATTTCATGTCATGGGGGTCACTGTTGTCCATATCCAGGAGTCACTGTGCGAGGGGTAGGGGACACCCTGGCCAGGTCTCCAGTCCATCGCAGGGACACATAGAGACAAATGAGACAAACAACCATTCACTCTCTCACTCACATCTAGGGACAATTTAGAGTTACCAGTCAGCCTAACATACATGTTTTTGGTCGGTAGGAGGAAACTGGAGTACCCGAAGAAAACCCATGCATGCCTTGGGACAATTACCCCCAACAGCATAGCTCCTAAAATCATTTGGGTACCCAAACTCTTCCACCAGGATAAGGCAGCAATTCTTGGAGGAGTGTTTGTCAATATATTGCATTGCATTATGAATTAAATTACTGACTGCTGTATATGGGCTCCAGCAACCCCACAACCTGAGAACTTTTGTACAGTGCCCTGAAATTACTTTTGTTGTGAATTGTCATTATATATAATAAGAGTACCACATGCGGCACAGTATATACCTGCTGACAAACTGTTATACAGCAAAACAGCAATCTATACGAATGGCCCGGGCAAGCAAAGACCTTGTGTAGCCTTTAACCTTGATTTTTGACCTTGACCTTAGAGCTGGGGTGATGAAAAGTGTATGTGACACTTTGTCTAGAAATTATGTATAAATGTATTACATTTTGTAAAATTATCTTTAGCTGATCAAAGTTTATGAGAGGGACAATAGAAAATTTACAGACATGGACGGAGACTATAACATAATACGCTCGCCTCCAACATGCATGTAATAATTTTAATTAAATAGACTTTTATTACTTTTAGTATATTTAAAAAAAGTCAGTTAGTAACAATTTGTCAAAGGAAACCAGCAGACTGAGCTCATTCTTCACTAGATATAATCCCCCTTTCTGAAGAAGCGTGGTTTGGCAGGCAACAGTGGAAAGAACCAACTCCCTTTTAACAGGATGATGAAACCTCGAGCAGAAGCTAAACCCAGATGGTACCCCATCTGCCTCAACCAGCTGATGGTTGAGAGGACAAGAAGGATACAGACAAATGAGTTTAGCCATTCACATGTCCTATAGGAAGAAAAACAAAGAACACAAAGATAATGGTAGCAATAATTGTGAATACAAACTTGGAGAACAGAGCAAGTAAAGACTGCAGGTTGATGAAATATGGTCGGTATCATTCAATGTGGAAAAAATGTCTGGATTAATCAGTCTTTGTGAAATCTCCATAGTTTTTGTCCTACCAGAAATAAATTTCACTTCCTCTTCTCACTCTTGTTTACTTCCTACTGCAAAAGATTTTGTGGATAATGACCTTCAGTCAGCATATTCACAAGGTTTCACTAGTGGGGTTTCATTTTAATTTTAGTTTTTTTTCTTCTGCTGGTTGTGTAGATTTTCACATTTGTTCGAACTGCATGCAGGTTTATAAGTGCACTGTACTCTAGTCTGTCCTGCCTGGTGACTCACTGTGAACGACCCATCCACTGCATTACATCGCTGAGAAGACAGGGTACATATGAAACAGTCTATGGTGGTTATGTAATTGCTTTCATTAAATTGATTATGCAATCAAAGTCAGTGAAACAGACAGACAGGCAGGCAGGCAGAGAGATGGGGAGTGGGGATGTTGTGCATGTACACAAGTATGCCTACATACTGTACATACACTGCACTCAGGCAGGCAAGGGAATTTTCTGTCTTGTTAACAATAATAAAAATGGCTCCACATGACGCTCTTGTCTGTGCTCAGTGTGACGGCAGGTTTGTCCTGACGGTCTCACCTACACTCGTGTGCAGCACCTCATACTTTCCTTTTCTTTCTTGAAAGCCTCAGTCAGCCTCTTTCTTTACTTTCTCAATATTTATCGGACCCCAGGGGGCACCCAGCAGGCACCCCTCCCATCTACCGTCACTCACTTCTTCGATCAGTTCTGCTATGGAGAGTTCCTGGCTTCTCTGCTGGCTTACCAATTTTTTGTTGGTTTGATTTTAAATAAAGAAAGCAGATAAAGACAATGTGAAATCTTTTCTTCATTTTTTTGTCTTGCATCTCATTATTTCATAGTTGGCACTTTGTATCACATCTCACTAATGACTGCTCCATTCATCCATTCTCTCCTTCTCACTTGGTCTTACTGTCAAGAGACTGACAAAACCGTTTCATCCCAGGACTGTGTTTCATAACTTGGGCTTATGAGTTTTCATTCTGCTCATCATCTACTTTTTTCCTCCAGAGTGCAATTTAACTGAATTTGCCTTTTGTTTTGTCTTTTTTCCTTTCTCTTGCAGCCAAAAAAGCACCGGATGGCTCAGTCATCGCCAACGGCTACTGCGACTTTTGCCTCGGAGGCTCAAAGAAGACTGGCTGTCCTGAAGACCTGATCTCCTGTGCAGACTGTGGACGTTCAGGTAGGAGACCACTGAAGCCAGTGATTGGCAGGAGAAAGGCAGCCATCTGCTGATGCAACATTCTGACAAGTTTCCTTTTACCGAGTACGAAATTCATATTTAAGGAAATGAAAATCTGGATCTTTGATTAGATCTTTAAAATAAATGGACCATGCCATTGTTTTTGCTTTAGCCCATCTAATAAAAGGTTGAACTATGTATCTGAATTCAATGATAACTATTTAAGTCTCCCTTCAGAATGGATGATGGCCCTGCTATGCTCTTCAATGATTTATTAGTACACAGATGGATTGTGGCAAATTTGGAAAATCTCCTCCAGTGTAATGATAATCACAATGCTGATACACTATTAAAATCCTAACAGTTATTTTCCATATCACTGAAACATTTTCCTGCACTCTCATTTCACTCTATCTATGAGCAACATATTTCCCAGTTGGTTCTACCACTTATAATCACATCATCTCCTAGGCCTCACTTTGACTCAACTCACTTGGACTGCATCAGGATGCTAAAAGATAAGTCCACCCCACCACAACACTACCATACGGCCATGTGTAAGCTTGTTGGGGTCATGGCATCGGTCATACAGCATGGCCACACGGGTGTGTTCAAGCCCCACTTCATGAATACATTGACGCTAGCCTCTTCCACACTACACAGGATCCCAACACTCTGCTACCAAAATAATAAACCACCACAATTTCCCTTCGTTTTGCACAGCCATCCATTTTATACCACTTATCTGTAGTTGGATCATATCTGTGGTTGGGCAACAGGTTTAGAAGGGAAACCCAGACATTCCTTTCCCTAGCAAAAACATTTCAGCTCCTCCTTGAGGATTTCAAAGCATTCCCAGACCAGAGAGGATCTATAATCTTTTCAGGTGTATTCTAAAGGCCCCAGTATACTCAGGCGGACCTTTTTCCGCGCGGACTCGACGTGCATTGTCCACAGAGGGTTGAGACTTCATACTCGAGTGTCCACCCTGAGTGGCTGCAGACCAGCTCCGCAGGCAAGGGGCATTTACCTTCGGGACAAATTGAGGTCGCCGATTGGTCATTTGCTGACACGCCTACTGGATAGATTGACAGGTCGCAAAATAAAATTTTTAAAATTTTCAACAATGAGAGCTGGTAGCCCCAGCCGCAGCGGTGTTCTATGTTTATATGTTGTTAATAAAAAGTTCTAAAAAAACAACAACAAAAAAACAGGGAGCGCTGGCCCTGTAACCCACACATCAGACCAGCCCACCAGGAAATCTCCAGACCCTCCCGCAGCCACGCTGGACTTGATTTTAATTAGCTCGTGACAAATTCCTTCATTTCTCACCATTTCAGTCATGGCGTCAATGGAGGAGGAGGAAGAGATCGCTTGCCTTTTGGCAAAGAAAAAAAAAGAAAAGTTAATTAAACCAGATCAGGGATGAAGAAGGGGAATTTAATGCATTGATGTCGCAAACAAAACAGTCCTTCGCTGGGCAGTTTATTATGGGACCCTGAGTACGCATATGTGGTCGTCAAAATTGAGCTTTGTACGGAAATGCCCTGCGGGCGTCCGCTTCGACTCTAATACGGTACACGCGGACCTCCGCAGACTGAAGTACGCCTGAGTATACTGGGGCCTTTAGTCTGCCCTAGGGTCTCTTCCCATTGAGACAGCCCCAGAAA
Source organism: Nematolebias whitei (assembly GCF_014905685.2). Taxonomy (NCBI): domain Eukaryota; kingdom Metazoa; phylum Chordata; class Actinopteri; order Cyprinodontiformes; family Rivulidae; genus Nematolebias; species Nematolebias whitei. The sequence continues at coordinate 18,001,987 of NC_056503.1, forward strand.
ACCTCCAAAGAGAGGCACCTGGGAAGCGTTTCCATCAGACGTTGGAACCAGCTCAACTGACTACTTCTGATTTGAAAGAGTACCGGCTTTATTCCATGCTCCTGCTGAATGGCAGACCTTCACACATCTTAAAGGCTGAGGCTGACCACTCTACAGAGCAAGCCCTTTTCATCCACTTGTGTCCTGGATCTCATTGTTTGGGTCATAATCAGTACCTCAAGACCATAGGGAAGACTAGTGGTCTAGGGAGACTCTTCCTGTATCTTAACCCTCCATCACCTATCACTCTTTAGGCTATTTCTAAAAACATTTCTGCAAAATGCCGGCATAGACCTGTCTATATTTATGCTTCATTTCACTTTTCATGAATCACAGATAAAGCCGGCTACATCCTGCACAAACATGAGCATTTAGAGATGATGAGGGAAGTGCGGAACCATAATAGGCATGGAGCAGAACTAATATTATTTTTAATAATGTGATGCATTATTAAAAATATTAAATTAAAATTACATCTGCTGATATTTGATATTCCCTCTGTAATAAATTTGTATGTTGTTTAATCCCACGAGCAGGCAGTCATACACTAATCTCATTCGTTCATCACATTAATGAGCTGCGGCACCCTTGCATACTTTTATCCATTTTAGTGGTCCTGTCTTTGTCTTTGCCTAGTTTGGTGGCACAGAGTTGCACCAGGGGTGCACTCGCCACCTTGGTCCGTTCAGAAATCTCACCATGGTGGCCAGAACATGTCTCAGTCCCAGACTAAAAGGTGTCTTGTCAAAGAGCCTTCTGTCACATGTGCTGAGGACCCCACTGGGTTTTAAATACACCCCTGAAGACCAAATCACTATTTTGGCTTTATCTTTTTCATTATGGTGGGGTTGTCATCCAGTATGAAGGAGGCCTAATGCAATGTTTCAGACCCATTTGTGTTTTTGATAATTTTAACAGTGATCATCTTGATTTTGCTGCTGTGTGTAAATATGCTTGTTTAAACAACTGGCAAAAAACAACAACTTTAAATCTTAATGAAATTCATGGTTTTTATTTTCTTTTGTTTTGTTGGTGCACTAGAACACTATGTGGTATTATGCAACGTAGACTAAATCAGAAAAAAATACTTTTATCTAATAAAATAACTTGGTCGAATGAATGAAATTTAAAAATAAAACAGTGTAATGTGATAGGTACTGGTGGCTTTAATGTAAATTGTTCCAAAATAGTTTATCATTACTATTTGTGTTATGTTTTACCTTTGACAACTCAAGGGCTTTTTGCATTTCTTGCATCTAATTTCACTATTGTATCAAAATTCAATAATGATTGATAAGTTGTGATCAATAGTAATCATAGTTACGTTTAAAAAATAACAGATTGGATGTAGCTCAATGATTTGGGCCTGTACCAATCTCTAAAAATACGCTGCCTGCTGATAATTTGACCTTTTAAATGTCGTCTTGATGTGACATTTTTTTTAACAACAGAAATAATTTTGTCTATTGTTTTATCAGCTAATTGTAAATAAATAAACTTCTCTTTGTTTTTCATTTGAGATTGATTTAACAGATGTTTGTGAATGTTTTTGTTAAAGAATGCCAGATATTTTTTTAAAGTAGTGTTGGAATATTTTATAAAATGATTGTATAATTTTCCCATCATTTGCTTTTTACTTTGATTACGTGAAGTGTTTGTACAGTTTGGTTCCATGTAAAACCACTGATTGTACATGGTGCAGAATCTTTGTGTTTATTATTTCACTGCATGTGCTGTATATATGTGCTTATTCTTCATGTTTCTTTTTATCTGAAAAATAAACAAAGACCTAAAAAGATTGACGTGAATTGTAGTGAATGGGCTAATGTAAAAAAAAAAAAAAACATTGGTATGGTCCTTGTCTTTAATGTCACATAAAAGGCAAATGAAGGTCAGGAAGTTGAAAAATGTGTCCATAATCATGAGTATGGCTGTTTTCATTCACTATAAATTTCCCAATATCAGTTATTTTGCAGTAATATTTGAAAAATTTACTTAAAGTGTTAATTTACTTTATAGTGCCATAGAAAACATATGGTAGAGTATTGAAACAGACCATCACAGGCTAACTTATGCTAATGCTAACATCCACATATCATGCTTATAATTTTCAGACATTACAAATGTGTATAAGTGTTTTATCTCCTCTTTCATCTGAGCTGCAGGGCTTGAAAACTTATTAGAAAATGTGAAATGATCTTTTAAGATAAAATATTCAAGTCTAAATATGAAACGTTAAATACATTGTATGCTGCCAAAAACAAACAAACAAACAAACAAACAAACAAAAAAAATGGTAAGCTGCAGTTTAATTGTTGCGCTGCACAGCTTTTTAATTTTATTTATTTATTTATTTATTTATTTTGTATTTGCACACAATCTTCAACTTTTAAAATCAGCGCTTTGTGCAGAAATATCAAAGTTCATGCTCAATAATCCAGGTAGAAAATCCAACAAAGTTCAGTCAGGTCATGTGGGCCGTTTCTTTTTTTTTTTTTTTTTTTTTTGAGACGTTTCGTCCTTCATCCGAAAGACTTTGGCTGTGGCTGCCTCAGGAGTCGACGGGGGAGAGGGAGGGCCCCAAAAACCATTTTATCACCAGCAAAGTGGTTGGTCCACTGTGTGGGTTTGCTGCTTGTGGGACTCAGTTTGTTTGTGGCTCCACAGATTGATGAAGTCCTGTGGACGAAGGACAAACGTCTCGACAACAACAGCAAAAATGAACCCTTCCAGATGACCTGACTGAACTTTGTTGTATTTGTGCAGAAATATTTTGTAGATTATATAAACTGACAGCATTATTATACTTAAGGGTTTTATATAGTTACGACTTGTGTGAATAAATAAAATGCAACAAAGAAAGTATAACAGATATATGTACATAAAGTTTGTCTGTTTTATAAAAACAGATGATGTAAATTACACTTTCTCAGTCAAAACCAGTACAATTTAAGTTGCCTACAACCTCAGATCCCAGTGTGAATTGTAGCGTAGTGTTGTTTATTTATACCACAGATGGCTGAAAATACTCTGTGCATAATTATGAGGAATGTTGCATTCAAGTAGTGTTTGAAATACAAAAATACAAGACTATTCCCAATTTAGGTTAATCTATAGTTGCCACAATGTAGTGAGTGAGTGACCATATGAAATACAACCTGTGCATCTGCAAGAAGAGCACAAAGGAAAAATTAAGGTAACTTTATGAGACGGAAGGGACACATTTATTTATGAAAGTAGCAAAAATAGTATGGATATTTGTCTGCCAAATTTGATAGTTTGTCATACCTTTATACTTGGATAAAATGACGACTTCTGCTGACATATTTATGTTAATATAGGAGGAAAATGTTGCCTAAAAATATGTTTTAAAAATTACAGAGTTAAGTTCAGGATGACATAAAATCATGGACACAGAAAATGTATAGTGGATGATTGTACTCAAACTACTGAAGCAGTGGTAGTGAAAAACATGTTTGCATGTATGTTTGTGTGTGTGCGTGTGTGTGTGCATGTGTGTGTGTGTGGGTGTGTGCACCAGGCCACCCATCCTGTCTTCAGTTCACAGTGAATATGACGGCTGCGGTGAGGACTTATCGTTGGCAGTGCATCGAATGCAAGTCCTGCAGTTTGTGTGGCACCTCTGAGAATGATGTAGGATTTCTCTTTTTACTACATGTTTACTCCAAACACATGTGGCTGCACACACAACCACACACACACGCACACACACACACATATATGTATATGTATATATATATATATATATATATATATATATATATATATATATGCAAACGCAGATAATCTTGTACTTGTGGCTTGAATTTATTGGTGGTGTTACATGTTAAGCATCAGATGTGTTTTCAAGGCCAAGTGTGGTGATAAAGTCAAGCACAAGAAAAATGAACTGCAGAAAGGTTACACAGATAATACAGCAGTAAGAATGACAAAGATTTCCATAATAAAACGCTGACGCAAAACTGAAGAAAGTTGTATTTTACTCTTTATTATCAGTCTAAATGAGTCTTGAATTGTATTATGAGCATTACATTTTAAAACTGACATAATTTACTTTTCAGAAACACATTTGACCAAACTAACTGAAATATAAACTCTCTGAAATAAAGTTAAGCACCCAGAAGAAATAGCCCAATTTGATGCACATTCAGATCATTAATGAGTATGTAAATGATTCAATTTGCCAGGAACTGGACGTCTACAACGGGCACCAGAGGGTGTAATTGGTGGCATCAGAGTAATCCTGCTGTCAGGCAGTTGTCAGAGGGTCCGACGGTCAGTCTGAACTGGGAATGAGAGTCAGCAGACACAGAATGCCTCATAGTGTTTCAGGAGGTTTGATCTCAACACAAGGAGCTTGAATATTAGAAATACAACTTTATTATAAAAATAAAATATAGAATAAACATGAAGATCAGTTCACAGAGGGGCATTAGGAGGCACGAGGAGAACCATACTGTGTCACTGTACCATAGAATATGCTGCTGAGGACGTGGTAAATACATTGATTCAAAAGACAGGGATAACAAGATAAAGTAGTAACAGGTGTGACAGGTCAACAGGGTGCAGGTGTAAGTGGGCATGGCAGAACTGGCTGAGGACAGACAACTGAGAAGAAGTGAATGAACACAAGTGAAGCACAAATAATATTGCTAAATGATAAAAAAAAAATACTAATCATAAAACAACAAAGAACATTACCAAGAAATTACAAAGAGCAACATTTCTGGCACATAGATACATTATAAAGCATTACCAGCACTTGACAAAGACTGATAGTGGTCTTAGTGTGGGTTTGCATTTAGATGGGTGGTCATATCATGTGTGGCATGTGGGGTGTACAGATTCCACAGGGGTCTGATGTTGGAATCAATGGGTACGTAAGGCCTCCCACACACATTGTGAAGGTTCAGGTTGCCCAAGATCAATCATATTGTGGGTAAGGCATTATAGAACATCAAGACATCTGCAACTGCCACCCAGACACAGATACCCTGTGTCATCCTGCCCTATGCTTCAGTGATTGTCATCAGCTGGACATTGGATTCATTGTTCCCTGTGTAGGTTTCCATTTACACTAGAGCAGGGACGGCTGTGTTTGGTGTGGTGCTCTGACCAGGAGACATAGACTGATCACCATCAGTATATATGGTGATCACCATATAAATATGGTGGTGCTGAAGTGAGAGGACCAGTCATTGTTGAGAGACATCACAGCATCACTCCTGGCATTGTGATGTGAGGATCCTCAAGGTAGGTGTTCAGGTCAACTTGATCACAACCTTGTCTACAGACTGCTCACATCAGGTTGAGGTCTCCCCAATTTATATGGTGTTAAAAGATTTCTATGAGTGCAATTTTATGACCCTCCATTGTGGAGAGAAGAAGGTTGCAATAGAAATACCCTTCATCCATCTGTCCTTCTGTCTGTGCACGTTGAGAGCATGATAAGTTGAAAAATAGGTGAAGTACCAACTTCTATTTTGGTGTGTAGGTACATCAAGGTGTTAGAAAAGTTCCTTTTGAAAATTGGATTGCCAAAACAAAATCCAAGATAGATGGTGACACCATATATGCATATTTGTTAACCCTTATGAACTGGATGACTTGAGGAAAAAAAGCAATGCTCCCACTTCCATTTTGGTGTCTAGCTGCATTATTATTATTATTAGACCTTTATTTGTACAGGTTAGTTCCCATTGAGCCTCAAAGACTCATTCACAAGAGAGACCAGACTACAGTCAACATACAGGCAGATGAGAAAAAGAGAACACGAGGGTGGAGGAAGCCAAAAAAATAAATAAATCATGTCTCACACCATTTCCTGGCTGGGAAATGGTGTGAAAGATGAAAAATAAAAAGACCTTGCAACATAAAGCTGCAACATACAATGACATCATAATACATTTATGCATAAAGGTCGACAAAGGCAGTGAGTTATCCATAAACACTCCAGAGTTCCAAAGTTCTGATAAGATGGTACAGTGTCTATCAGCATCATGGTTCTGATATCATCATGTGTGTGTGTGTGTGTGTGGGGGGGGGGGGGGGTAGGCAGGCAGGCAGAGCTTCTAGTTTATGTGTCCTCCAGGAGCAATTTGAGATAAGTTGACTCCAAGGGCAGCGGGGAAGCCAAATTTAGATAAACAACAATTGTTTGAGCCGCCAGACTGTTTTCTGTCTGCCTTGAAGTTCTGCTGGTATACTCAATAGCGAATCCAAGCAACCAGATTTATGGACATTCCGACCGGTCCGTGCTCAATTTAACGTTCTCCAAGATTGGATCCTTCATGATGGTGAGTTCCAGGAGCTGCAAGTGGCCTACGATTTTCAGAAATCACGTCCAGCTTGCAGTTGAGCTCTGTGTTTGAGAGCTTGAGCCATAGATTAGTCCTTCACATAAGGCTGGCAGCGTTACCATGGCCGAAACTGCTGCCGACGTCTTCCTAATTTGTCGCTCTCCATGGTATCCACTGATTCAAAATGCAGAAACCCTATTATCATAAATCCAATAATGTACACTTCTTCTGCGTCCTCCATGAAAGTTTAGAGGGACGGCCGGGTCTTGGTAGATTTGGAGTGGTCTGATACTCCTTTCATTTCAATATGATTGCTTGCACAGTGCTCCTTGGCATGTTTAAAGCTTGGGAAATCTTTTTGTATCCAAATCCGGCTTTAAACTTCTCCACAACAGTATCTCGGACCTGCCTGGTGCGTTCCTTGGTCTTCATGATGCTCTCTGCACTTTGAACAGAACCCTGAGACTATCACAGAGCAGGTGCATTTATACGGAGACTTGATTACACACAGGTGGATTCTATTTATCATCATCAGTCATTTGGGACAACATTGGATCATTCATAGATCCTCACTGAACTTCTGGAGTGAGTTTGTTGCACTGAAAGTAAAGGGGCCGAATAATATTGCACGCCCCACTTTTCAGTTTTTTATTTGTTAAAAAAGTTTGACACATCCAATAAATTTCATTCCACTTCACGATTGTGTCCCACTTGTTGTTGATTCTTCACAAAAAAATAAAATTTTATATCTTTATGTTTGAAGCCTGAAATGTGGCAAAAGGTTGAAAAGTTCAAGGGGGCCGAATACTTTCACAAGGCACTGTACATGGCACTCTTTATGGAGACCAAAAATGTTGACTCTAACAAAACTCATTTTATTAAAAGTAAAGCTGAGACATAAAACTCATGTGCTTATATGGATATTGTACTAAGGTAAAATGATTTTAATTTCCTATTTATACATGTTTCAAAATTATGTAAAACATATAGATGCAGATATAAAAAAAAAAAACTACAAACGTCAGAAACTGACTCTCTCACAAAGACAATTTCATCCATCCATCCTTCCATCCATTATCTTTACCCGTTTATTCCATTTTGGGTCACGGGGGTCGCTGGTGCCCATGTCCAGCAATCACTGTGCGAGGGGCGGGGTACACCCTGGACGGGTCGCAAGTCCATCACAGGGACACATAGAGACAAACGAGACAAACAATCATTCACTCTCTCACTCACACCTAGGGACAATTTAGAGTTACCAATCAGCCTAACATGCATGTTTTTGGTCTGTGGGAGGAAACCGGAGTACCCGGAGAAAACCCACGCATGCACGGAGAGAACATGCAAACTCCACCCAGAGGGCCCCTGGACCGGGGTTTGAACCAGGGACCTGCTCGCTGAGAGGCAGCAGCTCTACTAGTTGTGCCACCGTGCTGCCCCCAAGACAATTTCAATTTTTGTTAATAAAATAAAGTTAAACTGAGACACACAACTTTGCTGTAATCTGGGGCGTACAAATATTAATCTTTTAGTGTTACTATTTAATTATAGAAAAACACACAGTCTCACCAAGACACTCAAACAGGCTGCACGTGCCCCCGGTGACACACTTTCTTGAGGACCAGAAGTTTGATCACACGTGCAATTTGGATGTGTCTGTACCATGATGACGACACGCCAAACACATTAACATTTAATACAAAGTTAGATTTTAGATACAAAAGTCCTGGGCTTTGGGACGGAGAGAGGCTGACAGCTCAGCGGCTGCCCGCTTAAAGGCTCCCGTACACTTGAGCGTTTGTCAGTCCGCAGAGGTCCGCACGTATCGGATTAGAGTCGAAGCGGACGCCCTCAGAGCATGTCTGTGCAAAGCTCAATTTTTACAACCGTGTATGTGTACTCAGTGTCCCATAATAAACTGCCCGGCGATGGACTGTTTTGTTTGCAACAGCAATGTATTAAATTCCCCTTCTTCATCCCTGGTCTGGTTTAATGGCCTTTTCTTTTGTTTTTGTTTTTCCAAGAGGTAAGCGATCTCTTTCTCCTCCGCCACTGACGCCATGACTGAAATGGTGGGAAATTAAGGACTTTGTCATGAGCGAATTAAAATCAGGCCCAGTGTGGCTGCGGGAGGGTTTGCCGGAGGGTCCTGGTGGGCTGGTCTGATGTGTGGGCTGCAGGGTCAGCGCTCCCTGTGTTTTTTTTGGTGACCTGTCAATCAATCCAATAGGCGTGTCAGCAAATGACCAATCGGCAACCTCAATTTGTCCTGAAGGTTCACGCCTCTTGTCTGCGGAGCTGACTGCAGCCGCTCAGGGTGGACAGTCGAGTATGAAGTCTCAACCCTCTGCGGACAGTGCACGTCGAGTCTGCGCGGAAAAAGGTCCGCTCGAGTATACTGGAGCCTTAGGTAGAAACACTGTTCGCACCCAGACTCACTGTAAATCAGTGTGTCAATATTTGCCATGTGGGAGAATAGCAACATGTCGGTTATATGAGGCTCATCAAACAAACAAACAAACAAACAAACACATAAGATGTTAAACATTTTTTCTTCATTTTGAAAAGCATACACCGGTTCTTGTTCTGTTTATATTGCTTAAAATTATAATTTTCTCAAATGATTAGAGTTGCCAAAGATTAATCTATGTTGGCCAAGGCCACCATTTGCCATCCCCTGGCTTTGCCTTTGCACCTGCAGGTGGATAAAACACTCTGCACTGCCACTGACAGTAAAATAAATAAAAATAAACGAAGGAAAACCTACCCCTCTTGTTCGAACTCATACACAGTAGAATATCTTGCACTAAAAGCACTAAGGTTTACTTGCATTCAATTCCAGTCCCATAAAAACACTAATCTGGAAAACTAAAAACATTCACTACACAACATTCACTAGGGGGCGGCTGTGGCTGAGTGGTTAGAGCAGTTGTCCTCCAATGCCAGAGTTGGGGGTTCGAATCCACCATCAGTCACATGTCGAAGTGTCCCTGAGCAAGACACTGAACTCCTCGTTGCCTCTGATGTGTGTCCCATCGGTGTGTGAATGTGATAAAGCTCTGATTAGTCTCATTAGAATGATTTGTTCAATTAGCCTTGTAGAGATCTAGCAGAGTGCTGTATGAATGGGTAAATGAGGCACAGATTGTAGTGTAAAGCGCTTTGAGTATCTTGAAATAAGATAGAAAGGCGCTATGTAAGTACAGTCCATTTACCATTTACTATGCAAATCCTTCAACGATGGGGGAAATTGGCGTGTTGCTTGTTTAATTATTTTGATGCTTAACTTTTTGTCAGTGAACGTACACGTAAATGTAAATATTTTTGCACAGCTCTTTTTAAATATTAACATCTGTTCTCTTGTCTGTTCTCAGGACCAGCTGTTGTTCTGTGATGATTGTGACAGAGGCTACCACATGTACTGTCTTAGCCCCCCCATGTCTGAACCACCAGAGGGTATGCACAACAGTTGTCTAATACATGCTTGTAATCTCTAGTTACTGCAGACCCATGTTTGGTCACACCACACATCACACAGCCATCATCAGAGAACATCTTGTCATTGTTAGTGCAGCATTATGTAAGTGTTTCTGCTGTAGGAGGGGACTAACGCTCAGGAGAGCAAGACCTTTGATCAGAACTATCATATTTCTGTGTTACTTTTTACATAGTGAAAAATATAACACTCAGATATGTGCCGCTCTTTCCTGGAACATCCTAATCTGAATCCAGAGAGAGTCTTGGTTCTGTGGCGGCGATCACAGAAATGCAGCATCTATTTAAATGAAACTGTCATTTGCCACATAAGATGGCTGCCGCAGGATGTTTGATGGCGTTGTCATGGCAATGAGTAGTAGAAAGATAAGCTGTTTCCATGGTAAAAGTGTCACTTGCCTGAAGATACAGTAGCAGAGGCACTTGTGTTCAACACCCGGTAACTGTGTCGAGCTCTGCCCACACATGATTGCTTTTAATTTACAAGAGACTAGTTTTACCCTCAGCCTCTTCTTTGGCTCCCATTGGTTCTGTCACACAGATGGTCTGGACTCACATTTACTTTAAGGTATTAAAACCGGCAGATACATTTGAACATCATTAGCTGCAAGCTGATTATTTTTTGTCAAAACATTATGTGTCACTAGTTGTCGAATGGTCTCCATGAACAAAAACCTGCATTTTTAATGTGCAGTGTTCTCTGTGTCTTACAGGGAGCTGGAGCTGTCATCTGTGTCTGAGGCAGCTGAAGGAGAAGGCTTCGGCCTACATCACCCTCACTTAATCTGCAGAGCTCATCCTCTTGGCCTTTTATCCTCTCCCAAACCACCTCTCTGTCTACTCCGGCACCCTCACCTCTCCCCTTCCACTGATCTGCTCACCGAGACTCACTCTACAATCTGTGCCCGTGACCCTCGTCGCCACGCTGCATCCACCTTTGAGCGTCTCTCCAGCAGCAAGCCGACCTTCGTCCTCCTGTCACTGAAACTATCCTTTGTGCTTGACCTGAACCTCAGCCCCCTCCTCCTCCTCTTCTTCTTCATCTTCTCTGCTCTGTCTCAGCTGAGGGATTCATCAGCTGGCAATAAGTTTGCTAGCAAGACTCACACTTCAGGCCGCCAAGGGCACTTCTGAGGCATACCACTCCACAGGAAACCCACACAAGGGCCCTCGGACGAGCCCTAATGATCTTCAGCTGCAACTCTGTCAAGTGGCGAGGATAGAGATGGTGTTTGGGAGAGGACAATGCAGAGAAGAGCTCAGATAACCATCAAGCAGCGTTTAATTGTTTGCCAACTGTGAAATGTACACAAGACCAAAATTTCATTGAGCCCCTTGTGTCCTGGCAGAGCTGGGACACTAAACTCTCCTCCGGTGTTTGTCTGCAGGGCTGCCTGCCCCGTGAAGTTTCCATTGAAGAAGTGACTTGTACAGAATTAAGACAAATTTTTCAACTGCACACTCATGAACAAAGTCCACTCATTGGTGAATAAGGATCACCGGGTCAGGATCTGAGACCGTCTGTGACCTCAGCTCGTCTTCTCTCCATGCATGGGGTTCCCACGACTTTTTATGGTGCATTCTGGGCACTGAAGGTTTTAGTGCATGGGTGCAGTCTCCTGATTAAAGGAGGGGAAGCGAGCAGCTATCTCAGATCAAACCAAGTATTTAAGGATAATTTAGGTTCAGCCTCTCTCCCATGCAGTCCCCACCATGACTGTGAAGCCGATGCAAGACTGAAACGCTCCTGGTGCTCGGTGTGCTTTGTGTTCAGAATGTGGAAGCTGCAGATGTTCGTCTCACACATGCCAAGGCCTTGTAACAGATTTTTATGATTTCTTTTAAATTGCGCTCAAATGCATGTAATTATTTTAAGCGTTTTGACAAACGTTTAATTTAAATGTAAAGGAAAGCACACTTAATTCGCAATAACATGTTTGTGAGACAAACTGATCAGTCTTGTGTGTGTTTGTGTGTTTATTTGACAGTAGCTGCTGGAGGTTTTAAAGCTCGATGGGATTTACTTTTTTTTTTATGAGAGGAAGGGTGATTTGTGTGTAAGGAGAAAGACTTACCCATTAGGCAGATTTGGCACTAAAGAAATAATTTTCAAACTATGGAATCACTGATAAACTGTGACTCTTCCACACGGTCTGCTACATGATCGGATTTAAACAACGGGCAATGTTTTTGTAAAATACACAAGATGCCATGAGATTTTGAAGAGTTAAGCAAGATATACATGAGCCAATCCTTTATTTTATCCAAGATGCTTTTCAATTAACATTTTTCAAATCTTTACGGAATAACAAAAAAGCAAACGTTGTGTTGTCCAATGTAGCCAATTTCTTCTACAATTATCACAGCGTGTGAACAATTTTTGTCCCCGGCTTAATTATTTTTAATTTTTTTAAGGGAGCGGGGAGACTTCAGCCCATTCTTACAGTGAAAAGCTGTTATTTCTAAAAGCTAAATGCTTTTTCTTGGTTTCCCTTTCCTTTTAAAGCCTGTTTAACTCTTTTCAGTGACATTTAAGTTGAAAGACTATGCAGGCCGTGTCACCTGTTTTTGCTTAAACCTCATGGAGTAGAAGTAAAACAAATGTTCATTTCCAGCTCATTTTTTCCCTCAGTAATGTATTTATTTCTATACTTTGCCGTGTTTTTTAATTAAAGATTGCTCCTAGTGTCACCAGCTGCAACAAAAGTCCAACCACAATCAGTCCACGCTGCACAGAACTCTAGAAAAAGAATTGTCCTGATGAACTTCTGAACAGATCCGTCATAGCCGGAAGGTTTCAAGTCCTGCTTCAACATAATTATAACCAACATTTTCAGCTATAGCCTATTTGCACCTCATGCTTGCATCTAAACGGTGTTTTTAATGAGGAAAAAACTGTTGTTGGTTTTTTCTTTAAACTGTGTCCTCCATGTTGACTCGAGATACGAAGCATTTGAAAAATGATGACATCTTGGTCTTTTTATGAAACACAACAAACGTGAAGTTGTTTTTTTTCTTTCAGTCTTTTTGCCGTTAAACTTTGATTGTGTGCTGAAACATTAACAACTGCCGAGACATTATAAATGTTGACAAAGAAAAGAAAACACTAAGCTAAGCATGATCTTTCTTTTTTGATACATTAATGTGGAAATTCTCGCCCCCTGGTGGAACATCGTGGTATCGCACCTCGTTAAGTCGACTAGGCCTTAAAAAAAGTAACAAAAGATTTACAGCAGTACAAACTGGGTCTAAATTCATCATCCGTAGGATTTGTTACCAAAAGTTAAATATTTCTGTCTTTTATTGACGACCTTTAAACACAAATGTAACATTTTAACGTAACTGCAGGTGCTGGTCATAAAATTAGAATTTCATGAAAAAGTTGATTTATTTCAGTAATTCCATTCAAAAAGTGAAACTTGTATATTATATTTATTCATTACACACAGACGGATATATTTCAAATGTTTATTTCTTTTAATAATGTTGATGATTATAACTGACAACTAATGAAAACCCCAAAGTCATTATCTCACAAAATTAGAATATTACTTAAGACCAATGACAAAAAAGGATTTTTGGAAATGTTGTCCAACTGAAAAGTATGAGCATGTGCAGCACTCAATACTTAGTTGGGGCTCCTTTTTCTGGATTACTGCAGCAATGCGACGTGGCATGGAGTGGATCAGTCTGTGGCACTGCTCAGGTGTTATGAGACCCCAGGTTGCTCTGATAGTGGCCTTCAGCTCTTATGAATTGTTGGGTCTGGTGTATCACATCTTCCTCTTCACAATACTTGATAGATTTTCTATGGGGTTAAGGTCAGGCAAGTTTGCTGGCCAATTAAGAACAGGGATACCACAGTCCTTAAACCAGGTACTGGTAGCTTTGGCACTGTGTGCAGGTGCCAAGTCCTGTTGGAAAATGAAATCTGCATCTCCATAAAGTTGGTCAGCAGCAGGACGCATGAAGTCTCTAAAGCTCCCTGGTAGATGGCTGTGTTGACCTTGGACTTCAGAAAACTCAGTGGACCAACACCAGCAGATGACATGGCACCACAAACCATCTCTGACTGTGGAAACTTGACACTGGACCTCAAGCAACGTGGATTCTGTGCCTCTCCTCTCTTCCTCCAGACTCTGGGATCTTGATTTCCAAAGGAATCGCAAAATGTACTTTCATCAGAGAACATAACTTTGGACCACTCAGCAGCAGTCACAGGAGAGAGGCTTCTGAGGCTGTCTCTTGTTCAAGAGGGGCTTGACCCAAGGAATGTGAAAACTGAACCCTTTGTCTTGCATACGTCTGAGCGTGGTGGTTCTTAAATCACTGACTTCAGCTCCAGTCCACTCTTTGTGAATCTCCCCCACATTTTGGAATGGGTTTGTTTCTCCATCCTCTCCAGGGTGTGGTTATCCATATTTCTTTTACACTTTTTTCTACCACATCGTTTTCTTCCCTTTGCCTCTCTATTAATGTGCTTGGACACAGAGCTCTGTGAACAGCCAGCCTCTTTAGCAATGACCTTTTGTGTCTTGCCCTCCTTGTACAAGGTGTCAGTGGTTGTCTTTTGGACAACTGTCAAGTCAGCAGTCTTCCCCATGATTGTGTCAGAACTAAACTGAGAGACCATTTAAAGGCCTTTGAAGTTGTTTTGAGTTAACTAGCTGATTAGACTGTGGCACCAGGTGTCTTCAATATTGAACCTTTTCACCCTACTCAAATTTTCTGAAATACTGAATTAGTTGTTGGTTATAATCATCAAAATTAAAATAAATAAACATTTGAAATATATGAGTCTGTGTGTAATGAATGAATATAATGTAAAAGTTTCACTTTTTGAGTGGAATTACTGAAATTAATCAACTTTTTCATGATATTCTAATTTATGACCAGCACCTGTATATCTGCTTGCTAAGTTGTTGGTTTTTTTTTTTTTTACTTTAATAGAGCGACCCACAAAACACAAATACTGATTGTTAGAACAAAATTAAGGGAGATAATTGATTCTTTAAAAGAAGAAAGTATATAAAAAGGACATCTTGGTTAAAAAAATAAAATATTACACTATCATATTAAGAAGTTTCATCAGAATGTTTCATCTTGAATGTTATATTTTAGAGATTAAATTATTGTTTAATTTATTGCATATTAATGATAAAACAAGTTTTGATCTGAACTTCTATAAGACACTAGAAAAGAGTGATTTATTTTTTTTAATATCTTGGCAAAATATTTAAATCCTCAAAAAAACAGCTTAGTTTTTTTTCTCTAAACACTCCTCATTAATTTTAATTTCAAAATTTGTCGCAACATAGAAAACTCTGTGTTTCAATAATGTTTCTAAGGCAGATACTTTTAACGCATCTACTTGTATAAGCCCAAAAGCTGGGCTGGTAATCACCACGTGTCAATATTTAATCTTTTATATTAAGAATTATGAGTCTGTTTGGGTTGGACAAACAAAAATTTGTTGTTAATCACATAAAATTTCCGTTGTGTTCTGCAAAACCTGAGGCTAATCCTTTACAGAAAGTGAAATATTTAAGATGTTAGACAGTTTCTGCTTGTCTGCGCTGCACGTTTTTAAGCCTCAAAGCTCTCTTTGACAGGATGAGCTTAATGTAACACCGTGCATTTATCAACTTCCACTAAGAATTAAACAGGAAAAAAAACTTTAAGACCTGTTGTTTTATCTTCAACCAGTTGAACTGGATTCTGAAGGCCACTTTATGGAGCACACTTAAAAACAGAAGCGCTGAACTTGGAGGATATTTTCTAAAATTTGGATTTTCAAAGCTCGGAGGCAAAAGCTGTAAATATTAGAATGATAATAAACTGTTTTTTTCATGCAGTGTTTGACACGCTAGAGCCCGACTGTATCGGCTATAGCCGATATTTTGGCCATAGCCAAAACTGTTATATTGGGAGGGGGCGACTGACAATTAATGATATAATGGCTGAATTTTAATTTTTTTAGCTTTGTCCACCCCCAAGAATCTAAGTAAACAGCAAGCGGAGTGGGGCTTGTTAATTTAGCGCAGCTGTTAACAACCATGAAGCTAAGTTAATCAGATCTGCACCGTGCGTAGTCCCACAGTATGTTTACAAGTGGTGCACTGGTCATAAAAACAGTCTTCCCAATGTGCGTTCACATTTTCTATCCTCCACTATTCACCATCAAGTTATCAAGTGTGTTACATAAATATAAATGAAAGAAACGCCCTTCCCTGTTCATTGTTTAAATAGTCAGTAACGTATGGAGAAGGTCTACTTAGTAATGACCGCAGTGGCATTCTTTCTTTCTTTCGTTTTTTTTTTTTTTTTTTGCAGAGAATAAATATTTCAGACCAACAATACATTTCATTGATGATGAAAAAGATAAAGTTACTAACGCTGATATATTTTACCGCTACGTTAGATTTGTTGTTCTGGATAAGGTTTTACGAGACTATAACCTCTGCTAGCTTATCTAAATGTTAGCTTGTTAACTTGAGAGGCATATGACAAGCAGGTTGGAGGATTGAAGATAATTTATTATTGTTGGTTTGTTTTACAGCTCAGTTACAATAATCTTACCAGGCTGTGTTCACCAAAATACGCTACACAGTATTGCTCCCTGCTTCAGCTGTGATGAACGTCATTCAAACCAAAGTGAACGGCCATGACTTGCAAGTAGTCTTCTTGCACCTTCTGCTGGATACGTTGCACAAGTACAGCTGCTTCCAGCGTTGTAGGGGTGAAAATTAGAAGTGCTTATATCAGTGCATAACGGGGCAGTTATCACTGATACTGATAGATCCCCTAAATTATCGGCCCTATCTTTGGGGCTCTAATACTGACTGCTGGAGATAGACACCAGCTTCCCGTGACCCGGAAAGGCAAAGCGGGTAAACGAAAATGTACGGAATTTCAAATCAGAGTTAGAAAACTGCTTCTTTGGTTTTAATTAGCATCTATTTTATAAAAATTAAAAAAAAGAGCGGAAAAAATAAGAAAAACTGGGAAATTACTTGGCAAACATCCTTAAACTGTCATTGTTTACTGCAGATTGAAAGGTTTCAGATTTATTTTCATACTGTCAGCATTTCAATATTTAAAAAAAGCCTTGAAGTATTTTAATTTCCTGTTTCTTTGCTTGTTTTGACTGTTATAGTTCTCATTGCATTTTGCACAGAGTGGCTGTATTTGCTCCATGAGAGTGTTTACACATGAAACCGTTCCTGGAAGGTCTTAAAAAGCAAAGAGAACCAAAAGAACGTTTGTTTTTGTTTGTGGAACCAGCTCAGCGTTACTGAGGGCAGTGATGTCGACTGCAGACTTCAGCTGAAGTGTACTTGAGTGCAGAGAATTCACACTTGATTTGTGCCGTTTTGTAATTTGGCACGTTAAAACTCTGATCAAACCAGTAACCAATCAGACTTGTTCATTTTCATGAACCAATCAGAGCTTAAACTTGAAGTGTGTTTGAGAGGAAATGGGAGTGTTTGTGTTTTGAGTGGTGGCTGATAAAAGCCTTTTGGAGAATCATTTGGCACTCGGAGAAGCACGGTGGAGTCAATTTGATTGTACTTTCTGGGGAAGGAGGGGGCATCCATGTTCATGCTTGAAGAAATAAACCAACCAGGGTGTGGTTGATGTTAAATGGACCCTCTGGTCCAGGATGCCTCTGATTTGAGGCTGCTGGAGCGACCCTGTCCTGACGGGGCGGGCTAGGGGGTTAAGACTTCGGGCCGCTGACGGCCTTTCTTGTAAATTGACATTCTGTAATCTTGCTTGCACCTTTTTTGTTTCTTCTTTTTCAAGAACCTAAAAGTAATTGTATGTCTGTGTGTGTGCGAGATGCACTTTTTCATTTTTTACATTTTTTCAACGTGATTGTGTGTCATTAACTGAACAAAGAGGAGTTTTTGATTTGTATTTTTTTTACTTCCAGAGGAAGATGAAATCTTCTTGGACGTTTTTTTTTAACCCTCTTTTTCTTTCCTTTTGTCTTTCGGGGGACGTGGGAATGCTTTGAAATGTGGACTGTGACCGCGTTGCTGCCATCACTGCTGTCAGTCATTCTCTGTGAATTCATTTCAAGACTTACCCCGTTTTATTCTCCGACCTTGACTCAATTCTTTTCCATTAAAAAGATGAAACTGAAAAATGAGTTTTATCTTTGTTTTGCAGTTGCATGTGTGTGTGTGTGTGTGTGTGTGTGTGTGTTTGGCTTGTTTATTTTACTTGTTGGGATAAAATGAACAGAGAAATATTGTAATTGTCTGCGTTTGTGTGAGTGTATGTGTGTCTGTTAGCAAAATATCTCATGAACTACTTGGCAGATTTTGATGAAACTCTCAGAAATAAGTCATTGGATGTATAGCTATAACTTATTACCTTTTTGGAGTCACCTAATTCAAGATGGCCCTTACAGAGAATCAGAAGTGAGCTGTAAATATAATAGCTAGACATACTGTAAAAAATTCCAAATTTCAGAGTAACACTAGTTACTGTCTGATTTTATTACTTTATTTTCAGTTTCACATTTCTTATCCTTACTGACAGAAGGGCATCTCCTTGTTTTATCCATCAAGAACAAGATCAAACTTGTGGAGTTATTTCTTTTACAGACACTAACAATAACTTTAATGTAAATGTCAACTCAGCAATAAACAGAAAAACCAACAGGACAAGTCATCTGAACACATAATCTGAAAAATTCCACCCACTTCCTTTACGATGTTACCCAAAAGGTCCTGCAGCTCTCTAAGTCTTGCGTTCAAGTACAACGTGTAATTTCAAAAATTCACGCTGAATATTAACAGTAAACCACAGAACTTACAGTTTCTGTAAAACTTCATCATGTAATGAAAACAAAACACAATGCTAATTTTGAAAATGATCAGTGTAAACCCAAATTTAACCTCATTGTTTTGAGCAACTATAATTTCTGTTTGGATTTTTCATTTACAAGTTGCAAATGAATGCATCACAAATCTTTACATGGTCCAAAAGTTTGCATTCCGAAGTCCTGTGTCCCGTGTTTTAGTTCCACCCACTCCACATCAACATTGTGATTGATTAATTTTCCTGTCAGTTATTAAACAACTCATCCTGGAAGGACTCTGATTGAGTTCGGCCTTCTCTGCTGACAGTGAAGTCCTAAAAAATGAGAGTTCCTTCTGTTTCTGTCTGGAGACAAAAATTCTAAATAATCTGATTAGATAATTATTTTCATGAAAAAAAAGTTTTGCTCAAATGCAAAGTAGCTTACAGAAAATATGAGAAAGTAGCTAAGAAAACCCACACTGAAAATGCTTATTTTATATAAGTGCTATATGTTGTCATCATTGTATGTTCCTATACAATGACAACATTAGTTCTCTGCATTTAACCCATCACACCCAGGTGGAGCAGTGGGCAGCTATGTAGGCGCCCAGGGAGAAGTTAGGGATTAGGTATCTTGCTCAAGGGCACAGTGACATGTGGGCATGGCAGGGAGTTGAGCCTGTGACTTTCTGGTCTTGAGTTGGTTGCCCTGCCTCTACACCATCTCGGCCCCATAGTCTTAGTCTTAGTCTATTAAAATAATCATTCCATTATTTTAAACGTAACATTTCATACTTGCTGCAATTTTAGGACTTCTCTGAAAGCATTGAAGGCCCTGAGGGTTCCACCCTGCTGCTAACATACCTTAGATAACAAAATATGATAATAACACAGTTGATCTGACAGATATTGAGCTGCAGTTTGTTGAGACAGTAGTTGAAGAGTCAACCCCAAAACATACTGCATGTGCTAACAGATGGTACAAGACTTTTCCTTAAAGCGTTTGCAAAGACTGACAGACTCAACTTAGTTCAAGATGGCCGACACAGCAAGTAAACAGCTAAATTCATCCAGTAAAATGCTTATAATTGAACCATGTTAACAGTTAATTTAAAATTATGTGTAGCTGAGAGTTTTCTTCAACACGAACTCCAAGTGCTAACACATTGCCAAGATGGCCACGCTCAGAGCAGTTGCAGCTTCACAAGCTCCCGGTACTATCCCAGTTTTTAGAAGTTTTGAGATTGACTCTGTACCTGACTCCGCACGATTTATGCATGTGAACTATAGCCGAACCGAATTGATGAGAATAGGAGTGGATTTGCCACGAAATATGGCAGAAATCAGCAACAAACTCAAAACTACGCTCGGCAGAATGCAGATCTTAAAGTCATCTACCTGGAAGCTGCAGCAGAGGCGTTCCAACATGCAGAAGAGGAAGCGCTGCTCCCAGCTTAAAAAGAGAAGAAGCCGGGCGGGGATTCTGGTAAGGCTACAGCTAATGCTAAAGCCGGAAAACTCCCGATCCCGTCTCTCTTTCTGTCGAACGTCCACTCGTTGGACAACAAGATGGATTTGCTTTGTCTGACAGCGGGTACCTCAGAAGAGATGATGAAGTGTGCAGTGCTTTGCCTCACAGAAACATGGATTACAAGTGAAATGCCGGATACAGTCTTCCAGCTGGATGACAGACTTTTTTTTCGAGTGGACCAGCGAGCAAACGGGGAAATTACGGGGGTGCGGAGTGTGCATTTACGTGAGTAAAAGTTGATGCACGAACCGTGCTGTTGTAAAAGGCTCATACTCGAAGGCTTTGGAGCAAATAACAGTGAAATGTCAGCCACATTAACTACCCCACGAGCTTGCAGTGACTTTCATTACGGTTTTTTACATTCCACCTAATGTTAATGCTAATGATGTCTTGCAGGAGCTTCGTGATCTCCTCAGCTTGCTGTAGAACAAACACCCTGAGGCTCTTTTAGTGGTAGCTGGAGACTTTAATCACGTGCATCTAAAGGACTGCCTCCCAAGTTTTAACCAGCATGTGAGCATACTAACACACGGAAACAACACGCTGGACCCTGTTTACACGAATATAAAAGATGCATACAAAGCCGAAACCCACCCCCACCTAGGATTTTCTTCTCACATCACAATCTTCCTGGCTCCTGCTTACCTGCCCCCGCTGAGATGCTCCAGATTGGTACAAAAGAAAGTTAAATGTTGGATCCAGGACAGTGGCCCCATACTGAGAGATTGTTTTGTTCGAACAGACTGGCAGGTTTTCAGAGAAGCTGCTGAAAATAGAACTTCGCTTAATCTGGACCAATACGCATCCTCAGTTCTGGGTTACATTAGGTCATGTATTGACACTGTCTCCACCATAAGATATGTTAAAAGTTAACCGAACAGAAAACCTTGGCTGAAAGCAGAGGTGCGCAACCTGCTGGAAGCCAGGAACACTGCCTTCGGGTCTGGAAACTCGCAGGAGCTGAGAAGGACAAGGAAAGAGCTGGTTGATGGTATTAAAAGGACCAAGGCTACATATGCACAGAGGATCGACGGTCAAATCACCTCGGAGCATGTGGAGGGGCATTAAGTGTATAACGATTATAAAGGAAGGAGCGAACAATGTCCCAAAGACACATCTCTGCCTGATGCCCTCAACAAGGTATATGCACGCTTTGAAGACCCAACCAGACCACCCAACACCAGACTCACCTCACCACTGGATGAAGAGCATCTCAACGTGACCTCAGCAGAAGTAAGGAGTACTTTCAGGAAGATTAATATGCACAAGGCAACCGGCCCAGACAACATCTCCGGAAAAGTGTTGAAAGAATGTGCCTATCAGCTCTGCAAGGTGCTGGCAGACATCTTTAACACCTCACTTACCCTGGAGACAATTCCCACCTGCATGAAGACTGTCACCATCATCCCAGTCCCTAAAAGCTCTACAATGACTGGTCTGAATGACTATCGGCCAGCGGCCTTGACCCCGATAGTCGCTAAATGCTTCAAAAAACTGGTCATGACCCACATCAAAACAACCATCAACATCAACGAGGACACTCATCATGCATACCGTGAGAACCGATTAACAGAGGATGCCATCTCCTCTGTGTTCCACAATGAGCTCAACCACCTGAAGCAAAAAGACTCTTGTGTCCATATGCTCTTTGTGAACTTCACATCTGCCTTCAACACTATGATTCCCTAAACCCTGATGGACAAACTATTCACACTAGGACTAAGCCCCTCCATTTGCTACTGGGTACTAGACTTCTTAACAAACAGACCACAGTCAGTGAGGATCCACAAATTCTCCTGTTCCACAATGCGCTCAACAACATGGAGCAGAAAGACTCTTATGTCCTTATGCTCTTTGTGGACTTCACATCTGCCTTCAACACTATGATCCCCCAAACCTTGATGGACAAGCTATTCACACTAGGACTAAGCCCCTCCATTTGCTACTGGGTAATAGACTTCTTAACAAACAGACCACAGTCAGTGAGGATCCACAACTTCTCCTCTTCCACCATAACCCTCAGCACTGGCTCTCCTCAGGGATGTGTGTTGAGCTCTCTCCTGTTTACTCTGCTCACGTATGATTGTACAGCTACCCATCCAGGCTGTCACATTGTAAAGTTTGCAGATGATACAACGGTGGTGGGATGCATCGCAAACAATGATGAGTCCAGCTACAGGCAAGAGGTGGAACACCTGGAGAGCAGGTGCAAAGAGAATAACCTTCACATCAATGTGAAGAAGACAAAGGAGATGATTGTGGACTTCAGAAGGAACAAACACACATACACCCCCATGAACATAAGAGGATCTGCAGTGGAAGTGGCCTCCAGCTACAAGTACTTGGGTGTACACATGAATGACAACCTCAGCTGGGGCAACAACACCACCAGCCTGATCAAGAAAGCTCTTCAGAGACTCTACTTCCTGAGGTGGCTGAGACAAGCTGGTCTGGGAAGCTCAGTCCTCACCTCCTTCTACAGGTGTGCAGTGGAGAGCATCCTGTGCTCCAGCATCAACGTGTGGCATGGAGGCTGCACAGCTGCAGAAAGAAAAGCTTTGCAGAGAGTGGTGAAGGCTGCACAGAAGACTGTTGGAGTCAGTCTCCCCACCATCACAGACATCTACACCTTCAGATGCAGGAAGAAAGCCACCTGCATCATGAAGGACCCCACTCATCCAGCACACACACTTTTTGCCCCACTACCCACCGGAAGGAGGTTGAGGAGCATTAAGTGTAGAACCACTAGACTGAGGAACAGCTTCTACTCTGAGGCTGTTAGACTCATGAATCTCTAACCAGATCAATCATTGTGAAAAATCACATCATGTTGTCACAATGCACACTTTGCTCTTTGTTAAAACACTCTTTTCACTGCTTGGGTTCTAGTTTTCTCTATGTTCATTTGGTTTCTGTCAGCTCTGCTTCCTATCTGGCTCTGCTTTGGCCTTGGTCAAACAGCTCTAGACTGGTTTAAGTCTTATTTGACAAAACGCACTTTTTGTGTCTGTCTTGATGGCAATAGATCATCCTCTGCTCCTCTATCATGTGGTGTTCCGCAGGGCTCAGTCTTGGGTCCTCTTTTGTTCTTACTGTATCTCCTTCCTCTTGGCTCTGTTTTTAGGAAATACGGGATTGCTTTTCATTGTTATGCTGATGACACACAGATTTATTTACCTTTAAAGAAAGCAGATTCCACTTCTCTTCGGTCTCTGTTTCTATGTTTGGAGGATTTGAAGGCATGGATGGCCCAAAATTTCTTGAAATTAAATGAAGACAAGACAGAGGTAGTGATTTTTGGCAGCTCGAATGAAGACTCTCTGCCTGTTGATTGCTCTTTGGCTCAGTATGTCAGGCCAGTTGTTACAAATTTAGGGGTCAAGATGGATGCTGGTCTTGGGATGGAGTCTCAAATTAAAACAGTTGTAAAGTCAGGCTTTTTTCATTTGAGGCAGCTGGCTAAAGTAAAACCAATTCTTCCCAGACAGCATTTTGAAACAGCAATCCATGCATTTGTGACCACACGGCTAGATTACTGCAATGCACTTTACATAGGTATTAGTGATTCATGTATTTCCCAGCTTCAGAGGGTTCAGAATGCAGCTGCACGACTTTTAACAGGTACACGGAAATTTGACAGTATTTCTCCTGTTTTGGCCTCTTTACATTGGTTGCCGGTGCATTACCGGATTCATTTTAAAATACTTTTATTTGTTTTTAAAGCTTTAAATGGCCATGCCCCTCCATACCTGTCTGAGCTGCTACATTCTTACACACCCTCTCGTTCACTCAGGTCAGCTGACCAGTTGTTTCTGAAGGTCCCGAAGACAAAGCGTAAGCTTAGAGGGGACCGAGCTTTTTCTGTGATAGCTCCCAGGCTCTGGAATGACCTTCCATTGAACATAAGATAGGCCTCTTCAATTGAGGTTTTTAAGTCCCTTCTTAAAACTCATCTTTTTTCTTTGGCCTTTTAGCACAATCTGAGATGTTTTACCTTGTTTTATTGTGTTTGTATTTTATTTTATTCTATTCCTGTTTTAAATTTTACCCTTCCATTTTATCATTGTATTGTATTATATAATTGTGTAAAGCACTTTGGTCCTGTTGGGTGCATAAAGTGCTCTATAAATAAAGTTGGTATGGTATGGTATCTGCAGCTTTCTGTCTGTCACACCTCCTCTCGCTGCAGGTCGTTGGTGTTCATGGGAAACACCTGTGCTCTGGTGCTTAAAAGCTTCTCTCCCTCACTGTCTGGTGCCAGAATATCAAAAGCCCTTGGTGAGTAGTCTTCCAGTGTTTCTCTATAGTATCCTGATCTTGTTCTCAGTCTCCTGCCTGCCCCTCGACCTCTGATTTTTGTCTTGCCCTTTTGTACCTCTGCTCAGCTGCCTTTTTGCTGCCTTTACATGCTTGTTTTTTGGACTCCAAGTTTTGCCTTGCTCTAGGGTACTGTCACTTTTATCAGATCCTGTTGCCAACTTTTTCTGCCATGACTCTACCTCTAGATCACCCACTCAAGACCACCGATGCACACCGCCCCTCAGTGACGTTTCCGCGCTGTTCAGCGCTCTGCCTCCGGCTCATTAGCTATGTTTACATGCGCAGAATTCTTTGACCGTATTGAAATGTGTTTTGTTTGAATAATTCAAATGTATTGTTTACATGGGCACAATCTGTTCATGACGAGCGTTTACATGCAGCGGGCTTTGTTCTGAACAGCAGGACTGACATGCGCAGAGTGGTAAACTCTCCTTAAAAAAACACTAAAGAAGAAGTTCTACTTCCGGGGTGAACATAAACAAACCTGAGCACCCAAAATGGACACGCGACAGGTTTTAATGATGGTGGAGATGTTACTGCACTCCCTGACTGAGCTAGGTAATACAGATCATTTTGAGCTCTTTCAAAGTTTCTAGTAGAAATGTTGTGTCGCTCACCGACCAGTTTTGCTTCCCTGACATGCTAATAGTATTAGCGTTAGCCAGGCGGAAATGGCAAAGTCGCACATGCGCAGTCAGGTCGGTTTTTCACGATCAGATAAAAACGAACAGATCAAGCATTTACATGCGCACCAATCGGGTTACGGATCAGCATAAACCACCCGTTTCGTTCTGATCACAAATTATATCGGAACGCGCCGAATACACAAAAAATAACCCGAACTGAGTGTTTACATGACACACTTTTATTCCGACCGGCCATTTGATCCGGTTACTTATGTCCATGTAAACATACCCAATGAGCCTTACAAGACTCTGTTCCGGCTCCTTGACCACCAACACCAGCTGAGAGCGGCAGCTCTTTGTTTATTAATAAAACCTTTTAAATCTCTTCTGAATTCTTGTGGTTCTGATCCAACCTCAATCCTAACACATGTTGCTGCTGATCTGTTTCAATGTTGCTGCTGATCTGTTTCAATGTTGATGTGTTCATGCGTACTCATCTGCTCACACAGACTCTTGCTCATGTTCGTGCTGCTGTTCAACGTAATGTTTTTATGCTATCAGTGCTTAGTGTATTTTTAGTTTATGTTTTTATTTGTTCATATCTTAGATGTTATCATTGTTTATCGCTTACATTTTATTGCTGAATGTAACTGGGACCCTGTGTACATAATTTCGTTCCACGGTGGAACAACAATAAAGAATCTCTGACTCTCTGTGTGAGATCTTGTGTGTAAAATATCAACACATGACCAAAAAAGATAAAACTTTATGAATTTTTTTAAATAAAATTTTTTTTAGTTTAATAGTCTGGTATGAAGTGATATATATATTTCTTCTAGGTGTGTAATTAGTTTAGTCATTTTTAGACATATGTTTGCCCGTCTGTCTGCTTTGTCTGTGTTTCATTTTTGTCCAGGTGTAAAGAACTTGTTCTGTCTCTGCTGGACTAAAAGCTGAGCCCCCCCCCCCCACCACCACCACCACCACCACCACCACCTTTATTCAAGCAGTCTATCAAATCAGTCTGATCAGTCAGCTTTTACAAAAAAAAGATCTTTTCCAATTTAAATTAAACACTCCAACTAAAACCTTCCCTTCTTTTTACCACTCCAAAATGAGTCTAACCTTTTCTAGCTCCTGAAAGAGATTTAATTGGCTACGACTTCACAAAAGACATGCGGATGTGAGGAACCGCAATGTTTTGCCAAGATGGGCCGTTAATCTCCAAAAGCAGAGACAAAAAAGCACTATTGTCCACAATTGTTTTCTAGGAATGGTGCAGAAGACACTTTGCTATTCAGGGCAGGTACGGCTTTTATTTGTGATGTATTCCTGGAGATGAGGCATTCATCACTGCTGCCGTGTTGGGCAGCAGCGTGGCAAAGTCAAGTTCATCAACAGTTTCATTTTTTTGTCTTTTTCGCTGCTTCCTTCCAGGAGACAGAACATAAAACCTTGTGCACACTTGGTTCCAGAGCGGTGAATATAGGTATTTTTAACAATGCTCTAAATAAAAAAAGACAATTCCTTCATCCATCCTTTGGCAGCTTGCCAACCTTTTCCAAAAATCCTACACACCACCCCCAACTCCAGCCGTCCTAGAGAGAAACTCACACAAAAACGCCTGCGTACCACACAGAAACTCAGGCATGTGTGTGCACGCAAACATGCACTTTCACACAAAATCACTTTACACACACACACAGCCTAGAGCTCCCATCTTATGAGCTTCATTACTCTGACCTCAGACTCCCTTCATATCTCTGAGGATTGTGATGCTGTGTGTTTGTGTGTTTTAATACCCAACAGAGTACACACATGTAGGATTATTTAGACCCAGACTGCTTAAATGTGTGTGTATCTGTGTGTAAGGAGGCTACTATATGTCAGTGTAAGCATACTGAA
The DNA here is from genome assembly GCF_014905685.2 of Nematolebias whitei. Taxonomy (NCBI): domain Eukaryota; kingdom Metazoa; phylum Chordata; class Actinopteri; order Cyprinodontiformes; family Rivulidae; genus Nematolebias; species Nematolebias whitei. Next base: position 18,029,037 of record NC_056503.1, read on the forward strand.
CTCTCTGTGTGTGTATGTGTGTGTGTGCGTGCGTGTGTGTGTGTGCGTGTGTGTGGCTTCCCAGCCAATTACCACATCTCCCAGACAGACTGAGACTGCCTGGGTCCTGCCAGCCAATCGGAGAGGGGCTGCGCACTGCCGGGCCGGAGGTGGTTACCATGGTAACCAGGAGGCCTGTTTGCATGGAGGCTGATGGAAGAGTGATGGATTACAGTAATGGGATGGAGGGAGGGAAGAGAGGAAAGGAGGAATGAGGAAAGGAGAAAGGACGAGGAAAGGAGGTGAAGGGAGAGCAGAGATGAGAAGATGAGAAAAAGAGAGAGAGTGGGGGGGGGAGTTGGAGGGAGGGAGGCATCAACGGGAGGTGGGGAGGGTAGGATGGAGTCAGCGAGACTCATACATAAAGATATTGGAAATGTATGAATGCATCTGAAATGAAGCAACTTAAAAAGATGAAAAAGGAATGGGAGAAAATGATAAAGGGGAGTGAGGGAGTGGTAGAGGGAGAAGATATTGGGAATGGGGTTTGGGGGGAATGGGGGGGGGGTAACTATGGCATATGATTGAATTCCTCTCTCTCTCTCTCTCTCTCTCTCTCTCTCTCTCTCTCTCTCTCTCGTGTCTGGGCCGAGGCATGTGTTGGACCATCTGTCCTTGCAGCAGACAGAGGTAAGTGTGTGGAGAGATGTGATCTCACCTGTTTGCCTCCTCACCTGCCCTGCAGTCACTCTGAGCTTCTTCAGCTTCTCACCACGACATCGTTTTGCTCAGACTTGGAGCCAAAATCCAAGAAAATGCAGCTCGAACTCTTACAAAACTCATATTTTCCCTAAAACTCCAACAGTGCTCCTGATTATTTTTATTCTTTTACAACAGAAAGTTGGATAGCATTCATTTATTTTCATCTGCCAAAATAATCCTGTTGCTGTCAGTGTCTGTGTAAATTTAATTGTCTGTTAGCAAAATACTTCATGAACCACTAGATTGAGTTGATCATTGGCATGCAATATATTACAAAACTGGACCTCACATAAGTTTTTAGAAGTTGAAGCTTATCCCAGTACAAGTTTTTGTCTCCACCACCTCCATATTAACAAGCGGACCTTCACCCCGCTTAAAAAAATAAAAAATAGGACGGCATGGTGGCGCAGCTGTTGCCTCTGAGTGAGAAGATCGCTGGATCAAATTCCAGCCTGGGGACTTTCTGGGTGGAGTTTGCATGTTCTCTCTATGCATGTATGCATTTTCTCTGGGTACTCTGGTTTTCTGCCATCCATCCATCCATCCATCCATCCATCCATCCATCCATCCATCCATTAGCGTCCTCTTGTTCTGGACTTTGGTCTTGGGGGCAGCAAAATGAGCAGAGAGGTCCAGACATCTCTTTCTACAGCCTCCTCTTCCAGCTCTTCTGGGAGGACCCCAAGGCGTTCCCAGGCCAACCAAGAGACATAGTGTCTCCAGCATGTCCTGGGTCTTCCCTGGGGTTTCCTCCCAGTTGGACATGCCCGAAGCACCTCCCTAGGGAGGTGTCCAGGAAGCATCCTTACCAGATGTGCAAACTACCTCAACTGGCTCCTCTTGATGTGGAGAAGCAGCGGTTCTACTCTGAGTCTCTCCTGGATAACTGAACTTATCACCCTATCTCTAAGGGAGAGTCCAGCTGCCCTGCAGAGGAAACTCATTTCAACTTCCTGTATTCATGATCTCATTTTTTTGGTCACTAATTTTTCTAGGGAGTTTTTTTGTTGTTGTTTTTTTCCTATTTCCTCCCACAGACCAAAAAACATGCATGTTAGGCTGATTGGTAACTCTAAACTGTCTCTAGGTGTGAGTGAGAGAGTGAATGGTTGTTTGTCTTGTTTGTCTCTATGCGTCCCTCTGATAGACAGGAGACCTGTCCAGGGTGTCCCCTGCATCTCACACAGTGACAGCTGGATATGGGCACCAGTGAACCCCACGACCCGAAAATGAAGAAGCGGATGTTGGCTGCCATATGTTCAAATATTCATTTGCAACATTCTCATACTTCTAGTGGTTAATAGTTATTTTATGCCTAAACGATAGGTCATATACAACAAGACCACGCCGCTACCAGACCATGGTGCCAACTGGACCATGTTGTTAACAGAAACCTCACTGTTAACAGTATCATGCTGCTAACTGGACCATGTTGCTAAGATAACCTCACTGTCATCAGAACCACTCTGCTGCTGTAGATTTATTTCTTTTTCACATTTGGCGCCTTGTTTCTGTATTTTTGTTGCATGCTTTGAATAAATCCCAGTTTTTGTTAGTTTTGGGGTCAGCTCTGAGCCCGACTCCGCTCACATTAAGTGTGTAAATTATAGTCGAACAGAACCTATGAGAATTGTGCTGCTGTTGTTCAGTGTATTGTTTTGCACTATTAGTGACTGGCATATATTTTAGAATTTAGCGTACCATTGGGCGTTCGTTTAGTGAATATCTTAGTTTATATCTTAGATCCCTATTTACTGTTTCTTTTTACAATTTATATTTTTGGTATTGTTGGATGTAACTGGGACCTTGAGTGCACAATTCCGTTCCACTTCATGTACCACATGTGATGAGAATGACAATAAATAAACTTGAATCCTTGAATAACACAAATACTGTGTGCAGGAGAGGAGGCGAGACAAACACCAAAAAACACAAGTATCACAAAACCACAATTCAAACTGATGATAAATAAAACACAAAGCGCCTACGAACAAAATCAGCAAAATACACAGATCCTGTCACATCTCTTGTGCCTGTTAGTAAAATATCTCATGAACCATTGGACAGATTAAAATTTGATATTCTCTGATTGTTGAAGAGAATAACCTTGTGGGTGAATCTGACTCAAGATGGGCCAGAGCTAATAAACCTCAGCCAACAGAACATCAGCTATAACTCAGTACATTTTTACAGATATTGAGCAAAAATTTGATGTGGTACTAGCTGAGTCCCATTCCAAAACAGCAACTGAAGGTAATCAACTGTAAGTGCTCTGCACTAAAGATCAGTACACGTGCACAGAAATCTTTAGTGACATTTTTAAAATAAGTAAGGACAATAAAAAGCACTAATATGTGCAATAAATACAATAACACACAGTTATACTAACAGATTCCCTGTAATTATTACAAATGAAACACATACTTTAAAACAAATAAATTAACAGTGAAATACATGATTAGAAGAGTACAGGTGTGGATACAGGTGTATCCACAAATAGGTGCTCAGTGTCTGAAGCATTTATCAAAAGGCCAAATAAGAAGAAAATGACCGCACTGCATTAAATGTTAGTTTGACGTAAAGAATTTGAACAAGTGATTAATCACTGAGCTGAGATTCACAGTCACCACTGCATTGCAGAGGTTTTATAGAGTAACCTTTGTCTTTGCAAACACTCTCCAGTTTTACTCGGTGAGGTGAGGAAAATAATGTGATTCGTGCTTCTTAACAGCCAACGAGAACATCTGGAGGTGGCAGTTTGTCTGAGTCTCTCTTTTTTACATGCTAAGTCAAATTTGACGCTGAAGCTCTTCTCCGCTCCACTTTGTCTTGTTTTCACAGTTTGTGAGTAAATGTTCTGGCTGAGAAAAAAAACAGACTAATCAAACTCTTTGTCAGACCTCTAATAAACAATTTGAGGGTGGTAAATTGTCTGATCACAGAAAAATCTTCGTTTTTTTGTGGAACAAGAAAGATTAAAATGCATTTACAGTGCACCAATGAACCAAAGTACTATTTTTATGGTTCATTATTTGCCAGAGGATTCACTCCTTCTAATTCTAATTCACGGGGGTTGGGTGTGTGTGTGTGTGTGTGTGTGTGTGTGTGGGGGGGGGGGGGGGTCTTAAGTGTGCTTACATTGATTTTGAGTGAATTTGTAGGAAACTGGAAATGACTTGACCAAAAAACAGAAGTGTCTTTGCCGCCATTATGAGAAGCCAGTGAGCTAAATAAAACTTAAGAAAGCTTCTTACTTACAATCAAATACATTGGTATGGTATGGTATAAAGTTTATTCATTTTAAAAAGTACAAAACAATTCCATAACAATATAAAAAAAAGATACAAAAGATTTAAAATGAAAGGCAGCAGAAAGAAGAAAAAATCTTATTATACCTGCCCCTTTTTTCAAACAATTATTTCAATCATAATAATTTTCAATTGCCCAACATGGTGAGTTGTAACCACAATGCTAAGCATCCTGTAAGTTGTGTAGATAATTTTGTACATTGTAAACAATCAGAAAATGCAGGTGGATAGTTTGAAGCTAGCTGAAGATGCTAGCAGTTTTCTATGGGTTTATTCTGTACATTAGCAGTTAATTAGCATGATGCTAGCAACAGATTGATTTAATATGGACGTGTTCCAACTCAAATCCAATTCAGTTTATTTATAGCGCCAAGTCACCACAGAAGTTGTCTCAAGGCAATGAACAGAAACATTCACCTACGTTATAAACGCCAATTTGTAAAAGTTCTCTATCTAAGGAAGCCAGAAGATCCTGTTCATCACTTCATCACAGTCTCTCATTCTGAGCAAGCACAAAGGCAACAGTGGAAAGAAAACACTCCCTTCGAACAGGAAGAAACCTCCAGCAGAACCAGGCTCAGGACGAGCAGCCATCTGCTTCGACCGGTTGGGTTTGAGAGGACAGGAAGGAGAAATAAACAAACATAAAATGACAGGTCCAGGTGCACTTTCGACTGGAAGAAAGACAAAAAACAAACAGATGTTAGTGATAGAAATAATTACAAAAGCAATCAGGTAGAGTAAGTAAAGACAGCAGCAGAGTGAGGAAATGTGATCAATTTGTCCTTCAGCAGTCTAAGCCTATAACATGTCATTTAAATCCAGAACAACTTTGGTTGTGATTTGTTCATTTGATTTGCTATGAAGCTCTAAAACGTATGTTTATAAATTTGTTTATTTGAATGTTATAAAATACTAAATATTGTAATTTTAATTTTGTTACAATTCATCCCACTTCACTGTGTAATTCACCATGCAACAAACAACAACTACAATTGACTAATCTATGTTATTTGTAACATACAGTCAAACACGACTGGCAACCATGTATGCAGGAGAACTAGACCTTGTGACACTGAAGAGAAGGTGAGGACAAGCTAAAACAGCTGTAACTAAGATGATAACAGCTGCAAATGTTAAAAAGAAAGGGGTTAGCTGAGATGTTATAATGATGGGCTCACTGAAGTTGGAGTGTGAAACCTATGATAATTTCAGCTTGAAGAGTGTTCATGATGTGTGTCATGAGGCTCTAGCCTGGCTGCAAGAAGTGAAAGATGGAGCTGATGATCATCCGGATGTTGACGATGAACTGGACATCACGACTTAAAATGACTTAGTCAGCGAACCTCCAGAGGACACAAATGATGACATGCTGTGTCAGCGGAACTAGAAAAACTATGTGTCCTACCAAAAAAGGAACAAGAAAACTTTGAGCTTTTACTTAGAAGCAGCAAGGAAGAGTTTGAACTAGAACTCCAGCTAATGTATCACAAGGCCGAGCTAGATGCACAGATGCTATAAAATCAACAAAAGATGCAAGTCCTAAGTGCAGATTTCTATTTTACACCAAAAGTTGGCATGATCAGGTCATTACAGGTCTCTCTTGTAAATGAGTCCTTGAGGCTCAATGAGACTAACCTGTATAAATAAAGGGTCCGAAGCCGAAGCCCCCCTCCCACACACACAACATTTTTAATTAAGCTTTGACTGCTTGTACAATTATTAATGGTTGGCGGATGCGCACGACTGATTGAAAGGGGGCAGAAGATCGGAGCTGAGGGATGTTTGTCCTTTCATGGCCATCAAAGCTCATTAAATCCCTGCTTCTATCTGCATTCTGCATTATTCATACACGGACCCTGCTCTGACATGTCGGATATTTTGGGATCTCACCTGTTTGGGTCATCGGCCGCGCGCGTCCGCTGAGTGCAGCTGAATTTTTTTTAAATTACACCACCACCTTGTAAAGGAAAGAACAAAGATGTCTCATTTGTTTGAATGTCTTTCTTTAACTGAACTTTTTTTTAAACCTCTTTCAAGGCCGGTCAGTGCCTGGTCAAATGGTCTCATGCGGCTGATGTTTTATGGCAAGCCATGTTGCCATATAATTGTATCGTCAGCCGCACGCATCTGCTGACACAATCAAAAGCCAGACACCGGCCCGGCTCACACATTAAGCACGTTATTATGGCCCGGCCCAGCCCTAATCTGGGTCGGGATGGGCTGGACTCCAGGTTCGGGTTAGAAATGACAGCTCTAGTAACAAGGGGTAACTAACAGAAACATAAAGCTAGCTAAAGTAGAAAAATGACTGCAAAAAGTTAAAGGTATTAAAAGACTACTAAAAAGCTACAAGTTGCAAGATTAGCTGGAAGCAACAAAAAGTAGCTAAATGTAGCAAAAGGCTAGCAAATGCTAAAAGTAGCTAAATGTTAGTTAAAAACTAAAAGAATGGGACAAAAAAAGAAGTTTGCTGGAGCAGATTCCAAGAAGAACAATGTTTTTGAAAAGCATAAGATTTGTCTAGATTTTACTGAATGAGCTAAATGTTTTGGTTTTAATATTGTGCAAAGTGAGCAGAAGTAGTTAAAATGTAAAAAAAAAAATGCACAGAAACATAAAATCAAAAACAGGAAAGCAATAATATGAATCAGAATTATTACATTAATGACTTTGTTAACAGACAAGTGGACAAAATTAAAGTAAATCAATTAAAACCACGTTGAAAGCACTTTGTGTTCATTAGTTGAACTGCACAGTTTTTAATGAGTAATTTCTGTTCTGATCCAGTGCCTCTCACACACAAGTTTCCTGTTGAACCCAAGTCAGTTTCTGAAGATGCTTCCGAGTCGAGGATTATGTTAAATCTGCGCCTGGGGAATCCAAATCTCTGTGATCTTTCTACTAGAGACCCATCCGTGACAAACACAGTCCACTACAATTATCTTCAGGTGCAAATAAAAAAACCCTATAAAAATAATTCTTATAATATATCACACAAGCAGCTGATTATCACTTCTCGTCACTTGGCGTGCCATTGTTAAAGATCATCTTCACTTTGAAGGTGTTTTTCTGGTTTTGAAAGCATCCATTGAAACAAATCTGTAATTAACTGCGTTTGAATAAAGATAAAACAGCCAATCAGGGGCTGGAGCATGAATATGAAAAATAGTTTCCAAGTGGAGGAAGATTTAAATAATATGGAATGAGTTCAGAGTAAATTCACTTACTTAAAACTTGAATTCACAGCTCAACATTGCCACCTGCAGGCTGATCTCACCAACAACACATTAAATAAAAATAAAAAAATTCATTCAGTCAGTTAGCTGGAGATACAAACGATAAATATTTTGATTGATTTAAATGGGAAATGTCTTCTTAATAAAGACCCAATGAAAATGTTTCAAGCTGATTTTGTACAACAGCTCACTTTAATACTCCCTCTCCTGATGTGTGAGCTGTTTATTGCCAAATTAAAAAGAAAAACTGCCTGCAGAGGCTGTTAATTACTGTTTTATCTGATTACTATGATAATTCAGCAATCACACAAAACAAACAGCTATGCTGTTGGGTTCTGATGTTTTATTTTTATGGGGATTTATGTAAGATTTATATTAAATAAATGTTGGAGCAATGATGGGAATAGATAAGTCTGATTAACTGTGTGTGTTTCATTATGCTTTGTCTGTTCTTCTACATCTTCACGTCTTTGTGATTGTATATCAGCTCAGCACTTTTTAGAAAATTTTCAATTATATATATATATATACATACACGTGTGTGTATGAACAAAAGTTTTGTTTTAATTATTTTCATTAAAACAAAATAAGTAAAGCAGATACACAGTAGAATTACACTGTTTAAGGCCTGGTTTCCTTTTGTTCCTAAACAAGGCAGTAAAGTAAAGCATAATTATTTTAGTTCACAATGTTTATAAAATTACACAAAACCTAATGCATGGTCTGAACAGTCTGATGTAAAATTCCACTTTCTGCCCACAGGCTCTGATGTGAAGCAGGAAATGGATTGTGTTGGTTTTCGTTCCTCTCCTCATCCTGACGATGTCATTGCTTGCCGACTGCACACCCTCTGTTCAAAGGTTGCTGCCAAGAAATTTCCAAAAAGGAGGAAACAAAGGAACTATTGTCAGTGGGCTGTGTCCCTGCAGAACATTTCCAATGTTTTTATGATATGATGCATATTTTGTCATGATCTAAGTATTTCAATCACTTTTTGATTGTCTTTGTGTTTAAGATCAAGTTGGATTTCCCTTTTTGGTTATTGTTTTACTTTCTGTATCTTGTGCTCTGCCTTCTTGTGTTCATCTTGCATTCTTTTGACTCATTATTCATCTGCCATCAGTCAGCTCTGTGCTCCTGTGATTTCCTGTCACCTGTTCTCTGGCACCAATCAGCTCAGGTGCCTCCACTTTCCCAGTCACCTCTGCTCTTTATGTTCAGTCTCTTCATCCTCGTGTCGGCAGTTCATTTTTAGCTTTATGCTGCATAAGGTTTGTTTCCCTGATCCCCCTTGTGAATCTCTGATCGTCCTGGTTTTTGTAAGTTTAGTCTTACTGTCACAGCAGCCTTTGTTTTCCTTTGTAATAAACTTGTAGGATTTTTTTGAACTCCTTATGTTGAGTCTGTATTTGGGGTCCCATCCACAAACCCCAAGATATTTATATGTGAAAAAAGTGTTTTCTTCTTATTATGTACTTTTAATTTTTGCCTTCCTTGTAAACATGTTAATTTGTTGTACATTAATTCAAAATCACTTGAGTCCTTTTAATAGTCTGCTGCAGAAGCAAAGCAGTGATGATCATGGTTTGTGTGTGTTTTGTCATGTCAGCCTAATATCTCACAAACCACTGGATGAGGTTTATTTAAACTCAGAAAATAATCCTTAGATGTGCAACTTCAACTAATTACCATTTTGGACTCAACCCAATTCCAGATGGCCAAACACAAAACTGGCTGACTCAGTCAGTTTTACAGTTATTTTGCTAAAAACTAAATAGGCATATTAATAGTTGGATGTCAATTTACATAATCTACTTATTTCTACTCATCTTTGACTAAAACTTTGACAGTAACAGCTAAAATGAAGATGATCTATTAGTAAAATTCCTTGTGAACCACTGGATGATGCGACAGATGACAAACTTTCAGAAGTTCACGGACATTTATTGGATGTACAGTACTACAACTACATCTCATTACCATTTGGATCCAACCTAAATCAAGATGGCCACCACAGATAATCAACAAATAAAACAAATATTTGCATAAGTTAGTTTTGAAAACTGATCAAATGGTTCAGTTTTGCCACAGTTTCTAGCAATGGAAAACAGCTGTTGTGCCAGATGTTTAGACCTCAGTGGAAAATATTTTTAATGTTGATTTTTCCACAAAAAATAACAAACACACAAAATAAAACACAAAAAACATGATAGACACTACACTAGGTGCTGCTGCTCATCTCTGTCAGCAGTTTGTCCACAGGTATTATGTGATAAATTGCAAAAATATTGTTATTCTTTGCTTTCTGTTGCATAATGAGATATTTGTGATCGTATAAGCTTTGAAGTAAATACTTTTGTTGCTATAATTTTCCATTTCTGCAGTTCAGAGCTCCTAAATCCTGATTTTTGCACCATCAGGTACCACTTTGCCATGCTGTATGACACCACCCGTCACATCGCTGTCTACTCTGCTTATCAGTTCCTGCCCAGCATTGGAGGCGGCAGGGAGCAAAGGTGGTTTGTGGAGCCTCAGGTTAATATCCCAAAGGATTAAATAGTGTGAGTATTTTTATATCAGTCACTAAACTGAAATCACACAAAGGCATGTTACAAAAGCAATATTTCATGTAATGTGTGGGGAAGAGGGGAGATGCCTGTAAAGAATCAATGTTTTATACATTTTATATACTTCATTTTCATGTAGTTCCGCTGGTGAATATAGATAGTCGACTTGGTCATTTGGGCAGCACGGTGGCGCAACTGGTAGAGCTGCTGCCTCTCAGCGAGCAGGTCCCTGGTTCAAACCCCGGTCCAGGGGCCTTTCTGGGTGGAGTTTGCATGTTCTCTCTGTGCATGCGTGGGTTTTCTCCGGGTACTCCGGTTTCCTCCCACAGACCAAAAACATGCATGTTAGGCTGATTGGTAACTAAATTGTCCCTAGGTGTGAGTGAGAGAGTGAATGGTTGTTTGTCTCGTTTGTCTCTATGTGTCCCTGTGATGGACTTGCGACCCGTCCAGGGTGTACCCCGCCCCTCGCACAGTGATTGCTGGACATGGGCACCGGCGACCCCCGTGACCCAAAATGGAATAAGCGGGTAAAGAAAATGGATGGATGGATGGACTTGGTCATTTGGTCACTGATGGGTTTGTGGACTTTGGTTCTGACCCTGTTAGAATCTCTGTCCCTCCTTGCAAGGAATGCGTTCTATGAATACTAATTCTTGTCTTTCTTGTGTGGTTTATATATTTGATTCTCATATTCATTGTTAAATCAGTTTTAAATAATAAACAGTGGGGAAATGATAGGGAATATTTTAAGAGTGATCATTTAAAACTTCTTTTTTGAATACTTTTCATTGTAATCAGCCAACTTGCTTTGACCAGTTTCTGTGTGTGTGTCAACACCCAGTTATCTGTTACACAAGACTTGTAAATGTTATTATTATTTTATTGGTGACAGTTTGCTGATAACAAGGTTTTTACACAGACGTGGCACAAAGAAAAACAAGGACAGTAAGTATTTTGATAAAACAAACAAGGTCTGTGATTTTAGAAACATCTTCTGGAACATTCTTAACAGTTTACAAGTCTTGTGTAACACATGGGTGTTGATACACACACAGAAACTGGTCAAAGCAAGTTGGCTGATTACAATGAAAAGTATTCAAAAAAGAAGTTTTAAATGATCACTCTTAAAATATTCCCTATCAGGCACCTCATTTTTTTTTTAAATTCAACCTTTATTTATACAGGTAAATCCCATTGAGCCTCGAGGACTCATTTACAAGAGAGACCTGATTTCAACAAAGAAAGATGACAACAATGGACAACAGCAACAACAATAGACAATTATAAAAAGTCATATTCCAGTTTTTTTTTTTTTTTTTTTAACAAATAGGATGGCTAAAAAAAGGAACAAAAAACAGCTAGATTCTAAGGCGAATGTAGAAAACTAATAACAGGAACATGTCTGCATTGGTCCCTGCCAGGAGTCCAACAGATTCTTAAAGACACTTAGAGAGGTCAAGGTTGAGAGCTTCAAATCTTTTTGTAAGATATTCCAGGAAACAGGAGCGGAGTAGGAGAAGACCCTTTTTTCTAGTTCAGTCCTCATTGAGGGAACACTGCAGGTAATAATGTCCTGAGAGCGCACGCTGTAGCTGCACTCATGCAGAGACATGTAGGAGGAGATGAAGGCAGCAGACCAAGAAGAATTAAATTTCATCAAATGAACAGTTCCAAATACATACAAATTAATAGTTTGTATTTGTAATTATTATTTCTTAACATATGATTTCTGTCTTTTGTCTTTCCTCCTAGAGAAAGTTTCATGACCTCCACCCAGGACCTGTCATTTTGTGTTTGTTTTCTCCTTCCTGTTCCTCTCAAACCCAGCCGGTCGAAGCAGATGGCCGCTTGTCCTGAGCCTGGTTCTGCTAAATGTTTCTTCCTCATGAGGGAGTTTTCCTTTCCACTGTTGCCTCTGTGCTCGCTTGTGCTGAAGTGAAAACTCAAAGCAATCTGTTGGCTCCTTAGATCAGTAATGTTATTAACTGACTTTATATGCATGTGAATGTTTCTGTTCCCTGAGACAACTTCTGTTGTGATTTGGTGCTGTATAAATAAACTGAACTGAACTGAATATGTCCTGGCAAGGTGAGATGAAAGACGATCATTGGCTGGGGGTGGAGCATCCTGCGGTCTACCTGGGAAGAGAGACAAGCTCTCATCGAGGACTGCACTCACTCTGGCTTCAACCGTGGTCACCTCAACCCTAATGGACTTCATGCAGGTAGTGGAGGCGGTGTGTGGGTGTTAACAACTGCGGCGAGACAGATGGTGGTACTAAAGGACTAAATATTTCAGACAAAAAGTGATTACTGCTTGTGCGCAATCAAAAAAATCATAATTATCTTTCTTTGCACCACATAATCCTAAATGGTTCAATAAAAGGCAACTTGACCTTTTTCTTTGAAAAAACATTCATCGAAAGAGCCTAAAAATATGTATTGCATCCTTTCACACATAAAACCTGTTGTGTGGAAAAATAATGTACATATATATAAAAAACATTTTTTTTTGCTGTAAACCATTACAAGCTTAGGTGCTTAAATGGTAATGACAATAGCTTCTGTCAGTTCACAAAAATCAATTTGTTTTTCCAGCTGTGAATGATCTCAGATCAGTGGGAGTTTATAGTTTAATAATGATATATATCAGAGTTAGCTACTGAAGCTCTTTTGCTGCTGCCATCAGTTCAGTATACTTTCTTTTATAAAAACATAAGCCTTTAATAACGGCAGGATTTAATGTCATTTCTGTTGAATATTTTTTAAAGGAAGGTTTTAGAAAAGCACGTGAACAACAGAATAGAGCAGTTTTGTAAAATCATAATACAAAAATGAGCTGCTTAAGTCCTCAAAAAAAAGTGTACATGACTAGTTTCCTAATGTGTATCTATGACTGAACTTTTCTTTTTAATTTTAAAATTGTGAAATGTCACCTTTGAATTTATTTGGTAGTTGTTAACTTCCTTAAATTTGAGAAATTCTCATGAACTATTTCTCACTAAGCTGCTTTACTGACCATAGTTCCCCTTTCTGTTCAGAGCTGGTAATGACAAGCCCAAATATATTCAAGTTCAAGTCAAGTTCAAGTCAATTTTATTGCCATATCCATCACATGTCAGAGAGAGCGAGTCAGAGAAATTTATTTGTCATTAACATCTCATGTGGTACATGTGGTGGAACGAGATTATGTACTCAGGGTCCCAGTTACATCCAACAATAAAATGTAAAAGAAAAACAGTGATAAGATCTAAAAAAAATGAACTAAGAAAAACATCAGCTAAATAATACACTAAGCACTAGTAGCATAAAAACATTACGTCGAACAGCAGCACGAACATGAGTCTGTGTGAGTAGATGAACACAGCAACATGAAACAGATCAGCAGCAACATGAAACAGATCAGCAGCAACATGATGTGATTTTTCACAGTGATTGTTCTGGTTAGAGATTCATGAGTCTAACAGCCTCAGGGTAGAAGCTGTTCCTCAGTCTAGTGGTTCTACACTTAATGCTCCTCAACCTCCTTCCTGAGGGAAATGGGGCAAAAAGTGTGTGTGCTGGGTGAGTGGGGTCCTTCATGATGCAGGTGGCCCTTTTCCTACATCTAGAGGTGTAAATTTCTTTGGGGAGGTTGACTCCAACAAACTTCTGTACAGCCTTCACCACTCTCTGTAAAGTTTTGCAGCTTGTGGTACATGAGGTGGAACAAAATTATGTGCACAGGGTCCCGGTTACACCCAAAAATAGCAAAATATAAAGTATAACGAATTTGACCAAGAACAGAAAATTGGATGCAAACATGGACACAAGGTTGTTTACTTCAACCGGCAACAGGGTTACACTCACTTCCCTTTTTATTCTGTAGGTTGAATGCTGAAAAGTTTGAGAACCATTCTTCTTGACAAGGGGTCCCAAACCACTAGGCCAGGAACCAGAACCGGGCCTTGAATAATTTGGTACCAGGATGCATAGAAATAAACAAACAAACAAAAAAGAATTGTATTTTATTTTTTTCTATTTTTATTAGTCTGCATAATGTTTAGTTTTGAAATTTAATCACTTTTGTTCATGCAATTTTAACACTTGACTCAGTTTCAGTTTACTTTTGATGCATAGGTAAGCTCTCAAACGGACATTAGTAAAAAAAATAAAATAAAAGATAAATACACATAAAACAAACGTCACTGGAGAGCTTCTTCCGAACGAGGAAAAGGTGTGATGCTGAGACAGCAGAACAACTGCCACCAAAAAGAAAAGTGCATTTAAAAGAAAACACCAAGTTTTAAATTATGGGTTTATTGCATCAAGGGCTTCACACACTATGAGCACCCGAGCACATGTGTGCTATGTAGAGACTGGCTATGCAGAAGTCCTGAAACCTATGAAACCGTTTCACCACATGGAGATGCATTTTATTGTGTTTTGGTTTAAACATGATCTGCCTCACACTCGCACCCCTGCAGCTGGTCTGTGAAAAAACTGTTACCATGCCATACCATACCATACCATACCATACCATACCATACCATACCATACCAAACCATACCATACCATACCAGCTTTATTTATAGAGCACTTTAAACACCCACAGGACCAAAGTGATGTACAGAATACATAATAAAATAAGCATGCAGTCAGATAATAAACAGCAATTAAAATTATTAAAAGTCAACATTTTCAGATGGTGTCAAAGGCCACGGAGAAGAGATGGATTTTAAGAAGGCATGTAAAATCAGACAGGGAAGAGGTTTGTCTGATGTTCAATGGAAGGTCGTTCCACAGTTTAGGAGCTGCAACAGCAAAAGCATTATCTCCTCTGAGCTTACACTTTGTCTTCAGCACACCCAGGAGCAGCTGCATATGACCTGAGGAATCGAGAGGGCGTGTATGGATGTAGCAACTCAGACAAATAAGGTGGGGCAAGTCCATTTAAAGCTTTTAAGGCAAATCAAATAATTTTAAAATGAATCCTAAAATGAACAGGCAGCCAGTGTAGGGAAGCTAAAATGGGAAATGTGGTCAAACATTTGTGTGCCTGTTAAAAGCCGTGCAACAGCATTTTGTATTCTCTGAAGCTGAGAGATACACGAGTCTCTGATTCCTGTATAGAGTGTGCTACAGTAATCCAGCTGAGTGGTAACAAAGGCATGGATTACTGTTTCAAAATGTCGCTGAGAAAGAATCGGCTTCACTTGTTGTCACTGTTGTCCATTGTTGTCATCATTCTTTGTTGAAATCAGGTCTCTCTTGTAAATGAGTCCTCGAGGCTCAATGGGATTTACCTGTCTAAATAAAGGCTGAATGAACTTTAGCCAGCTGCCTCAACTGGAAAAAACTAGTTTTAACAACAGCTCTGCTGTAGTTTTCTAATTTTAGTCCAGCATCAACTTTGACCCCTAGGTTTGTAATAGTTGGCCTGATATACTGGGCTAAGGAACCAGCATCTACATTGGGAGTCTCAGTGGAGCTTCCAAAGACCATCACCTCTGTAAGGGTCCCACTGCCTGCAGCCTGCCTTGCTGATGGCCGCTGATTACCAACACCTGGCGGCCATCAGCCTGATGAGCCTCTCCGTCTACAAAAGGCTGCAGCCCAGTGTGACTCATCGCTGGGGCATATCACCTCTCATGGTATAGTACTGTTGAGCTAGATATGTCTAGGTGAAAAGAATTTGTTCACCTGTGTTCTCTTTTCCAGTTTCCTGGTTCCTCGTGTTTTTGGATTCTCCTCGTGACCTGACCTGGATCCCTCGGCCTGTCAGGTATTCCTCGTGCCATTTTTGCCTCCAGTTGCCAGCCTTCCTCGTTCCCTTAGACCCTCGTTGGATTCCCCTCTGCTGCTCTCTCCCTGGACTGAAGGACCAGCTCTCCTCCTTTGGGTTTGGACTGTAAGGACAAAACCTCCTTCAAACAACCACTCAGGTCTTCCCCTCTGGACCAACACTAACCTGTTGTCCCTCTTTCCAGGAGTGCTGAGTTCCAGAGTGTGAATAATCACTGTACATAATAAACACTGTTCTTTTGTATTTTCCCTGTGTCTGCCTCGTTCTGGGTCTCATACTATCTGGGTTCCCCGCGTAATCGTAACAACCTCAGTCTTTTCCTCATTGAACTTTAAGAAGTTCAAAGCTATCTGGGCTTTTTATGTCCTCCAGACATGAAAAAAGAGGGACCACAGGGGTAGAATCCTTTCTCTTTAGCAGGAGATATATCTGTGTATCATCTGCGTAACAATGAAAGGGAATCTTATATTACAGATCCTATTGGTAAATATTTTCCTAACAGAGCACCTCGCTCTCAGACTGCAGGTTTACTTGTGGTTCCTAGAATTTACAAAAACAGAATGGGAGGCAGATCTTTCAGTTATCAGGCTCCTCTCTTGTGGAACCAACTTCCAATCTCTGTCCGTGAGGCTGACACATTATCCAGTTTTAAAACTAGGCTTAAGACTTTCCTTTTTGCTAAATCCTATAGTTAGGGTCGGCTTGGGTTTCCTGAGCTGTCCCTTAGTTATGCTGCTACAGTATAGGCTTAGACTGCTGGAGGACAAACTGACCACAATTTTCACTCTGCTACTGTCTTTACTTACTCTGCTCAACCTGTTTTGTATTTGTAATTATTTTTTCTATCCTTAACATGTGTTTTTTTGTCTTTCAGGTACACCTGGACCTATACCTGGACCTACCATTCTATGTTCGTCTGTCTCTCCTTCCTGTCCTCTCAACCAGCAGGTCAAAGCAGATGGCCGCTTGTCCTGAGCCTGGTTCTGCTGGAGGTTTCTTCCTTTTTAAAAGGAAGTTTTTCCTTTCCACTGTTGCCACTGTGCTTGCTCAGGATGGGAGACTGCAACGAAGCCAAGATTCAACTTGTCTGCTGGATTCCTTAGATAGAGAACTTTACTAATTGGCTTTTATGTATGTGAATGTTCCTGTAAAGTGCCCTGAGACAACTTTGTTGTGATTTGGCGCTATATAAATAAACTGAATTGAATTGAATTGAATCCCATATTTTCTAAAAATAGAGCCAAGGGGGAGTAGGTACAGCGTGAAGAGGAGGGGGCCTAAGACTGACCCCTCTGGAACCCCACACAAGAGAGGAGCAGAGGAGGACATGTGGTCACAAAGGCAGACACAGAATGTATGTATGCTGTAACTTTTAAATAGGCAGATTCTGTGCTGTGTAGAGATTTAAAACCAGACTATAAAACCTCGAGAATGTTCTGTTCTTTCAAATATGCTGATAGTTGGCTGTACACCACCTTCTCGAGAATTTTCAAAAGAAATGGCTGTTCAGAGATTGGCCTGTAGTTAGAAAGAGCAGAGGGGTCAAGAGTGAGTTTGTTAATCAGAGGATGAACAGTTGCATGTTAAAAATTTCCAGGGACCACACTAGAGGACAGACTGCTCTTCAGAAGAACAAGGATCCAAGGCCCTACAGTGAGGAAAACCTCTTTAAATAAGCGAGGAGGAATAGCATCATTTGGAGAACCTGTTGGCTTTAAATGACTAACCACCTTCTGCAGAGATGACAGAGTCACAGGTTCAAGGCTGTCAAAAACAGCAGCGCATGGCACAAAGACTGATGGGTCATGAGCAGAAGGTGAGATCTGACCATGGTGGAATTGACTTTCTCAACAAAAATAAATTTAGAAAGGTTTCACATACAGCAGGTGAAGATTCAATACAATTTGTTTGTGGTGCATTAATAACAGAACCAATTACTTTAAATAAAATATGAGGATTGTAACTGTTTGATACAAAAAAAAAAAGAAACTGTCCAGATGACCTGATTGAAAATTGTTGGATTGAATACCTGGATTATTGAGCATGGACTTTGTTGGTTTTGAACCAGTTTGACATGACTGTCGACGAGGAAGAGGGCTGGCAGCGAAGGAGGGGGCGTGCCAAAGAAATTATCTTAGCACCAACAGAACTGGTTTGTTCCACTTTCGAGTAAGCTGTTGGGGGAAGAATCAGTTTTGTGTTGCGTGTTTCCTTGACTGATGAAGCCTTCTGGATGGAAGATGAAATGTTTCAGCACACAAAAAAAAAGTGACCTGACTGAAATTTGTGGGATTGTATACCTGGATTATTGAACATGAATTTTGTTGTGTTTGATACAATCACATTAAACAAGTATTTTTTTCGGCATCTTTCATAGTTTTTTGATGCCAGCAATATTTGAAATGACACCTGTAATTTGTCTTCTTTCCATC
The DNA here is from genome assembly GCF_014905685.2 of Nematolebias whitei. Lineage (NCBI taxonomy): Eukaryota > Metazoa > Chordata > Actinopteri > Cyprinodontiformes > Rivulidae > Nematolebias > Nematolebias whitei. Next base: position 18,047,111 of record NC_056503.1, read on the forward strand.
TGTGCACGGCTCTGCGATACTCTGTCCTGGCCGCATGAGTGTTGCATAAAATCGGTTTGTGGCGCAAAAAGGTAGAGTGCAGCTACAGCATGCTCTCTCAGGACATTATTACATGCAGTGTCCTCTCAGTGAGAACTGAACTAGGCAAAAGAGCCTTACCCTTCTCTGCTCCTGTTTCCTGGAATGCCTTGCAAAAGGATTTGAAACTCTCGACCTTGACCTCTCTAAGTGGCTTTAAACAACTGTTAAGAACCAATGCAGACATGTTCCTGATTTTAGTTTTCTACACTGCCTCATAATCTAGCTGTTTTTTTCGCTACATTTCCTTTTAATTATAATTTTGTTTTCAATTGTAAAAAAAAAAAAAACCTTTGTATACATCGTTTGTGACTGTCAATTGTTGTCATTATTGTCCGCTATTGTCATCTCTCTTTGTTAAAATCCAGGTCTTGTAAAGGAGTCCTCGTAGCTCAATGGGACTAACCTGTTTAACTAAAAGTTGAATGAATGAAAACAAAGGTTGGAGACCAGGACCGAGTGGGACTTCTTTTCAGCCCTGGCGTTTCATGCCTCAGACTGGCCCATTTTAGATCACAACCTATTTTTATTCAAATCATATAATTTTAACCTTACAAGTTAACATTAAGTGCACTGTTCTTTAAAGCCTTGTGATTCAGTGTATTTTTCTAAACTATTTCCATTTCAGTGCAAGTAAGGGTTGCTTCATGTAAATTTATTTCAACATGAGTGCACATCTCCAACATTATTCTCTACATCACATTCTTTTCAACAATATCAGAATATATATTCTGTTCAAATAAGTCTTCACATATATTCAAACCTTAAAAAAGAAAAGAATAAATAAAAATATAAAATATTAAATTTAAAAAATAAAATAACGTGTTGCACTTTCTAATAACACTATCATCATTTTTCCTCTGAAGGAAACAGTTCTATCTCGAACGTTCGAGAGTGAGAATGAGTTAAAGGGCAACTCCAACACTTTTCTTTACATCATTTTCTGCTGTTTTGCTGAGTTCTAGAATTGAACCTCTCAAGGTGGCTGCATGTTGGCAGAGCTGCTATTCATTCTGAGATATTGCTTTTGAAAACTTTAATTCCTCCTTTTTCTGTATGTAAGATCCATGCTGCTGATCTCTTGCCTTTATTCTGCTTATTCATGTTCGGGTTGCTGTTTGAATGATTTACAGTACTAGTGTTTAGCGTACATCTTAGACGTTTAGCGTTTCTATTAGCATATATCTTAGTGTATATCTTAGATCCTTATATTATGTTTCTTTTTGTACATTATACTTTTGCTATTTTGGGGTGTAACTGGGACCTTAAGTACACAATTTCGTACCACCTCATGTACCACATGTGATGCAAATGACAATAGAGATACTTGAACTTGTAAATCTCTTTTTTCAGATGATTATTTCATTGGTGTCAGAATCATTTGTAATGTGGAGGGGGAACACTGGTGAGGAAGTCTGCAGGTCCACCTCCAGAAAATTCTGAATGCCGTATATTTCCTGCATTCTGGTGTATTTTAACGGGTTGTTAAACATTTACATTTACATAAGTAAACGGTTGATTCAAGAAATATTTTAGAGAGCATGGCACAAAATGTTTAATTTTTAGTTTATTGGTTACTTTTGGCTTTTCCCTCTTCAGGGGTTGCCACAGCGAGTTGTCCTCCTCCACCTCTCTCTGTCCTCTGTATCCTCTGTCCTCACTCCAACTACCTCCATGTCCTCTCTAACTGCATCCATATGTCTTCTCTTTGTCTTTTTCCTGGCAGCTGCATTTCTAACATCCTTCTACCAATATACCCACTGTCCCTTTTCTGGACATGTCCAAACCATCTCAGTCTGGTCTCTCTAACTTTATCTCCCAGTTGTTCAACCTGTGCTGTACATCTGATGATCTCATCTTGTCACTCTTAATGAGAACATCAACATCTTCATTTCTGCCACTTACAGTTCATTCTCCTGTCTTTTTGTCCATGTCTGTGTCTCCATACAATATAGCTGGTCTCACCACTGTCTTGTAAACTTTTCCTTTGACCTTTGCTGACACCCTTTTGTCACAAATCACTCCTGAAACTTTTCTCCATCCACTCCATCCTGCCTGGACTCTATTTTTCACCTCTTTACCACACTTCCCATTTTCCTGAATATTGGATCTAAATACGGTACTTGAAGTCCTGCACCTTTGTGACCTCTGAGAAGAACAACTGGTTTGTTCCACTTTGGAGTAAGCTGTTGGGGGAAGAATCAGTTTTGTGTTGTGTGTTTCCTTGACTGATGAAGTCTTCCAGATGGAAGGTGAAACGTTTCAGCACAAAAAAAAAAAGAAACTGTCCAGATGACATGAATGAAAAATGTTGGATAGTAGACCTGGATTATTGAGCATGGACTTTGTTGATTTTTAAAAACATTTTATGTATAAAACAAATTTAGTTTTTTTTTTTTTTTTTTTTTTTAATCAGTGAAGATTAAAAAAAGACAAATAAATGATGCCGGCTTTATCATGAAATCCTGTTTTCAATTTAATGACTTTATTAAATAATCTGTTAATTAAAGTTAACTCAGCTGAAACATCATACAAAATACACAACATTATTGGATCTCTCAGGAATATTTCCCTCAAACATGTTTAAAGAAGAGCAACAACTTTATTCTAAATCACAAATAAGAATAAAACTTTAAAGCAAATGTAGTGGACTAGGCCCATGTCAAACATCTGTTCATCTACACAAAGCTAAAATTGTCAGGATTTGGTGGTCAGGAACGAACCCAGTAGTGCAGACAGGACTCAACTCGGCAGATTACAAAAATAAGTATTTTTAATAGAAAATAAAGAACAAAATAATAGCTGACGTGGCAGCAAGACTTACATGAAAACGGATGGCTCAAAGGGAAACTCAGGGAGGACTCAGGAAACTCAGGGAAGACTCAGAAGACGCAGGAGAACACAGGAGACCCAACGAATACGACCCGACAAAGGAACAACACAGAACAGGAGGCTTATATACAAGGACGAGACCAGACGTGATTACAACAGGTGTGACGAGACACAGGTGGCAACAATTAAACTGACAAGGAAACACTAGGGAAACAGACACAGAGCCAGTAAATAGTACCATCCTTACAAAAATAAAAATAAAAATCTGTATACAAGAAACAAAACCACACATCTAAATTGAACAATAAAAGTAGATACGAGTGCAAATACATCAAAAGATGAAGAAAAACTATAAAATGTTAAATATATATGTTTTTGTAGAATCTGGTTCATGGAGCACTTACCACCAGCTGGTAAGGCGAATTGGATTCTGGGCCCGCCCACTAGAAGCGGTACTGAAGTATATGGAAAAGCAACATGTATGGAGCTGAACCGATTTGAGCTGAACTGAGCCGAGTCAAACCGTTCCGAGCCGTCCCTATGGAAAAGGGGCATTGGTAACAGTATGTCCTTCGTTCCCACAATTCCTCCTCTCTCTCTCCTCCTGGGTGAGGCGACTTCTGCCGAGCTGCATCGGCTTCTTGCTCAGTGGGGGCATGGACACAGAAACAGGTGAGTTTTGAATGAGAGGTGTTTAGACTCACTCCAGGGGCAGGTTGCTCCCTCAGAACTTGTGGACTTGTTTGCATTCTAGTTTTTATATTGCTTAAAAGTAGAGTTCCCTCAACTTATTGGGGTGGCTAATATTAATATTTGGTGGTCAAGGCCACCATTTTACACCCCCTGGCTCCACCATTGTTCCTGGTTGTGGATGAAATTCCTCCCTCTACTTGCCAGGATCCATCACTCTGCATCACCTCAAACAAGCAACGGATTCAAAATGACCTCTGTTCTTCTCCACAGTGTAACTCCTACCCACTTAAATATCTTGCACCAAAACATTGTTTACTTGCATTCTTTGTTCAATTCCAGTGCAATAGTGGATGGATTAAGTGACTTAATTCATTAAATGTCACTAAGGAGACGTTCGACATACACACACACCGCTTCAGTCTAGCTGAGTTCTGCTGTCTCTTTTGGTTCCACTCAAAACTCACACCTGAGCATACCATACCACTTTATTTATAAAGCACTTAAAACAGCAACAAGGCCAACCAAAGTGCTGTACAGACAAAACAACAGGTAACACACAAAGCAAAATACAAAATGAGGTAAATCAGAATATAGACAAAAAAAAAAAAAAAAGCAGGACGTTGACACTTCACCTGTAATTTATTAACCATTCAAGGAAGAACTGGTCTGTGCAGCCATTTCATTGTAAATGTGAAATGGTTTATGGTTCTTATCTGGAACAGCAACAAGTTGGTCATTCGGGGAATATCAAAAACTATTAAGTCAGAGATGGCAGAATAATATTTGTGTTAAACAGGAGGCATAGTGTCTCAAGTAAAATATTACTGAAGGTCAAATTTTTGACAGACTGCCAGTAAAACCTTTCTTAGAAGTTGACTCAATTCTCAGGAACAATAATTAACATATGCGTAACTGTTACTGTAAAGAGAAGAGAACTAAAAAAAAAAGACTGTCAACCTTCATTGTTCATTGGTTGGTGATTTAGCTCCTCCCTGAATGATCTTTCTCTTCTTATTTAAATAAGAACAGAAGAGAGCGTCTTCACATCATCTCTGACATTTTTTGCCATTCACACCAATCCTCACTGAATGAGTTGTTGGAAACCTGAGACTGCTAAAATCCAAAGTTGCATTCAGGTAAATGTTACTTTGTTGTTTGAATAAGAAACATATCAAATGTTGTAAGTAACATGACAGATCTGCAAAATATGAATATTGTTACTTTTGTCTTGTCTGTTGCACACAGGAAAGAAGATCTCTATCACATTTCATTTACAAAAAGAGCTTTATTATTTGCTGTCTTCTTTCTTTAATCTACAGAGTATCTTCTCACCATGTCAGATCAGATGACCCAGTCTTACCATGAAAAAGCCTACGAGTCTCTCGTGAAAGGCCTGAAGCAGCTGGACCTGTGGAGCTCCAGTGTTCCTTGCAACCTGGTGCTGGCTGGAGAAAATGCCTTTCCTGTATTGATGGACAGTGATGGTCATGTCCTCATGGCTGCTTCGCTGTACGGCAGAGGAAGAATTGTGGTCCTGGGCCATGAGCAGTACTTGAGTTTGGCTCCTGATCTGGTAGAGAATGCTCTGATCTGGCTGGGAGGGGGGGAACCTGAAAACATATCATTGGGGGTGCACAAAAACCTGAAAGCAGTTGCTGATAAGCTGAGCAAATCCAACTTCCAAGTCAGTGTTGTTGAGGGCTTTAGTGCAAATCTGGGAGTTAGTGTGTTTGTATCAGATGCCTACCGTGTTGGTGAACATGCAGGAGATCTGGTAGCCTTCATGAAAGCAGGAGGAGGAGTGCTGTTAGGAGGACAAGCATGGTACTGGACTTCACAAAACCCCAACGAAAACCTAATCCTCCAGTTTCCTGGTAATAAAGTCTCAGGGGTGGCAGGGATCTACTTTTCAGCACAATATGCAAAAGGAGAAAACCTGACCATCAGCCCTGAAATCCCAACCTCCTGGAAAACCTTAGAGTAAGTGTTTATTTCTTTCATAGCAAGTTTTAATTTTCTTTATATATTACAAAAACGATTCCACTACAAATACACAGTTTAATAAAACCAGTGTGCAATTTTAAAAAATGTTTGTCATTATTTGTCCATTATGTGTGAATTGTACCAGTCAACATAATGTTACAATAATGTTTGTTTTATTTTTGCATCCACAAACACACCAAAAGTCCAGGCCTGACATAAAAAAAGCTTTTGTTGAATAATGTTTATTGATTTTGAAGTTCATTTGTCATCATCATCCATCGTATAAGATGTGATTCTCTCTATTTTCTTCCTGTAACACAGCTATAAGTTGAGTTTTAAGGAGGATCTGGAGTTTCTGCTGAAAGGGGTCTCAGAGTTTGACACCCGGGGCGATGCTGCTTTCTCTGACGCTCTGATCCACGGCCCTCTTTCCTTTCCCATCGGTGCCACGAACGATGGACATGTGTTCCTGGCAGGATCCTACTTTGGGAAGGGACGAGTTATTCTGACGACACATGAAACCTTTATGGGATCTGAGGTAAAGTTGTAGAAGCATCATTTTGTGCTTTTTTTTTTCTAATTTAATAACATTTTATTTTCACAATACACTAAATATATTGAAAATGGTTATAACTTTGAGGATTGGGTTTCCTCATTAATTTCTCTGTTTTTGTTTTTCTCTGTTTTCTTATTCTGATTTTCAGGTTCTGTTTATTTGTGTGTTTCCTCCTTAGAGCATTGTCTACACTAGGTAGTTTATCTTCTATGTTAATGTCACAATTCTCCCCCTAGTTTACCTCAGAGTTCCCTCTAGACATTTATGTTTTAACTTTGTCATCTGAGACCAGTGATGTTGTCCTGTAAGTCCAGTGCTTTGTTAAATAATGGCATCAGTTGTGGAATCTGTTTTTGGACCCATTCCTTGTGCCCTCGAGAGAATCATGACAAAAATGAAGTTTACATTTTTTTTAACATAAGGCCATTATACATTTTTTGTTTTGAATAAAAAGCTATTTGTGCTTTTTCTTTCATATCATTAATCATTTCCAAATTTTTCTAGAACTTGGCATCATTTTGGAAAAATGTACTTCATTGGCTGGACCAAGGCAGGAATGGGGTCGTAGGATTGAGTCCAAGGGTCAAGATTTTACCCAACTTAGGGTTGGAATGTGAAAAAACACCATTCAGGCAAGACCTGAGTGTTTATGTGTGCACAGTATGGAGTGAAGAAGATCCTGAAAAAATCCAAAACTTTGTGGCAGAAGGAGGAGGCCTGCTGATCGGTGGACATGCCTGGTGGTGGGCAACACAATATCCTGGGCAAAACACACTGCAAGACTTCTCAGGTATGATCTCCTTCCTGTCCTCTCAAACTTCTGCCGGCCAAAGTAGATGGTCGCTCCTCCTGAGCCTGGTACTGCTGGAGGATTCTTCCTGTTAAAAGGGAGTTTTTCCTTTCCACTGTTGCCAGTGTGCTTGATCAGGATGGAAGACTATGAAGTGACGATTCAACACAATATACTGGTTTCTTTAGATAAATGTTTTTTTACTAATTGGCTTTGTGTGTGTGTGTGTGTGTGTGTGTGTGTGTGTGTGTGTGTGTGTGT
>NC_056503.1:18054313-18082435 GCF_014905685.2 Nematolebias whitei
TGTGTGTGTGTGTGTGTGTGTGTGTGTGTGTGTGTGTGTGTGTGTGTACGTGAATGTTTCTGTTCAGTGCCCTGAGATAACTTCTGTTGTGACTTGGTGCTATATAAATAAATTTAATTCAATTGATAATGTATTTCCTAAGTTTGAATTAAAGGATCTATCACCAGGGAAATAGACTCACATTAAGATAGGATTACATAATGTAGAGGGATGACTATATATCACTGGTGAACCATGAGAGTTCTGCGTGGTGCTGGCCGACATCTTTAACACCTCACTTACCCTGGAGACAGTTCCCACCTGCCTAAAGACTGCAACCATCATCCCAGTCACAAAGAGCTATACAGTGACTGGTCTGAATGACTATCGGCCAGTGGCCCTCACCCCGATAGTTGCTAAATGCTTGGAAAAACTGGTCATGACTCACATCAAAACAACCATCAACATCAATGAGGACCCTCATCAGTATTCAGTATGCATACCACAAGAACCGATCAACAGAAGATGCCATATCCTCTGTGGTCCACACTGCGCTCAACCACGTGGAGCAGAAAAACTCTTACGTCCGTATGCTCTTTGTGGACTTCACATCTGCCTTCAGCACCATGATCCCCCAAACACTGTTGGACAAACTATTCACACTAGGACTAAGCCCCTCCATTTGTAACTGGGTACTAGACTTCTTAATAAACAGACCACAATCAGTGAGGATCCACAACCTCTCCTCCTCCACCATAACCCTCAGCACTGGCTCTCCTCAGGGATGTGTATTGAGCCCCCTCCTGTTTACTCTGCTCACATACGATTGTGCAGCTACCCATCCAGGCTGTCACATTGTAAAGTTTGCAGATGATACAACGGTGGTGGGATGCATCACAAACAATGATGAGTCCAGCTACAGACAGGAGGTGGAACACCTGGAGAGCTGGTGCAAAGAAAATAACCTTTACATTAATGTTAAGAAGACAAAGGAGATGGTCATGGACTTCAGAAGGAACAAACTCACCTAAGCCCCCCTGAACATAAGAGGATCTGCAGTGGAAGTGGTCTCCAGCTACATGTACTTGGGTGTACACATGAATGACAACCTCAGCTGGAGCAACAACACGACCAGCCTGATCAAGAAAGCTCATCAGAGACTCTACTTCCTCAGGCAGCTGAGATGAGCTGGTCTGGGAAGCTCAGTCCTCATGTCCTTCTACAGGTGTGCAGTGGAGAGCATCCTGTGTTCCAGCATCAACGTGTGGCATGGAGGCTGCACAGCTGCAGAAAGAAAAGCTTTGCAGAGAGTGGTGAAGGCTGCACAGAAGACTGTTGGAGTCAGCCTCCCCACCATCACAGACATTTACACCTCTAGATGCAGGAAGAGGACCACCTGCATCATGAAGGACCCCACTCACCCAGCACATGCACTTTCTGCCCTGCTCCCCTCAGGAAGGAGGTTAAGGAGCATTAAGTGTAGAACCACTAGACTGAGAAACAGCTTCTACCCTGAGGCTGTTAGACTCATGAATATCTAACCAGAATAATCACTGTGAAAAATCACATCATGTTGCTGCTGATCTGTTTCAATGTTACTGCTGATCTATTTCAATGTTGCTGCTGATCTGTTTCATGTTGCTGTGTTCATGCATGCTCATCTGCTCACACAGACTCATGTTCGTGCTGCTGTTCGACGTAATGGTTTTATGCTATTAGTGCTTAGTGTATCATTTAGTTGATGTCTTTCTTAGTTCATATATTAGATCTTATTACCGTTTTTCTTTTACATTTTATTGTTGGATGTAACTGGGTCCCTGCGTACATAATCTCATTCCACCACATGTACCATGAGATGCGAATGACAAATAAATCTCTCTGCCTTTGACCCTGATCTAAAGCTTAACTGAACTTTTTAACCTCTTTCAACCAGCTGGTCAGCGTGAGGTCAAATGGCCATATGCGGCAGGTGCAGTATGGCAAGCCTTGTTTGCATATATTGGATCGTCGGCCGCAGGCGTTCCTGACACAATAAAAAACCCGACAGCGACCTGGCCCACACATTAAGCACATTATTATGGCCCGACCTGGTCCGAATCTGGGTCTGGCCGGGCTCCGGGTTTGGATTAGTAATGACAGCTCTAACTCTCACCTGATCATCATTCCACTGACTGAAACCACCAAATTAACTGATAATCCTAGAGGTTCAGATATTTTTGCCGCTCACAAGTATGCAATATTGGATAATTTTCCTCAATAAGTAATTGACCAAGTATATTTTTGTCTAATTTGTTTAATGAGGTTCTCTTTATCTACTTTTAGGACTTGTGTGAAAAGCTGATGTAGTTTTAGGTCATATATATGTAGAAATATAGAAAATTTTAAAAGTTTCACAAATTTTCAAGCATCGCTGTATGTCCAAGTACATGTGATTTCAATAAGTCAAACTGAAATTTAATGGTAACTTGCAGAATGTACTTTTTCTGTAGAATTTCATCATGTGATGAAATCAAAACACAACATTAATATTGAAAATTATCAGTGTATTATAAAACTAAATTTGATATTCAACCTTCATTTTTTTAGAGCAAAACAAATTTCTCTGGCTTTTTGAATTCACAGGTTGCAGTTGAATGCATATATATATATATATATATATATATATATATATATATATATATATACATACATATATATAGTAGTAATAAACTATTAACTGTATTTTCATGAATAAAAAATTAATGTCTTGATCATATGCAAAGTAGTTTACTGACACCCCCCCCCACACACACACACACACACACACACACAAACTACATTGAAACTATTTATTTTAGATACATCCATCCATCCATCCATTTTCTTTACCCGTTTATTCCATTTTGGGTCACGGGGGTCGCTGGTGCCCATGTCCAGCAATCACTGTGCGAGGGGTGGGGTACACCCTGGACGGGTCGCAAGTCCATCACAGGGCCACATAGAGACAAACGAGACAAACAACCATTTACTCTCTCACTCACACCTAGGGACAATTTAGAGTTACCAATCAGCCTAACATGCATGTTTTTGGACTGTGGGAGGAAACCGGAGTACCCGGAGAAAACCCACGCATGCACGGAGAGAACATGCAAACTCCACCCAGAAAGGCCCCTGGACCGGGGTTTGAACCAAGGACCTGCTCGCTGAGAGGCAGCAGCTCTACCAGTTGCGCCACCGTGCTGCCCTATTTTAGATACAATAAATGTTAAAATAATTTTTAAATTTAACGTTTCATATGTGCTGAATTCTTAGTATTTCTCTAAAGGTGTTGAAGGCCCAGAGGTGTTCCCTACTGCCATATAACTACAGACATTTTTTTTCTGACTTGCTTTAGACCAGTGCTTCTCAATTATTTTCTGTAAAATATATAAGTACAGTCCATTTACCATTTGATACTGAAAAATAAAATAAAATATAATCAATAAATAAAAATAAATTCAAATTAATCGGGAACATTTTAAGTCAAGAGTTATACAAACACTTTGACCTAAAAAACAAAAAGTAATAAAACAATTTGGGCAGATTTTATTTTTTTTTATCAAAATGAGGAAGTCAGGATCAATGAGCACGCTCATCAATTAAACTAAAACATTTGTCAATGCAAAAGAAGAAAGAGGAAGCAGGTGTCACTCTCTGAGTTTACTCTTTGTTGCATGCGTGCTGTGAGTGACGTCAAGAGCACATTGAAAAAAAACACATGCAGCGCCACGGAGGTGTCAGAGTTATTTATTTATCATCTCAGCCGCAAAGGGGAGGGACGTGGTTCAAGCATGGCTCCCAAAATGACAAGGTAGCAATATTTGTTCATAACTTTATTGTTAGTAAGTCTAAGAGATACGAACAAACAGCTGCTGGAATGCACACAACAAAATGAAATGGTGAAAAAAGAAACTAACTCCTTGCAGCAAAAAAAGCATGTTCCTCAGGGTCACATCCCAACACCACCCCACCAAACCCCACCCCCAGCATTGCCCCAGCCCCCCTGGGGGGCACGCCCCACTATTTGAGCTGGACTTCTCTAGACAAAGCCGGACGCTTTCTTTCCCTCTCCTGCCTCCCTTCTGCTTTTGCTCTTGTCCTGTGAGTCTCTCAGTGCCTCTCTTTGCACATCTTCTGAATCATAAATTATGGATCTGGTCAGCTGGTCTCTCTACACAATTGATAAAATTTTCTTGATGAGAAGACAGGGTGAAGGAGAACACCTCATAATTGGATTTATGATAACAGGGTTTCTGCTTTTTGAATCGGCGGGTACCTGGGATATCGACAAATTAGGAAGACGTCGGCAGCAGTTTTGGCAATAATGAGGCTGCCTGCCTTATATGATGGATTACTCTGTGCTTTGAGCGCTCAGACTCTGATGCTTTGTGAGCTAAACTATAAGCTGGATGCAATTTCTGAGAATCGCAGACCACTTGTGGCTCCTAGAACTCGCTGGCATGAAGGAATCGACCTCGGAGAAGGCTACAAGTACGGACTGGCAGACTGACCACGAATTTGGCTGTTTGGATTTGTCATTGGGTGTCTCAGCAGAAACTATGAAGGCAGACAGGAAATCAATAGAGTTGGCCTGTCCCAAATCAATCGTTGTTTATCTGAAACTGGTTCCCCAGTCTTGGACACTCGTGTGAAGAGAGGGGCGAAGCTGCCAACTGATCACTACCTGGTGGTGAGTTGGCTCCGATGGTGGGGGAGGATGCCGGTCAGACCTGGCAGACCCAAACGTATTGTGAGGGTTTGCTGGGAACGTCTGGCAGAGTCTCCTGTGAGACGGAGTTTCAACTCCCGCCTCCGGGAGAACTTTGAACATGTTCCGAGGGAGTTGGGGGACATTGAGTCTGAGTGGACCATGTTTCGTGCCTCTATTGTCAAAGTGGCTTACCAGAGCTGCGGCCGCAAGGTTGTCGGTGCCTGTCGCGGCGGCAACCCTCGAACCCGATGGTGGACACCGTCGGTGAGGGATGCTGTCAGGCTGAAGAAGGAGTCCTATCGGCCTTTTTGGCCTGTGGGACCCTGGAAGCAGCTGATGGGTACCGGCAGTCCAAGCGACATGCGGCTTGGGGTGGTTGCTGAGGCAAAAACTCGGGCATGGGAGGAGTTCGGAGAGGCCATGGAGAATGACTTCTGCACGGCTTTGAGACAATTCTGGTCCACCATCCGGCGTCTCGGGGGGGGGGAAGCGGTACGCCACCAACACTGTTTATAGTGGGAGTGGTGTGCTGCTGACCTCAACTCGGGATGTTGTGGGTCGGTGGGTAGAATACTTTGAAGACCTCCTCAATCCCACCGGCACGTCTTCCACTGAGGAAGCGGAGCCTGGGGAATCTGGGTTGGACCCTCCAATCTCTGGTGCTGAAGTCACCGAGGTGGTTAAAAAGCTCCTCGGTGGCAGGGCCCCAGGGGTGGATGAGATTCGCCCAGAGTTCCTTAAGGCTCTGGATGTTGTAGGGTTGTGTTGGCTTACGCGACTCTGCAATATTGCGTGGACATCGGGGGAAGTTCCCCTGGATTGGCAGACCGGGGTGGTGGTCCCCCTATTCAAAAAGGGGGACCGTAGAGTGTGTTCCAAATACAGGGGAATCACACTCTTAAGCCTCCCTGGTAAGGTCTACTCGGGGGTTCTGGAGAGGAGGGTCCATCGGATAGTCGAACCTCAGATTCAGGAGGAGCAGTGCGGTTTTCGTCCTGGCCGTGGAACACTGGACCAGCTCTACACTCTCAGTGGGGTCCTGGAGGGTGCGTGGGAGTTTGCCCAACCAGTCTACATGTGCTTTGTGGACTTGGAGAAGGCGTTCGACCGCATCCCTGGGGGGGGGGGGGGGGGGTGGGGGGGGTACTCTGGGAGTATGGGGTACCGGGCCCTTTGATATGGGCTGTTAGGTCCCTGTATGACCGGTGTCAGAGCCTGGTCCACATCGCCGGCAGTAAGTCGGGCTTGTTCCCGGTGAGAGTTGGACTCCGCCAAGGTTGCCCTTTGTCACCGATTCTGTTCATAACTTTTATGGACAGAATTTCTAAGCGCAGCCAAGGTGTTGAGGGGATCCGTTTTGGTGGCCTTAGGATTGCGTCTCTGCTTTTTGCAGATGATGTGGTCTTATTGGCTTCATCAGATCGTGATCTACAGCTTTCGCTGGAGCGGTTCGCAGCCGAATGCGACGCAGCCGGGATGAAGATCAGTTCCTCCAAATCCGAGGCCATGGTCTTGAGCCGGAAAAGGGTAGAGTGCCCTCTCCGGGTCAGGGAGGAGGTCCCACCCCAAGTGGAGGAGTTCAAGTATCTTGGGGTCTTGTTCACGAATGAGGGAAAAATGGAGCGTGAGATCGATAGGCGGATAGGTGCAGCATCTGCAGTGAAGCGGGCGCTGTACAGGTCTGTCGTGGTGAAGAGAGAGCTGAGTCAAAAGGCGAAGCTCTCAATTTACCGATCGATCTATGTTCCCACCCTCATCTATGGTCACGAGCTTTGGGTTGTGACCGAAAGAATGAGATCTCGGATACAAGCGGCCGAAATGAGTTTTCTCCGCAGGGTGTCTGGGCTCTCCCTTAGAGACAGGGTGAGAAGCTCGATCATCCGGGAGGGACTCAGAGTAGAGCCGCTGCTTCTCCATGTCGAGAGGAGCCAGTTGAGGTGGCTTGGGCATCTGTTTAGGATGCCTTCTGGACGCCTCCCTTGTGAGGTGTTCCGGACACGTCCCAACGGAAGGAGGCCCAGAGGAAGACCCAGGACACGCTGGAGGGACTATGTTTCTCGGCTGGCCTGGGAACGCCTCGGGATTTCCCCGGAAGAGCTGGCCCAAATGGCTGGGGAGAGGGAAGTCAGGGCCTCCCTCCTTAGGCTGCTACCCCCGCGACCCGACCCCAGATAAGCAGAAGAAAATGGATGGATGGATGGATGGATGGTTCCTCGGTTTGGCCTTGGATAGCCCAACTTATCTCAAATTGCTTCTGGAGGATATGTAAATCATGAAGCTTTGCCCCCCCCCACAAAAAAAAACATACATATAAAATCTACATTAAAAAAGGTGCAACATATTCACAAAGACTTAACATATATCGCACAAATACAACAGAAGCAAAGCCAAAAGTGACATTGTACCCGAATTTTGACTCCCACTGTCAAATAAAATTAATCATTTAAGTATCCTGATGCATACTCAATAATCCAGGTAGAAAAATCTAAAAAAGTTAAATCTGGTCCTCTGGACATTCAAAAAAACAAAACAAAATTGGCAGCTCAGAACACCACATACAGAACACCATGGACTTTGTGGACAAGGTGAGGGAGATCATCATGGAGACTGATGAAACAATGGTCTCTTTTGATGTCACATCACTATTTACATGCATTCCTGTTGATGATGCAGTAGAGGTGGTCAGTTTAAAATTAAAATCAGACACCACTCTGAGCAGCAGGACCACACTTTCCACAGAACAACTGTGTCAACTCTTGAAACTGTGCCTGCAGTCAACCTACTTCACATATGGGGAGCAATATTATAGGCAGAAACATGGGTGTGCTATGGGGTCTCCAGTTTCTCCTATTGTTGCCAACCTGTACATGGAGGAGGTAGAAAAGAGAGCCTTGACGTCCTTTTCAGGGACACCACCAAGTCATTGGTTCAGGTATGTTGACGACACCTGGGTTAAAATCAAATCTCAGGAAGTCCAACATTTTACTGACCACATCAACTCTGTGGATAAATACATCAAGTTCACACGAAAAGATGTAAAAAATGGCAGGTTGGCTTTCTTGGACTGTGAGGTCTCAGTCTGTGATAGAGGACATTTGCAAACTGAGGTGTACCGCAAACCCACCCACACAGACCAGTATTTGCAGTTTGACTCCCATCACCCTTTGGAGCACAAGTTAGGAGTCATCAGGACTCTGTATCACAGAGCAGACAGCGTCCCCACTAGCTCAGGAGCCAGGCAGAAGGAGAAATCCCACACAAGACAGGCTCTAGAGCAATGTGGATATCCTAACTGGGCCTTCCTGAAAGCAGAAAAGAAACCCAAACAGGACTCCAGTCAGCCAACAGGTGAAAAGGAGGAACCCAGACCCAGACCAGTGGTCATTCCATATGTTGAGGGAGTATCAGAGAAACTGAGACGTTTATTTTCTAAACATAACGTCCCAGTGGCTTTTAAACCCCAAAATACATTACGGCAAAGACTGGTTCATCCCAAAGATCCAGTCCCCCGGCACAAAGAGAGCAATGTTGTGTATGCTGTTCAGTGTCAGGAGGGCTGTGATCAGTCTTACATCGGGGAAACAAAACAGCCACTGGCCAAAAGGATGGCCCAGCACAGAAGATCAACATCATCAGGCCAGGACTCTGTGGTCTACACTCATCTCCAGGCCAGCGGTCACTCTTTCAGGGATGAAGATGTTCACATCCTGGACAGAGAGGAACGATGGTTTGAGAGAGGAGTAAAGGAGGCCATCTTTGTGAAAAGAAATCGTACATCGTTAAACAGGGGTGGAGGCCTCTGGGTTCAACTGTCCCCCTCTTACAATGCTGTGATTGCTAGTATCACTCAGCCCTCTGTGAACAGTGTTTTGCTTTCTGATAAGCAAAGGTAACCACTGGAAGTAGCGATAAGCCCCTTTGCTTGCAGTCTCTCCTCCAAGGGGTCCGGAAACTAACTTCAGTGCCGTGGTATTACCTGCAGCTGTCTAAAGTAGCCTCATTAAGGCTGCGACGAGGTGATTCATCCAGAATATTAACAACCTTAAATCCGTAAGTCACACCCTGATCTCACTCTGTTACCTCGAACCTCCAAGTAGCAGGGATGGGTCTTCTGGTCCAGAGAAACTCACGTTGTGGCCGCTCACCTCTTATTTTAGCGTTACAATTGTTAACTGTTCTGGTAATCTTTAGGGCTCTGGAACTGGGCAGAAGGGTGTTGTCACTCACTAGCTAATGAACCTTTCAAAACCTCCTCTTTTAATGTTGTTAAGTGAACCAAGCATTACCATGTTTTTGTTCAATAAGGGTGAAATAATAGTCCAGATTTATACGTTTTGCTTTGATTTAATCAACAATTCGCGCAGGGGTACAGCAACAGGCACAATTTTATAATGATTAATTTTCATGATTACACAGGATACACTTTCTTCACTAAAATAAGGTAATGGAATCTTCCTGCTGACTTCTAATCCCCAAGAGCCCTTGGGGATTTTGTGAACACTACCTTCACTCGGGCCTTTCACACATCAAGCCAAAAGAGGTTCTCTCTCAACTCTCTCATGAACCAGAAACACCTCCGAGCAAAACCCACTAGTACCCAGTTTAATACTCCCGAATTTATCCTGTATGCTAAATTTCCAATCTGATGAATTAATTTATTTAGACCAGAAGGACAGGGTAGTCCGCTTACCATGATTCTGAGGTGACCCTCAGAGAATCTTTGTGACGGCAAATGGCATATTTCCCGTTTTCTAGGAGAGAAATACGGGCCAACCCAATTCAGGAGCAGCTTATGCCAAATTGAAGAAATCAGAGCTTTGGATGAGCCAAGCTTTTCTTAGAAGTAGGACACCTCTCCGGTCTGCTGTGGCAAGTGAAGATTTAAATCCAATCCCATTTCAGTGAGAAGAGAAGTAATCCCAGCCTTGTCTCAAACCGATAAAATCCAACTTCTTTCGGGCGTCTCTGATCCTCTGACTGCTTCCAGCTTGTAGTTCCTCCTGCTCGACTCTTCGACTCAGCTTTTGACCAAGTTTCATCAGTTCAGTCTGTATTTAAAGACCCCTTTTTCCCTCCTCCTCTTAAGGAGGGGTTTTTGGAAAATTACATCATCTTTTTTCCAGTAACTGGTCTGTTGTTTTGCACCTCAACCGGTTCAGACCAGTTTTCGGGTACTTTCCAGAACTTTGAGAAAAACAAGCTGGTTCCTGTTATTTGCTCAGAAGTGCATCACCACAAGATGAGTTGAAATGAACCTCCTGACCTTCTGTTCTCTTTCTCCTTGCTTAAGGCAAGTACAGACCTGTCTTTAGACAGGCATGTCCAGACTTGTCTATTGGTTACATCAGACGGTTACATTAGGCCTCGGTTCTTGCTCTTTTCACTTCAACACTTTTCCAAGTAAATCACACAATCATACAATGGATTATACAATTCTTATAAATCAATACATTTCATTAGTTGATTATTTGTTGATTATTAGTAAAACAGTAAAACACTTTTGATTGCACATTATTATATTTAGCTTGATTTAAAGCAGAAGTTCAGTCCTTTTGTTTTCAGCTGCTGAGGAGAACTTTGATCAGGCTTCACCTTTATTAAAGCTGGTTGTCTGCTATATCATCACTCAGACACCAGGTTTATCGACAACAGTAAACAGCCATCAGTGTGCTAATGATCCATTGTTAGGCTGATGGTCCTTCTTGAGCATGTGATCAGCTGGTTTTGGTTGTCAGCAGCAAAACTGGTTGATCCACTCTGAGACGGTGCTATTTAAGAGACTGGGCTGAATACAGCTCCTCAGACTGAGGAAGTCTCTCGGATGAGGGACAAAACGTTTCTACATTTTTTTGTTGATTTGCTTTGTTTTGTTTTTTTGAATGTCCAGAGGACCAGATTTAACTTTTTTAGATGAATCATTTAAGGTTTTAAGGATCTGGGTGTCAAAAATGTGCATTTACTTTGTTTCAGGAAACAAGATCTTGAACAAAATGGGCTTAAGCGTGTTGAAGGAAACCATTAATAATGGTGTTTTTAAAGCTCCTGAGCCAAGTCAAGCTAATGACTTCCACTTCCGTCATCTTCTGCATCACTTTGCTGGTCATGTTTTTGAAAGCAGCAAACTTACCAAGCAAGATGAGGACCACTTTAAAAAACTGGAAATGGAGTGTGGCTGCTTTTTGAGTATGAAGGCTTATGACAGCATCTCCTATACACAGATTTTATCCATCCTCACTGACATCTTGAAGTCATGCATGCCACAGGTGGGTAACATGATGCTTTTTTAATGTTTTTTTTTTTTTTTTAAGATTGTTGATCTATAAAAATCATATAGTCCGTCATTACCAAAAACAACGGGCAAAACAAATAAAAGCTTGACAATGTAAAATAGTTTGCAACTGAGAGCAAAACATAATAGCAAGCGGCAGTGAATGAACTTTTATTGAGACTGTTCTTATTTTGTGATCACTTGAGACATGGGAATTAGGCAGTGATGAACAGTGACTACAAGAGTTGAGCCTTCAGTCACCTTGTAACAACCTATAACATGATGACACTAAAGAAGTTGAGCTGTGAGCTTCTTTCATCACTTTATTTTCAGTTTCACAATCCAAGTACATTCTGGGTAAAGCTTTCACCAATTTTATAAATCATATATCATCATTATTATTATCATATATATGAGACTTATGGTGTCATTTTTAAACAGACAACACCCAAAACATAAATGCCAACCTAACACTAAACCGAAAAACTAGCAGGAACAACCCAACTGAACACACAACCTGAAAAAGCCCGCCCATTTCTGTCCCAAGATTACCCAGAAGGCCCTGCAGCTCACAGTCTCTTGCTTTCAGGTACAACATGGACTTTCAGTAATTGAAACTGAAATTTACCAGTCACCCACAGAACTTACTGTTTCTGAATAATTGAATCATGTAATGAAACCAAAATGTAACTGATACAGAAACTTATCTAAATCTAAATGGGGTTTTTCACCTTCGTTTTTTTAGAACATCAATAAGTTCAGATTTTTCAATTTACATGCTGTAATCAAATGCATCACAAATCAACAGTTTAAAAAAGTATACACCTTGCAAGGCCTTCTTGAAGGTTCTGTTTTGGACCCACCCACTCTACATCAACATTGTGATTGGTTAATTGTTCCATCAGTTGGGACAATTAATCAGCTTATTCTAAAGTCAGGTCGCAACGGCAGCAGCTTGAGCAGGGATGCCAAGACATCTCTTTCCACAGTCATCTTTTCCAGATCTTTTGGGAGGCACCCAAGACGTTCCTAGGCCAATTGAGAGATGTAGTCTCTCCAGCATGTCCTGGGACTTCCCCAGGTTTACTCCCAGTCCGACATGCCCGACGCACCTCCCTAGAGAGGCACTCAGAAAGCATTCTTACCAGATGCTCGAACCACCTCAACAGACTCCTTTCGATGTGGAGGAGCAGCGGTTCTACTCCGAGTCTCTCCCGGATAACTGAACTTCTCACTCTATCTCTAAGGGAGAGTCCAGCTGCCCTTTGGAGAAAACTCATTTTAACCGCCTGTATCCATGATCTAATGCTCTTGATCACTACCCAGAGTTTGTGACCATAGGTGAGGATAGGAACAAAAACTTATCAGTAAACAGAGAGCTTTTCCTAACAGCTCAGCTCCCTCTTCACTACAACAGACCGACACAGAGTCGGCAATACTGTAGACACTGCACAAATCCATCTGCCAATATCATGCTCCATTCTTCCCTCACTGGTGAACAAAACCCCAAGATACTTAAACACCTCCACTGGAGGCAGAACCTCAACCTCGACCGGAAAAGAGCAATCCACACATGTCCGACTGAGGACCATGGCCCCAGATTTGGAGGTGCTGATTCTCATCCCTGCTGCTTCACACTTGGCTGAGAACTGCTCCAGTGAGAGATGAATATCATGGCATGATGACACCAACAAGACCACATCATCTTCAAAGAGCAGATAAGGAATCCTGAGGCCACTGAACAGGACTCCATCTGCCCCCTGGCTACATCAAGAAAATCTGTCCATAAAAGTTATGAACAGAATCGGTGACAATGGTTGGAGTCCAACTCCCACCCTGAAGACGTCTGACTTACTCCTGGCGATGTGAACCAAACTCTCACACCGCTTAGGGACCGAACAGCCCATAGAAATACATCCCAAATCCCATATTCAAAGAGCAACCCCCACAGTGTACCTCAAGGAACACAGTCAAAAGCCTTCTCCAAGTCCACAAAACACATGTAGACTGGATGGGCAAACTCCCATTACCCCTTGAGGACCCTAGTGAGAGTAAAGATCAGATCCAATGTTTCATGAACAGGACAGAACTGGCATTGTTCCTCCTAAATCTTTCAACCAATTATCTGACTCGCTTCTCCAATGCCCCTAAATAGACCTTACCAGGGAGGTTAAAGAGAGTTATGCCCCTATAATAGGAGCACACCCTCCAGTCCCCCTTTCTGAAAAGGGGAACCACCACCCAGTCTGCCAGTCCAGTGGCACTGTCCCTGATGTCCACACAATGTTGCAAAGGCGTGTTTACCAAGACACCCCCACAATGTCCAGAGCCTTAAGGAAATCAGGGTGAATCTCATCCATCCCCAGAGCCCTGTGGCCACTGAGCTTTTTCACTACCTCGGCAACCTCAGCCACGGTTATGGACAGACAACCCCGAAATCCCTCAACTCAACTTCCTACATGGAAGACATGCTTGTGGGACTGAAAAGGCCTGAGAAATATTCCTTCCACCTCTCAACTATATTACTGGTTGAGGTCAACATATCCCCACCTTCACTGAACACAATGTTAGTAAAATGCTGCTTTTCATTCCTCAGCTGCCTGATGGTTTGCCAGAATCTCATCGGAGACCAACTGAGAGTCTCTATCCAAGGCCTCACTGAACTTCTCTCACATATGAGCTTTTGTCTCAGTAACAGCAAAGGCTGTGGACCATTTATCATACCATACCACTTTATTTATAGAGCACTTAAAACAGCAACAAGGCCAACCAATGTGTTGTACAGCAGAAAATAACCAGGCAAAACACAGCAAAACATAACATAAAGTAAAATAAAAATATAGATAATAATAACTTAATGGCCAACACAGTATTATACAGACAGGTTCAAAACAGATCACACAATGTTAAAAGCCAGGGAATAAAAGTGGGTATTTAAAAACTGTGAGTGAGGGGGCCTGCCTGACGAGGAGTGGTAACTCATTCCACAGTCTTGGGCCTGCAACAGAGAAGGCCCACTGGTACTCCTCAGTTGCCTTCAGAATCCCACCAGCCAACAAGGTCTAATAGGACTCATCTTCTCCAGCTTAACAGCCTCCCTAACCTGGGGTGTCCACCACCGAGTTTGAGGATGAGCACCGCAAGAAGTACAGACAACATTGCGGCCACAGCCCAAGGCAGCTACCTTAACAATTGAGGTGCAGAACATGGCCCACTCTGACTCAATGTCCCTCGCCTCAGCTGGGATGCAGTTAAAGTGCTGCCGAAGGTGTGGGTTGAAGATCTTTCTGATGGGTTCTTCTGCCAGGCTTTTCCAGCAAACCCTCATTACATGTTTGGGGCTAGAGGATCTGTACAGCATCTTCCCCTGCCATCTGACCCAACAGACTCCCAGTTGGTGATCAGATGACAGCTTAGCTCCTCTCTTCACCCAAGCATCTAAATCAAACTGCCACAAATCAGGTGACAAACTACAAAGTCAATCATCGATCAACAACCTACGGTGTCCTGGTGCCAAGTGCACTTATGGACACCCTTGTGTTCAAACATGGTGTTTGTGATGAACAAACTATGACTGGCACAGAAGTCCAACAATAGAACAAAGCCCGGGTTCAGATCAGAGAGGCTGTTTCTCCCAAGTACACCCCTCCAGGTCACAGTCATTATCCACGTGGGCTAAAAGTTGACCCAGACAAGTTCATTGCCTCTCACCACAAGCAACATCAGTTCCAGAGCCCAGGCTGTGCATCAAGGTGAGCCCAGCCACAAGTATATCTAGTTGGTTCCTCTCAAACTCACGCACAAGCTCAGGCTCCTTCCCCACCAGACAGGTTACGTTCCACGTACCAAGAGCCAGCTTTGGTAAGCCAGGGTCAGAGCACCAAGGCCCCCATCCACAGCCATTGCCCATAGCATCATGCATCCAACTTGTATGACCCCTCCTGCAGGTGTTGGGCCCACAGGCAGGGCCAGATTAACACTTCACTGTACCCTGGGCAACGATCTTCAAGGGCCCCATCATCACGACCCCAGAATCACCATAATCTGGCAAAATACAGAATAAATTATCATAATATACAGTAAATATACTTCAAATTCTAACTATCAAGTGTGTTTTTATGTATAAAATTTCAAATGCTCATTGACACAAATCATCAAGATTGAATTAAGTTGAACACACTTGAAGTTGAACATCATATGACACCATATGTGTACTTGTTTAGTAATGTGTTGGCCACTGGTGTCAGAAGCATATAATGTGTGTGGGGGGGATACACTGAGGGGGAGGTCTGGGGGTCCTCCCCCAGAAATTTTTGAATAAAGTAGATGCCATTTCCTGCATTCTGGTGTATTTTAATGGTTGTTTAACATCTAGTTTTACCTACATAAGTAAACACTTGGAACGCCTTGGGATTCCCCTGGAGGAGCTGGTCCAAGTGACTGGGGAGAGGGAAGTCTGGGCCTCCCTACTTAGGCTGCCACCCCCTGCGGATGGATGGAAGTAAACACTTGATTCAGTAACTATTTTAGAGCTAATGGCACAACAAGAAGTAACCTGATCAACAGCTGATTCAATGAATAAAAAAATATATATTCAAAGGTGACGATTTGATGCCCAAATTGAAATTAAATGCCTGTAACTTAGTTGACTTCAAATGCAATAAGATTATCAATGAATGTTTGCGACAAAGGATTTATTGATTATAACAAAGATTCCTTCAAGAAACTTCCCAGTATAAATCATAAAACCAGAATGACTTCTGCTCATTCTAAATTCGTCAAATGGCCACAATCTCCTAAAGTGAAGGAGAATCATTTTAAAATAATAAATAAGATATATCCTGTAGCCATGTTTCTGCAAAGAAGATTTACATTTGAGGTTGATTTGTGTGTCTTTTGTAAATCAGAAGATGAATCCCTCGAGCAATTTTTTTTTTCATGTCAATACAAAGTGTTTGGTCAGACATCAGAAACTGGATTAATCTCAAATTTAACATTCCTTCTTTTGATGCTGATGACATTTTACTTTGTGGATAACTTAAGTTCAGCTTTCTCTGATGCCATAAATATAGTTATAGCAAAGTACAACATTCACTGAAGTAAGAGGAGGGATAATAAGCCTTCCTTCCTGTTTTATGAACGATTTTAAGTCATAATATTCTTCATTAAGTAGATTAAAAATATGCAAAACTGCTAAAATCATCTCACAACAGATACAAACTTATTGTTTTAATTAAAACGATGTTTCTCAAGAAAAAAAAAACTGATGAGCTTGTCAGCAGGGTAGAGGCATGGTCACCAGGTGCTTGCAGACGAGCCCCTCCTGTAAGCCTGACTCCTGGGTGGGGCCCTGGTAACCCAATCCATGCAAGGGACACTGAGCTCCTTATTGTTGTTTGTCCATAAAAATCTTTGGAACCACTCTTTGTCTGGCCTGTCACCAAGAACCAATCTGCCTTGGGAGACCCTACCAGTGGCAATTATAATTGTCCCAGACAGCTGAGCTCCTTGATTCATGTAGGCGCACAAGCTCCTCCACCACGATAAGTTGCAATGTATAAAATGGATATAGAAGACAACTTTTAATGCAACATTTCATATGTGCTAAATTTGTAGGCCTGCTCTGAAGGCATAGAAGGCCTTTAGGGACCCACACTGGAGTTAGTGCACTGATGTCGTTCCCAAACATTTTTTACCTTTTTTAGTATGCATACCTTTGATGTTTATCACATTTTTTTCCACTTCACAACCACAAACCTTAAAGCATGATAATATACAGATGTTTTCAAAGTTTTTTGTATGAATTTCATTTCAAGGTGAGTGAGCAGAACCCAGTGAGGAGTCCCCAGGGCCACATGCTTCTTAATTTGGCAACCAAAGTGTTTGATGTTTCCCTAAATCAGCATGCCCTCCTGCCCTTTCTCATTGAGAACATCCCAACTCTACCTGTTGTCAACAACCTAAAGCTGAAGATTAATGCCCAAACAGCAGGTCAGTTCTTATGGTTGGCTATAAATGAGTAAGTTATATAGTATATAAAATCTCCTCCTACTGTTGTATGTCACAACAGCTGGGTGTTACATAGTATTAGCATGGGAAAAAAACAAACTTTTTTCCTGTTTTACATGGATGAATTTGATACTTTTTTGCTTGTATGGTAGAAAATAAAGAGTGGATCAGTACTGGTTTCTACCTTTCTCCTGGCTTGAAGACCTGGGTGACATTGTCACCAAAGCTTGTTAACAGGAAATGGATGGTAGTGTACATGAACTCAAAGTACTACTGTGATTATACTTAACGCATGTTCCTAACAATGTAACACATGGTTTATATCTTTAAAGGTCCAGATTGGCTGTCAAAGTGATAAACTGAATAAAGGAAATTTGTTCAGGGCACCCAATGTTATTAAGAAATTCTTAGTGACATCAGAAAGGATGCAAGTTAGGAACTTGTGGGGTGGACTTCTATATCTAGTGGCTCCACCTAATGTAAAGGTGGAGGAGGAAGAGGTTGTGGTGGAGATGGCTGTGTCTGCTCCTTACTACAAGTCTGGTGAGTTATAAATTTCATTATGCAAAAAACTTACTGAGAAACTGTATGCAGTGTATCTGTCTGACTGCTTGTGTTGTGTTTTCAACTCCTTTCTTTTACTTATTAACACCTTTGTTATAATAAAATATTGTTTTATCAATTTTCACATTCAGCTGACATTCATATAATATATACATCAGTATCTATGAACTAGCGATCTTTCGATCACAGGCCCACCTTCTCTAACCTCTGTGCCACCACTCCCTTAACATTTGAAACAACTAAAAGTGACAAAACTTTTGCAAACAAACAATTTTTACTTCAACAACATTTTCAACCATCCCATCTTATTTCACTTCAGGTGTGACTAAAGCTGAAGATTGGTCCTTGGTACGTGCAGCTCCTGCACCCTGGGCAGAGTTTGAGTTTGAGAACATCATCCTCACTGTGCCATCACATGTTATCCGTGAACTGGAGTCCCCAGTCAAGGTGGAAAAACTCTGGAATGACATAATGAGGGGTGTTGCAGATCTGGCTGCCATACCACACAAATTCATTCGGAAAGAACGCATTGTTGCTGATGTGCAAATTTCTGCAGGTAAGATTACTTTTTAAACTGTTCTCAAGGACATTTTGGATATTTATTACAAAAGAAAAGGTTTGTATTCAGGAAATTCAGAAAATACAAAATAACAAGTAAATAACTTTTTGATCATTATCAGACGCTGTATTCCAGCTCTAATAAAATACTCTAACTTGTTTAACATAAAAGCAAAACTTATATAAAAAAGAAAGTGCAAGGTTTCTGAAGTCCAAAATTTCCATTAGAAGAAAATACAATTTCTATAGAGACTTAGGACCATTGTTTCATTCAGCAAAGGCAAAACAGAAGGTGTATGGAGAGTTGACATAACGCTGGACACTGAGGAGGGACATTATGACTTGTACTGACTGGAAAGATCCGAGGGATATGGCAGGAAAGAATATGCAGCAGATTAGGCTTGTCAAAGTTAAAAATGTACATGTTCTAACAAGTGAGGAGAGCATGATGGAAAGATGAAAAGAGCTAATAGATGAAGAGAATGAAAGAAGAGTAGAGATCATAGAAACTGTGGACCAAGAAGTAGAAAAGATAATTGAGGGTGAAGTTTCGAAATCTTTGAAGGAAATGAAGAATCAGAAGGTAGTTGGATCTGATAATTTACTTGGGGAGGTTTGGAAAAGTCTAGCAGAGATGGCAGTAAGATGGTTGACTCCATTAATCAGTGGCAGAAAATGCAAGAGGAATGAAGAAGTGTGCTGGTGCCCATTTTTAAGAACAAGGGTGATGTACAGAGTTGTCGCAACTTCAGGGGAATTAAGTTGATGAGCCACACGATGAAGATCTGGGAGAGAGTTGTGGGAACTAGACATAGACGAAAGGTGACTATTTGTGAGCAGCAGTATGGTTCCATGCCAAGAAAGAGCACCACAGATGCCATCTTTGCTTTGAGGATGCTGATGGAGAAGTACAGAGAGGATCAGACAGAACTCCATTGTGCCTTTGTGGATTTAGAAAAAGCATACGACAGGGTGCCGAGGGAGGAGGTGTGGTATAGCATGAGGAAATCTGGAGTGGCAGAGAAGTATGTTAGACTGGTACGGGACACTTATGAGGACAGTAGGACAGTGGTGAGATGTGCTGTAGGAGTGACAGATAGCTTCAAGGTGGAGGTGGGATGCATCAAGGTTCGGCTCTGGGCCCCTTCTTGTTTACTCTGGTGATGGACCAACTAACAGATGAGGTCAGGCAGGAATCCCCGTGGACTTTGAGGTTTGCAGATGACATTGTGATCTGTGGTGAGAACAGGGAACAGGTGGAAGAAAATTGGAGAGGTGGAGGTATGCACTTGAAAGAAGAGGAATGAAAGTCAGCTGTAGTAAGACAGAATATGTATGTGAATGAGAGGGAGGCTGGTGGAACAGTGAGGCTACAAGGGGCAGAGGTCACAAAGGTGCAGGACTTCAAGTACTTGGGATTCACTGACCAGGAAAATGGGGGATGTGGTAAAGAAGTGAAAAAAAGAGTTCAGGCAGGATGGAGTGCATGGAGAAAAGTTTCAGGTGTGATTTGTGACAAAAGGGTGTCAGCAAAGGTCAAAGGAAAAGTTTACACAGCAGTGGTGAGACCAGCTATATTGTATGGTCTGGAGACAGAGACATTGACAAAAAGACAGGAGAAAGAACTGGAAGTGGCAGAAATGAAGATGTTGAGGTTCTTCTTAGGAGTGACAAGGATGGAGAAGACTAGGAATGAAATCATCAGAAGTACAGCACAGGTTGAACAACAGGGAGATAAAGTTAGAGAGGCCAGACAGAGATGATTTGGACATGTCCAGAGGAGGGACAGTGGGTATATTGGTAGAAGGATGTTAGAAATGCAGCTGCAAGGAAAAAGACAAAGAGGAGATATATAGATGCAGTTACAGAGGACATGGAGGTAGTTGGAGTGAGGACAGATGACAAAGTGAAATGGAGAATGACTCGCTCTGGAGACCGCTGAAGAGGAAGTGGAAGAGGAAAAAAGATTCAGACAGGATTGTTGATAGAAGGATATTTTCTCATTTTAGGTTGGATGCATTCAGGCTATCCAGTTATGATGCATTCCTCTGAAGCACCAATGCTGTTCAAGTTAAAGAAGGCCAAGACGAATGATCTGTGGGGAGAAGTTCATGAACTGGGACACAACCAGCAGAGATGGTGCTGGGAGTTTCAACCTCACACCACAGAGGCCACATGCAACCTGTGGTCAGTGTATGTGAGTGAAGAAGTGCTCAGAATCAACAGGGCAAAGGTGGGTTGTTTGTTTTTAATTAAACAATAGTCAACAGAAAACACGATGAGCATGAACTTTGGTAAACAGAAGACAGTTCTTCTAAAACATTACTGGAACTGACTGTGTCCAAGTTGTTTGACAGACCAGTTTCTTTTTGTAACACATATGATTGGACATGATTTATTTACAGTTTAAATAAGAAGAATGATTGTTATCAGCCTCATTTAGTCATACTTCACAACAAGCTGCTGATGTCCCTCATTGCTAAGGGATTTGAATAGTGTATGTTTGTAGTTTTCCAGATGAGTGATTTTCTGGGCTTGAACTGATGAACAGGTAATGCAAGTAAACCTTAATGTTTTAGTGGAAGATATTTAAGTGGGAATGGAAATTAAATAAAAAATGTAAATATGCAATGAGGAAATTAAATATGGCCGCCAGACAATAACTCACATTCTGCTAGGCTCCCGTTAGCCCTGTTAAAAATCTGCATTTTATCCTGCAAAAATCAAAACAAGATAGAGGTCTGGCTCTTCCCTATATCTGACACTATTATTGGGCATGTAATTTGTGTTGTCTGTCCTTTTGGGTGTACTATAGCTTCAACGATGGGGGTCTCATTTTGGTGGAGATGGAAAAACTCCTCTGCACCTCTTTATCTCTGCCACTTTGATTGGCGGATCCTTAACCTTACCTCTTAATCATACTTCTTCTAACCGTATAGTCTATAATATAACTCCCTCGCAATCTACTCACAATTTAGGAAACAGTTAAGTCTTTCCAGTCCATTTGCACTTAATAACCTTTTTCCTCCTTCATTGCTAGATGCTACTTTTAGTGGGTGGTGAAGTAAAGGTTTAATATTTTAAGGATCTTTTTATTGAAAACAAGTTTTCTTCTTTTGCACAGCTGTCTAATAAATGTGATTTGCCAGCTTCTCATGTTTTCAGGTATTTACAGGTTAGGCATTTTATTGCCTCATCCACTCCAAGTTTTCCTGATAAAACTCTCGATAATATAATTGATGAGCTGATGTGTTTTGATCCAACGAGGAGTAAAGCAGTTACTTCTTTGATAAAACTAATCTCTCATTTAGATTCCCGATCCTTTGTCACAATTAAACAATCCTGGGAATAGGACCTTCAAATTATAATTAGTGAGACAGTTTGGGCTGATGGTTTGAGGAAAAGTCACTTATCTTCAATTTGCGCAAGGCACTCTCTTATCCAGTTCAACGTGGTACACCGGGCATATCTTTATAAATCTAAACTGGATAGAATCTACCCTGAGATTGATCTTATATGTGACAGATGTAAATCAGAGGAAGCCACATTAGTACATATGTTTTGGAATTGCCCCGGGATACAAATATACTGGTCTGGTATCTGTGATGCACTCTCAGCTGTATTTGGAGTCCATATTACCTTAAACCCATTTATGCTGCTTTTTGGGATCACTCCTGAGGGATTAGGTTTACCTACTGGAGGTGGGAAGATAATTGCATTTTCAACCCTGATAGCACGCCGTCTGATTCTTCTTAAATGGAAGGATGCTGCTCCACCCACAGTGTCAAACTGGATAAAAGACGTATTACTTAATTTAAAACAAGAGAAAATCAGGTATGTGATGAGAAGCTCTGAAAATAGATTTCATAAAACCTGGAAATATTTTATGACTTTTTTCAATAAACCCTCACCAAAGGTTCAAGAATAGCAGGCTCTTGAGATTTTGGTTGAGCGTAGATTCATAAACCTTGACATTGGTGTTTGTATAGTCTTAATTGTTTTTGTTGCATACCTTGTAGGTGACAGTATTTACTGGGGTGTGGGTGGTTTGTTGGGTGTTTTTTTTTTCTTTTCTTCCTTGTAATTGTGTATTTTTTCTTTCTATGTAATGTGGAAACTTAATAAATACTTTGTATATTAAACACTAAAAACTGTCTTTTATAATTACAATCTCGCGGCCTCCACGTTGGATTCTTCTGAGATCGGCATCGTCTCAGGATTGAATTTTTTTTTTTTAACTAGCATTTTTAAACTTTTTAAAATTAGTTTAAAAAAAAATGTAAATGCCTTGGCATTTGGATAACTCAAGATTAAAAGAACCTCTATAAAACTAAGTATCTACCTGTCATGGTGAACCTTAAGCAGGACATTACTAGATGGCAGTCCTTATCTCACACTCTGGGGGGTTGAATAAACTCTGTAAAAACTAATTTTCTACCTAAATTTAAATATCTGTTAACTGCCAATCTTCCTTACTAAACGTCTTCTCTGATCTGAGCAGCCAGCTATCAGTGTTTATTTGGAAATAAAAATATGCACATATAGCCAGGAGGGTCTTGCATCTGCTGTGGCAGCTAGCGGGAGGCTAGGGGATCCTATCA
Source organism: Nematolebias whitei (assembly GCF_014905685.2). Lineage (NCBI taxonomy): Eukaryota > Metazoa > Chordata > Actinopteri > Cyprinodontiformes > Rivulidae > Nematolebias > Nematolebias whitei. The sequence goes on from NC_056503.1 coordinate 18,077,022, forward strand.
TTATTTAGTCCATGATCGTTTTAACAATGATGATTTTTGTCTGGGGTTTAAATTTTTTTTAAAATTATTATTAACAAAGTCACAAGTTGACACGTTTGTATACATTCTGGCGTGGCATCATGTCACTTCCTGATTTCATGCACTATGACTTACTGGGCAGCTAATTAATTAGTTTTATTTGTCCTATGTCATACACATGTCGTTTTTATCTTTTATGTTTTATCTTTTATCTTGTGTTTTTATGTATTGTATTCTGTAAAGCACTTTGTGGTTTCTGACCTGTAAAAGGTGCTTTATAAATAAAATGTACTTACTTTCTTACTTAGTATCAGAGCTCTATTGTTCTGGTTGGCTAAGGTTACTCCAGTTGGGTGTCTTTGGCGAGGGCCTCAGTTAGATCCAGTTCCCCCTCCGTGTTATTCTGCTCTCAGTTGCCTTCAAAACAATCAATATCAACCTACACTTCTAACCCAATTGTGTTCTGGGCAGTTAAGATCTGGAATCGGTTCAGGAGGGCATTTAATTCTACAGATTTACTATTTTTGGCACCGATGTCAAATAATCACGTTTACTCCCTCAGTAGCTGATACAGCTTTTGACGCATGGGTCTTGAAGGGAGTACATTCACTATAGGATCTCTATGTTGATAATACATTTGCCTCTTTTGAGCAGCTGATACAGAAGTTTATTATTCACATGTCAGTTTTTTTAAATATCTGCAACTGAGGCATTTTGTGAGGTCTAACTGATTGTTTTCATTTGTACACCTCCAAAAATTTATGGATAAGATTTTGGAGTTCAGAACTGATACTAAGGTGGCCATTAACGAGATCTATACACTGCTCAGTTCATACCATGAGACCAGTTTCAACTCTCTTAAACTGAAATGGGAAATGGTCTTGGAGGAATCCATATCATACTTAATCTGGCGAAAGACCATTAAGAACATTTATTCATTCTCAATCTGTCTGAGACCTGCTGTAATTCAGTTCAAGGCAGTGCACTGGCTGCACTAGTCCAAATGGAAGTTGTCCAAGATCAAAACCGACCTGGACCCTGCATGTAATCATTGTAAACAAACTCCAGCTACACTCTTGCATACATTCTGGACCTGTCCCAAACTGCAGACCTTTTGGTAATCTATTTTTGACACCTTCTGTGTAACATGTTGGAAAACAGTACACCCATCATCGTTCATCTCAATGTTTTGGGTGGACCCAGTGGATACGTCCTTCGGCAAGTATGAGAAGGATGTGATTACTTTTGGCTCTATTCAGGCTAGGAGGCTCATTTTGTGCAATTGGAAGGACCCACACCCCCCAGTATATGAACATTGGATAAGGGAAGTCATGTATCATATTTATTTGGGAAATATCAGATATACCTTGAAAGGCTTTGCAAAAAGATTTGGGGACACCTGGCAGCCTTTTGTGTCATATATTGAAAATATGTACTGTATACCTGTATGAAGACATTTATGTATGCGTGTCTGATCCGGTGTGGGTGGGGAGAGGTAGGAGGATCAAATTTTTTTTATGATCTCTGTTCTGTTTATGTAAAAAAAAAAAAAAAAAAACTTGATTAAAAAAAAAAAAAAGATATTTAAGTGGGGCAGCACGGTGGCGCAACCGGTAGAGCTGTTGCCTCTCAGCGAGCAGGTCCTTGGCTCAAACCCCCGTCCAGGGGCCCCTCTGGGTGGAGTTTGCATGTTCTCTCTGTGCATGCGTGGGTTTTCTCCGAGTACTCCGGTTCCCTCCCACAGACCAAAAACATGCATGTTAGGCTGATTGGTAACTCTAAATTGTCCCTAGGTGTGAGATGGAGGTAGCACGGAGTGACAGACACTGACAAGAGGAGGGAGCCATTTTTTCCACCACCAGGTGCAGCAGTGGAGCCAGGGGGTCTTAAGCCTGCTCTTAAATGTTAACCTCATGAACAGAAACTTGAAGTTGGTTCTACAAAAAAAAGCCTTATAAATTAATGACCTACCTCCCATTATCTTCTTTTAAGTCTAGGAACCACAATTAAATCTCCACTTTGAGGCAAAGCACTCTGAAAAACATGAAATAATAAGTCATTTGATATAAAATAGAGCGTAGCTGTTTTGTATGTATTGTATGTTAGACGTAAGATTTTTGTAATATTGTGAAGTTGTTCCCTTTTTAAAAGCCCAGATTTCCTGTACTGCAGGCTCATGGATCACTGACCCCAGAATCTCGTAGACACTGTATAAACAAGTACGTTCAGGGAGGCAAGAAGCTCAGTGACTGGAATGTTTGGACTGCCCTGGAAACATACCTGCAGGTAAGAAAAACTTTAACAAAAATGTTGTTCTGCAGAAAGTATGAACTCTGTTGCACCAGAGCCTGCATTTTAATAGAAGTGCAACACCACACTGGCTCATTACCTCATCAATGTTCTGTTTAAATTTAATTGTACTTGACCTAGCTTTCTATGCTAATTTTGAGTGGTCTTAAATTTGGCTAACATAGCAGTTTCATTCATTCAGCCTTTACTTATACAAGTTAGTCTCATTGAGCCATGAGGACTCATCTACAAGAGAGACTTGTTTTAAACAAATAACACAGATGAGGTACGAACAACAATAGACAGTCATATAAAAGCATATAAATAAAAAGTAAATAGAAGAAATTAAATTAAAAACTTAACAAAAACTGCAAAAAATGAAACGAAAATAGCTACATTAAAAAAGCAGTGTAAAACACTATACTATAATAGAGCTGTAATTTCTAACCCGGGTCCAAAGCCTAGCCTGGTACAACCTGAATTCGGGCCGGGCTGGGCCAAAAATAAATGGACTTGATGTTCCCTCTCCCGGACGTGGGTCACCGGGGCCCCACTCTGGAGCCAGGCCTGGAGGTGGGGCACGCAGCCTGGTGGCCGGGCTTTTACCCATGGAGCTCGGCCGGGCACAGCCCGAAGAGGAGACGTGGGTCCCCCTTCCCATGGGCTCACCACCTGTGGGAGGGGCCAAAGGGGTCGGGTGCAATGTGGGATGGGTGGTGGCCGAGGGCGGGGACCCTGGCGGTCTGATCCTCTGCTACAGAAGCTGGCTATTGGGATGTGGAATGTCACCTCACTTGTGGGGAAGGAGCCTGAGCTGGTGTGTGAGGTTGAGAGGTTCCGGCTAGAAATAGTCGGACTCACCTCTACGCATGGCTCTGGAACCAGTTTTCTTGAGAGGGGCTGGACACTCTTCCACTCTGGAGTTGCCCCTGGTGAGAGGCACCGAGCAGGAGTGGGCATACTTATTGCCCCACATCTTGGTGCCTGTGTGTTGGGGTTCACCCCGGTGAATGAGAGGGTGGCCTCCCTCCGCCTACGTGTGGGGGGACGGGTTCTGACTGTCATTTGTGCTTATGCACCAAATGGCAGTTCAGATTATCCACCCTTTTTGGGGTCCTTGGAGGGGGTACTGGAAAGTGCACCTCCTGGGGACTCCCTTGTTCTGCTGGGGGACTTCAATGCTCACGTGGGCAATGACAGTGAGACCTGGAGGGGTGTGGTTGGGAGGAACGGCCCCCCTGATTTGAACCCGTGTGGTGTTCTGTTGTTGGACTTCTGTGCTCGTCATGGATTGTCAATAGCGAACACCATGTTCAAGCATAAGGGTGTCCATATGTGCTCTTGGCACCAGGACACCCTAGGCCGCAGTTTGATGATCGACTTTGTCATTGTTTCATCTGATCTGCGGTCACATGTCTTGGACACTCGGGTGAAGAGAGGGGCGGAGCTGTCCACTGATCACTACCTGGTGGTGAGTTGGCTCCAATGGTGGGGGAGGATGCCGGTCAAACCTGGCAGACCCAAACGTGTTGTGAGGGTTTGCTGGGGACGTCTGGCAGAGTCTCGTGTGAGAAAGAGTTTTAACTCCCACCTCCGGGAGAACTTTGAACATGTTCCGGGGGAGGTAGGAAACATTGAGTCAGAGTGGGCCATGTTCCATGCCTCTATTGTCGAAGTGGCTTACCAGAGCTGCAGCCGCAAGTTTGTCGGTGCCTGTCGTGGCAGCAACCCTCGAACCCGGTGGTGGACACCGTTTGTGAGTGAGGCTGTCAGGCTGAAGAAGGAGTCCTATCGGGCTTTTTTGGCCTGTGGGACCCTGGAAGCAGCTGATGGGTACCGGCAGTCCAAGCGACATGCGGCTCGGGTGGTCGCTAAGGCAAAAACTCAGGCATGGAAGGAGTTTGGAGAGGCCATGGAGAATGACTTCTGTACAGCTTTGAGGCAATTCTGGTCCACCATCCTGCGTCTCAGGGGGGGGAAGCGGTACGTCACCAACACTGTTTATAGTGGGAGTGGTGTGCTGCTGACCTCAACTCGGGATGTCGTGGGTCGGTGGGCAGAATACTTTGAAGACCTCCTCAATCCAACTGGCACGTCTTCCACTGAGGAAGCGGAGCCTGGGGACTCTGGGTCAGTCCCTCCAATCTCTGGTGCTGAAGTCACCGAGGTGGTTAAAAAGCTCCTCGGTGGCAGGGCCCCAGGGGTGGATGAGATTCACCCAAAGTGCCTTAAGGCTCTGGATGTTGTAGGGCTGTGTTGGCTTACGCAACTCTGCAATATTGTGTGGACATCGGGGGAAGTCCCCCTGGATTGGCAGACCGGGGTGGTGGTCCCCCTATTCAAAAAGGGGGACCGTAGAGTGTGTTCCAACTACAGGGGGGATCACGCTCTTAAGCCTCCCTGGTAAGGTCTATTCGGGGGTTCTGGAGAGGAGGGTCTGTCGGATAGTCGAACCTCGGATTCAGGAGGAGCAGTGCCGTTTTCATCCTGGTTGTGGAGCACGGGACCAGCTCTACACTCTCAACAGGGTCCTGGAGGGTGCGTGGGAGTTTGCCCAACCGGTCTACATGTGCTTTGTGGACTTGGAGAAGGCGTTCGACCGCGTCCCTGGGGAACCCTGTGGGGGGTACTCTGGGAGTATGGGGTACCGGGCCCTTAGATTCAGGCTGTTAGGTCCCTGTATGACTGGTGTCAGAGCCTGATCTGCATTGCCGGCAGTAAGTCGGGCTTGTTCCCGGTGAGAGTTGGACTCCACCAAGGTTGCCCTTTGTCAACGATTCTCTTCATAACTTTTATGGACAGAATTTCTAGGCACAGCCAAGGTGTTGAGGGGGTCCGTTTTGGTGGCCTTAGGATTGCTTCTCTGCTTTTTGCAGATGATGTGGTCCTATTGGCTTCATCAGATCGTGATCTACAGCTTTCGCTGGAGCGGTTCGCAGCCAAGTGCGACGCAGCCAGGATGAGGATCAGTTCCTCCAAATCCGAGACCATGGTCTTGAGCCGGAAAAAGGTAGAGTGCCCTTTCCGAGTCAGGGAGGAGGTCCTGCCCCAAGTGGAGGTGTTCAAGTATCTTGGGGTCTTGTTCACGAATGAGGGAAAAATGGAGC
>NC_056503.1:18082835-18100370 GCF_014905685.2 Nematolebias whitei
ACCTGGGATGCACCTAGGTGGAGCAGTGGGCAGCTATGTAAGTACCCGGTGAGCAATTAGGGATTGGGTGTCTTACTCAGAGACACCACAACATGTGGGAATAGCTGTGGATTGAACTTATGACTTTTGGGTCCATCTGACTGGATGATGTCGAAAGCTAACTGTAAAAGCTGAAAAAGCTTAGTAACTGATTTGGCTCAACAATAGACTACTGTGTCGTCGACATAAAAATATAAGGAGGCATCAGGAATGATTATGACCTACATTACTTATGTAGATTGTGAAAAGGGGAGACCTAAGACTGAACCTTGTGGTACACCATTGTTAACAGTTAGACAACTTGAGGAAGTACCATTATGTTGAACACATTGCCACTGATCTGAGAGATAATTACAGAACCAGCCAATAGTGTGATTTGAGAAACCAATTTCAGAGCACTTTTAACATAAAATGTCATGGTCCACAGTGTCAAAAGCTTTAGACAGGTCTAAATAAAGTGCTGCCCAATGATTCTTAGCATCCAATGCTTCAAAAACATTGTTAAAAACCTTCAGTGAAGCAGTCATTGTGCTGTGTTGATTCCTGAAACCAGATTAATGGAGAGGTAAGATGTTAAATGAGTCCAGATACTTTTTGATTTGAGAGTTTATCAGTTTTTCTAAAATGTTAGCAAAAATATAGAGTTTAGCGATTGGTGGATAATTGTTCAGTGTGGTGGGGTTACCTCCCTTCAGCAAAGGTAGACCAAAGTCTGTTTTCCAGGTGTTTGGAATGGTGTTTTGGCTTATGGAGAGAGTGAAGATGAGACACCGGTTCTGCAATGATGTGTGCAACTACCCTTAAGAAAAAAGGAAGAAAGTCATCAGGACCTAAAGATTTTTTTAGAGTCTAGACCTTTTAACAGTTTATTAACCTCACTGACAGAGAACAAAATGAAAAAGGTGTGTAATGAAGACTGACTTGTAGGAAAGATTTGATTTGTAAACGATGGGCTTAAAGGAGAAGTAGCTGGTTTTCCATTAGTAATTGTGACAAATAAGGTAATAGAAACAATGAAATGTACATTGAAACAGATTAGGATCTCATGCTTATCTGACATAGGAACAGAGTTAACAAGTAATTGTGGTGGCAGGTCAGATGAATGAGAGCTGCCAGAAAGGGATTTGATGGCTTTCCAGAATCTGTTAGGGTCATTTAGATCTTTGGAGGTCTGCAATAAGAAGTATTTACGTTTTGTGTCTTTGATGGAAGTTGCACATTTATTCCGCAGCTGTCAAAAATGCAACCAATCAGTGTCTGATCCAGAAGGTCTGTCTGTAGCTCAAAGCTGATCTCTCCTGGGCAGGAGGTCAGCTAACTCAGGAGTAGTTGTGAGCTATAGCCTGAATTAACCCAAATGATTAAACGTTTAACAGGCAACAAAAACTACCTCTTCAGGTTTATTTCTGTCCTAGAATGTGTCAACCCATGATTAGATCATGCAAGTCACATGTTGAAGCCTGACAGGAACAGAATCATTGAATAAAACTTTGACTTCCTTGTGTTTTGATTTCCAAAGTCCTCATTTAAAACTTACATCCAACTATAGTTAGAATTACTGCAAAGTCATTACTTTGTTAACATGTATGGTAGATATTTGTCAAAGTGTTTGTTTCTGTCCTTGTAGCTCCAGGAAAAGTTTGGTTGGGATGCCTTTAAGAAGGTGTTTGCTGCCTACCACATCATGAGCAACTTTCCCAGTGACAACAACGGAAAGATGAACCTGTACGCTGAGACGTTCTCTCAAATTGTGAACATGGATCTGACTGGATTCTTCAAAACCTGGGGATGGCCCATTGAATCAGCCACTGAGGAGAAACTGTCAAGCCTGCCTCCCTGGTCTAATCATCCCATGGCCCAGTATTCCTAAAACCCAGACTGGATCCGTTCCTGAAAAGAAAGTGATCAGGTGGTTAATATTGATCTGGTTTAGTTTATGTTACTGTGGAGATATCAGAATAATTAGCAGGAAAAAAATTATCTTAATCAAGATGCCTTTCATTAATACTGACATTCTTGGTGCGTGTAATGTATGAAATTATTGACATAATCAAATATTTCTGAAGGGCAGCACAATGGCGCAACTGGTAGAGCTGCTGCCTCTCAGCGAGCAGGTCCCTGGTTCAAATCCCGGTCCGTGGGCCTTTCTGGGTGGAGTTTGCATGTTCTCTCCGTGCATGCATGGGTTTTCTCTGGGTACTCCAGTTTCCTCCCACAGACCAAAAGCATGCATGTTAGGCTGATTGGTAACTTTAAATTGTCCCTAGGTGAGAGAAAGGGAGTGAATAGTTGTCTCGTTTGTCTCTATATGTCCCTATGATGGACTTGCGACCCATCCAGGGTGTACCCCGCCCCTCGCACAGTGATTGTTGGACATGGGCACCGGTGACCCCCGTGATCCAAAATGGAAGAAGCGGGTAAAAGATAATGGATGGATGGATGAAATATTTCTGAGACATGGAAGAAAAGGACAACTGAGTAAAAACTGTTTTAACAAACACAAATGGTCTGAGAAATTAATTGGAGTAAAGTATAATTACTGTGTGAAATTTTGAAGAAGTTGTTTAAATAACAAAGATGATTTTTGTCAGATTTCAGTAATTAAAGTTCCTGAAAGTTCTGATTGTACTAATAACAACATTTACTGTGACTGCTAACATCTTTATGTATCGTGACTCCATAATGAATATTGGATAATATGAATAACCTTTTCATTATTTCTAGAAAAGTCACTTAAATAAATAATTAAAATAACTGTGCCAAAATTACATTATTGTTTCTCTACATTATTATTATTATTATTATTATTGATCTCTTTCATGCCATTACTGGACTTTGTGATTATTTGTATAGTTAAGCTTTAGTTATTTTTACTCAAAATCATTTAACTGGATCTTGTAGTGAGAGAACAGATACAGATGTGTTCCATTAGTGCAGAAAATATATCTGCCATTTAAAACTAAAATATAAAATTGTAGATGGCAAATTGAAATGTTGGTATCAGCAGGTGGAGCCAAATTTCTAAACATGATTTGTCACTATAAAAGGATCCTGCTATAATGGTCAGCGGCCGCTGTTAAATGACTGGAAAACAAAAAGGTAATGAAAACCATCTCAGTTCTAGAAAAACTCAACATGAATTTATCTGTATAACATGTAAATTTATTGTTTTGTAATAAAATAATTTAAGAAAAAAAGTTGAACACACCAAACACTGCACCTGCAGAAATACACTAATGTAAATAAAAATAATAATTTGAGCCCATACCGATATATGATTATTAAAATCACATACATCATTTTACTGTAATTATATTAAATACATGAGTTAAATGGGTTAGATAATATCTTCACTGTTGCCCATTACTATAAACTTTTTTGACATTTAAAACCACCTCATCATGAGCAGAATGAAGTGTCCCAACATGTTAGAACGACCCCTTTTCCTGGCTGCCTCCATAATTACTCAATTCAAACTAAACAACAGAAACACATCTACTCTCCAACACATTGCAAACATTTTAGAGCCGTTTCATAGTGTTGAGCTCTCAATTCAAAACTGTCTCCCTGTCAGAATCGAGACCAGGGAATTAGTTGTTTGGACCGCGAACCAGTCAAGAGATTCATTCTGACAACGAAACAGTTTGTGTTTCGGACGTCACGTGACTTACTGCACCAAAACAGGCTCCGAAGCAGTGGTCCGATGTAATTTTACTGCAGGGTTCAAAGCATGTTTTGAAGCTTTTGTTTCATACTACCATTACTGTAGGGTTTCTGGGTTTTTGTCCTTCAGTGGTGTCGTGTTCTGCCTTTCGTCCTGTCTGCACTGATCTGCTCGTTTCCATACCAGTGAGTAGCTGCACCGTCAGCATTTTGATTGGTTTTGTGAGAATAAATATTTGTACTTTTCCTGGAGCGTCCTTGTCATCCTCCTGCACGTGGGTTCAAACACCTGATGACCAAACATGATACTTGCAATAAGTTTGTCAGGCATTTTGTTGACAAGGTTGAGTTGATTAGGTCATCGATTCCACACTCCACAGCTGACCCCATCTGTTCTTGTCCCTTGCTCAGCAGTCTTCAGTCATTTTGAACCAGCTCACTCATGTTTAAATGATGTTGGTCACATGAAACCCTCAGGCTCCCCTGCTGATCGCATCCATGCAGCATTTTTTTTTTTTTTTTTAAACAAGTTTTACCATCAACTGGACCCTCTGTTCTTGCCATTATTAAACAGCAGTTTGGTTACAGGTGTGGTTCCCGTTTTTTTCTTAAACATGAAGTGATAACTCCATTAAAAAACCCAGACTTGACCCTGCAACTTGTACAAACTTCAGGCCAATCTCAAAACTTCAATTTCTAAAATCTTGGTTAGTTGACTAAAAACAATTTTCTCCAAGTTTTTGAATGAAAATTGAATTGAGATTTTTCTGTCAGAATTTAATCTACAAAGCACCAAGACAACCTTGGTAAGGGTCTGTAATGACATTCTGCTAGCAATTGACTCTGGTCAGTCTGTGATGCTGGTACTCCTTGACCTTAATGCTACATTTGACACTGAACACAATATCCTTATATCATGGCTACAACACTGGGTTGTGATTACAGGTGCAGCGTTAGTATGGTTCCATTCAGATCTGAGTGACGTGAATTTGTGTCAATTTTGGCAATCTGCTTCTGTCCCTCTTCCTGTGAGGTCCTGCAAGCCTCCATTCTTGGACCGATCAAAAATCTCAATTTGTCCCAAAAGTGCAACTCCCCTTGCCTGTAGGAGCTCCACCCTCTTTTCTTCCAATAACATTGTCAAGGTTATGCATTACGAACACTTTGGTCAGAGGGAGTTCATGGGAAAAAAAACAAAAAAATGGTTAAATGTTGTCAGTGGAGAATACAATTTAGACTGAGCATTTAGGGGATGGAATACAGTTTATTCAATTTCCAAAACACAACAAACAAAAACTTTAGAAAAACGTAAAAGAAAAAAAGCCCTGCGGTCGACCTCATGAGCAGCAGTATACAACAGTGATTAACTGGAAGTACCACATGTTCATCTGTATGAAGGTAACTGCAAGCAAGTACTCATTTTGTCATAATTACAATTATGCTTAAAGCTTCAGGTTTGTATCAACGTCAACTCCCAAATAAGCAGACAGATTCAGTAAAGACAGATGCAGGAGTACATAAGGGAAGTGAACTTTTATAGGTGGACTGGTGTCGTCGCAGCTGCTAGGAAGAAGAGGATAAGGCGAGTATGGGTTCTGGTTGCATCTAGAATATTGACTCCTTGAAATAGAGAATAACTCCTTACCGTTTGTGTTTTAGGTGAAAGCTGAGAAGGAGAGGAGGTCCTGTGTTTTGAGGTAATTGGCGGTGGAGAGAGGAGCAGGTTGACCAGTTGTGATTTGTTTGGAGATGGTTGTTGAAGGGACACCGTTGATCCACAGGTAGGGCCCAGTGGAGAGATGAGGTCCTAGGGAGGACTTGAAGAGACAGGCAGTGGAAGGTCCTGGAGAAATCACAGTTGGTGAGAACCAGCTGAAACAAAAGATTAGTTGGCTGTACATGAGTTACCATTTGGTAGATGATGTCCCAGCACTGAAGAGGTGTCTGGCAGGAGCTTAAGTGCACCGTCAGGCAGGCCTCCTCAGAGCAGCAGCAGGTGGAGTGAATTATTGGTATTTAGCTGTGGAAGGAAGAGTGAGTGACAGGTAAAACCCAGGAATCCCACAAAAGCTAGTTGTACTTGTTTTGTGTTTTAAATGTAGATGTATGTTGTAACTTCTGGTTGTATAAGTTTAGTCTTTGCTTTTTATGATCAGTTAAAACTAAACTGATTTTGTACAAAGCGTTTATTAGGGCAGTTTATTAGTGGCAGCATGACGGCTCAGTGGTTAGCACTGTTGCCTCACAGCAAGAAGGTCCTGGGTGGACCTGGGGTCTTTCTGTGTGGAATTTGCATGTTCTTCTTGTGCTTGCTTGGGTTTTCTCCGGATACTCCGGTTTCCTCCCACAGAACAAAAACATGCATGTTAGGCTGCTTTTCAGTTTCATGCCTCCCTTGTAAAAGAGATCTGTGATCTGGTTAACTAAAGGTTAATAAAAAAGGCTAATGTGAAGTTGAGTGCTGTGTCTGTAGCATCTTAGCTAGTGTGTCTGTATTGTGCGCCGCTAGCTTACCGCTACTTCTTGTTGTTCCATGATCTTTAAAATGGTTATTGAATCAAGTGTTTACTCATGTAGGTTAACATAGATGTTTAAAAACCCATTAATATACACCAGAATGCAGGAAATAGCATCTACTTCATTCAACATTTTCTGGGGGAGGACTTTTTCTGATCACAGTAAATAACTTCTTTTAACCAAACTCCAAAGCAAACTATTTATTAAAAGTAGTAAAACTTTTTCTAAATTCATGCGCATATAAAAACTGAAATAATTCCTGCTTAAAGAGTGAATTGAATTTTGCCTTAGATAAAAGATGAATCATTCTTTGATTAGTTAATATCCTTCATAGTTTATGTTGGGTTGTTTTGTTTATTACTGGCACTGATTACATTCTTTGGTGCCCCGTGTAATTGATTACAAAGTCTTATCATAGCTGATGAATATTCAATATTTCTAGATGAAAAAAGGTGTCTTATGAGCAGTGTTTGTGTCATGAACCAGAGGCCGGATCGCAAACAACAACAACAACCACTGAGAGGGTTAAAAGATTTATTGTGAAATAAAGTAAAACCCTGGAGTAGGTCCGGTTCTGGGCTGGTTCCGATCTTCTGATTGGTAGTTCGTGATTGGGAAGTGTTGAAGTGGCGGGCTGCCAGTAGAAGTAGAACTGATGTTAAGGTCCACTGGAACGGAGTCCAACAGGCTTGCAACTAAAAGATAAAGGTTAGTAGATGCAGGGGGAAAGAGACTAATAGGGGAAATGAATCTGTGGGAATCAGATTCAGGGATAAGGATAAGTCCGTGATACAGAATGAGCTTGACCTTTAATCCGTGATCCAAAAAACAGTCAGAAGGGAAAGGCAGAGTTCATACCGTGGTCAGTTGTTCAGCAGAAGTATCCAGTACGTGATCCAAAGAGAGAGTCAAAAAACAAGAGCATGAGTCGGTACCTGATCAGATGAGCAAAAGCAGACGAGGGCTGAGGCAAAAGCGTGGTCGTGGTCAAGGCAAGGGTCATGAACGTGAAGAGTCAATCAATGGAATGCTGGAAAGTCTACTGCTGATGAGACAGGATAGAGAATCTGGCCCAGACTGAGAGGAATGAGAGAACTTAAGTACTGACTGGACCAGGTGGTGGAGCTGTGGGATAATGAGCGGTGACAGGTGACATGAGTTGAGTGATTACTGAGTGTGCAGCATGACAGAGGAGCTGACAGAGAGCAGAGCTATGACAGAACCCCCCCCTCAAGGTCCGGCTCCTGAAGGACCACCAGGCTGGAGAGGGTTCAGTCGATGAAAGTCTCTAATGAGGGTTTTGTCCAGAATATTGCGTGAGGGCACCCAGGAACGTTCCTCCAGGCCGTACCCCTGCCAGTCTACCAGATACTGGAGTCCTCTCCCCCACCTTCTGGATCGAAGAAGGCGTCGGACCGTGTAGGCTGGGCTCCCCTGAATGAGTCGGGCGGGTGGTGGGAGGTCGGTGGTGGGTCGAAAACGTGGCAGGACAAATGGCTTGAGTCTTGAGACATGAAACATTGGATGAATGCGCATGGACCTGGGTAACTGTAAGCGAACAGAGACAGGATTGATTATTTTGGTAATCAGAAAAGGACCAATGAAACGTGGTGCTAGTTTCTTAGATTCCACACGGAGAGGAAGGTCCTTGGTGGAGAGCCACGCTTTCTGGCCCACCTTGTACAATGGTTGAGGCGTTCTCCTGCGGTTAGCCCCCCGAACGTACCTTTTGGTGGCCAAAATTAGGGCTCTCCTGGCTTTTCTCCAGACTCGCTGGCAACGTAAAATTGCGAGTCGTGCAGAGGGAACCCGAGCTTCTCTCCCCTGGACTGAAAAAACAGGGGGTTGGAATCCAAAGACAACATGAAAGGGTGAAATACCTGATGTAGAGGATGGAAGAGAGTTGATTGCTTGTTCAATCCAAGGGAGGTTGGACGTCCATTTCCTCGGGTCCCCCTCGCAGAGGAGCCGAAGCTTGGTCTCCACCTCCTGGTTGGTACGCTCAGATTGTCCATCCGTTTGGGGATGAAAACCTGACGAGAGGCTGACCGAGATCCCTAGCAGGTTGCAAAACTCCCTCCAGAACTTGGAAATGAATTGGGGACCTCGGTCAGACACAATGTTCTGGGGGAGCCCATGGAGCCTGAAAACCTCCTTGGCCATGATAATGCTGAGCTCCTTGGAAGAAGGTAACTTGGGGAGAGGAACCAGGTGGACCATTTTAGAAAAACGGTCCACAATGGTCAATAACACTGAATTACCTTCAGAAGGGGGTAATCCAGTCACAAAGTCCATAGCAATATGTGACCATGGGCGTGAAGGAATTGGCAGTGGTCGTAGCAGCCCGGCAGGTGGGCGATTGGAAGACTTGGCACGATTGCATTCGGGACATGACTTGACAAAGTGTTTGGTGTCCTCCGTAAGCGTAGCCCACCAGAATCGGGCGCGAATGAGTTGGAGGGTCTTGGTGATTCCTGGGTGACAGAACAACTTTGATGAATGGCATAATTCAAGAACCTCTTTTACCTTTTGATTGGGGACAAACAGGCGCCCCCTAGGACAGGTGGGTGGACGTGGCTCGGAGAGTTGGACTTGTTGGAGATCGAGTTCTAATTGAGTCAAAGAAAGACGTACGGTCTCAGGCAGGATGAACTCGACCTCTTCTGAGGGCCCTTCCTTGACCTCAAAGACCCGGGACAGGGCATCCGGCTTGGCATTCTTGGGCCCGGGTCTGTAAGAGAGGGTGAAACTGAACCGAGAGAAAAACATAGCCCACCTGGCCTGACGGGGATTGAGTCTCTTTGCTGTGCGAAGGTACTCCAGGTTTTTATGGTCGGTCCATACCAAAAAGGACTTCTTCGCACCTTCCAGCCAGTGCCTCCATTCCTCCAGAGCAGAGCTATGACAGTTTGAGCAAACTACGAAGCTTTTTAGTGAACTGATGGATCTTCTGAGAAGTTGTCTCCTGTAGACCCAGACCTCCTGTTAGCTTAGCCATAAATTGAAAAGTGCATGCTGATGTGAACTTTCCAGATCACTACTATTCAATATGTGGGAGATGATACCTGAGTGAGCCGCACGAGCGGCATGGATTGTTTATTTAAAATAATTAACCGCTACCAGAAATGAGCCTTTTGTCCAGCCTCTTGGGCCAGGCCACTGGGAAATGTCCAGGTGCTCCCGATGACCAGTCCACTCCCCCCCCCCCCCCCCACACACACACACCAGTGGGTCCCCACCATATTACAAACTCTTCTGACGCCAATAGCCACTGCATTGTTCAAGCCAAGAGCTATTGTCAACACTGGGTGCTAAAACACCCCTAAAGGGCATATCCCAGAATTGCCCTCGATGTAAGATTATAATTATATGGTTTTAATAATAATAAGTCGTGATCTAAAGTGGGCCAGTTCGAGGCATGAAACTCCAGGGCTTAATATGAGTCCCATTTTAGCCCTGGCTACATCTCTTTTGGTTCCACTCAAAACTCACACCTGAGCAGGACGTGGATGCTTCACCTGTGATATATGAACCATTTGAGGAAGAACTGGTCTGTGCAGCCATTTCATTTTAAATGAAAACAGGTTTCTGGTTCTTACCTGGAACATCAACAGGTTCGTCATTCAGGGAACATCAAAAACTGTTAACTTTTTTTTTTTTTTTTTGAAAAGCATAAAGATTTGGCAAATCAGAGATGGCAGAATAATATGTGTGTTGAACAGGATGCATAGTGTCTCATTTTGGTTTTTAATATTGTTAAAGTAAAAGAATACGAAAATGTATTGGCTTTGTAAATCAAAGTCTTTTTATTGAGTTTGTTGTTTGTTTTTTGAAAAAAAAAAAAAACACACACACACACAAGAAGAGAGAGAGAGAGAAAAAAAAACCAGAACAAAATCCCACCCCACCCCTCCCACACCAGCTCAGCCACACATTCATAAATATCTTGAACAAGCATTGGAATGTTTTCTTAAACCTAGCCTTTGACAGGCTGCCAGAAAAACCCTCCTTGAAAGACTCAATTCTCAGGAAAAATAATTAACATACGAGTAACTGTAAAGAGAAGGAAAGAGGACTAAAAAAGGAGAGACTGTCATTGTTCATTGGTTGGTGATTTAGCTCCTCCCTGTGTTATCTTCATCTTCTTATTTAAATGGGAACAGAAGAGAGCGTCTTCACATCATCTCTGACATTTTTTGCCATTCACACCAATCCTCCCTGAATGAGTTGTTGGAAACCTGAGACTGCTAAAATCGAAAGTTACATTCAGGTAAATGTTACTTTTTTAACAGGAAAAATATCAAATGTTGTAAGTGACATAAACTACATGTAAAATATGAATATTGTTACTTTTGTCTTGTCTGTTGCACACAGGAAAGAAGATCTGTATCACATTTCATTAACAAAAGAGCTTTTTTATTTGCAGTCTTCTTTATTTAATCTACAGAGTATCTTCTCACCATGTCAGATCAGATGACCCAGTCTTACCATGAAAAAGCCTACGAGTCTCTCGTGAAAGGCCTGAAGCAGCTGGACCTGCGGAGCTCCAGTGTTCCTTGCAACCTGGTGCTGGCTGGAGAAAATGCCTTTCCTGTATTGATGGACAGTTATGGTCATGTCCTCATGGCTGCTTCGCTGTACGGCAGAGGAAGAATTGTGGTCCTGGGCCATGAGCAGTACTTGAGTTTGGCTCCTGATCTGGTAGAGAATGCTCTGATCTGGCTGGGAGGGGGGGAACCTGAAAACGTATCATTGGGGGTGCACAAAAACCTGAAAGCAGTTGCTGATAAGCTGAGCAAATCCAACTTCCAAGTCAGTGTTGTTGAGGGCTTTAGTGCAAATCTGGGAGTTAGTGTGTTTGTATCAGATGCCTACCGTGTTGGTGAACATGCAGGAGATCTGGTAGCCTTCATGAAAGCAGGAGGAGGAGTGCTGTTAGGAGGACAAGCATGGAACTGGGCTTCACAAAACCCCAACGAAAACCTAATCCTCCAGTTTCCTGGTAATAAAGTCTCAGGGGTGGCAGGGATCTACTTTTCAGCACAATATGCAAAAGGAGAAAACCTGACCATCAGCCCTGAAATCCCAACCTCCTGGAAAACCTTAGAGTAAGTGTTTATTTCTTTCATAGCAAGTTTTAATTTTCTTTATATATTACAAAAACGATTCCACTACAAATACACAGTTTAATAAAACCAGTGTGCAATTTAAAAAAAATGTTTGTCATTATTTGTCCATAATGTGTGAATTGTACCAGTCAACATAATGTTACAATAATGTTTGTTTTATTTTTGCATCCACAAACACCAAAAGTCCAGGCCTGACATAAAAAAAGCTTTTGTTGAATGATGTTTATTGATTTTGAAGTTCATTTGTCATCATCATCCATCGTATAAGATGTGATTCTCTCTATCTTCTTCCTGTAACACAGCTATAAGTTGAGTTTTAAGGAGGATCTGGAGTTTCTGCTGAAAGGGGTCTCAGAGTTTGACACCCGGGGCGATGCTGCTTTCTCTGACGCTCTGATCCACGGCCCTCTTTCCTTTCCCATCGGTGCCACGAACGATGGACATGTGTTCCTGGCAGGATCCTACTTTGGGAAGGGACGAGTTATTCTGACGACACATGAAACCTTTATGGGATCTGAGGTAAAGTTGTAGAAGCATCATTTTGTGTTTTTTTTTTTTCAAATTTAATAACGTTTTATTTTCACAATACACTAAATATATTGAAAATGGTTATAACTTTGAGGATTGGGTTTCCTCATTAATTTCTCTGTTTTTGTTTTTCTTTGTTTTCTT
The DNA here is from genome assembly GCF_014905685.2 of Nematolebias whitei. Taxonomy (NCBI): domain Eukaryota; kingdom Metazoa; phylum Chordata; class Actinopteri; order Cyprinodontiformes; family Rivulidae; genus Nematolebias; species Nematolebias whitei. The sequence continues at coordinate 18,094,856 of NC_056503.1, forward strand.
ATTCTGATTTTCAGGTTCTGTTTATTTGTGTGTTTCCTCCTTAGAGCATTGTCTACACTAGGTAGTTTATCTTCTATGTTAATGTCACAATTCTCCCCCTAGTTTACCTCAGAGTTCCCTCTAGACATTTATGTTTTAACTTTGTCATCTGAGACCAGTGATGTTGTCCTGTAAGTCCAGTGCTTTGTTAAATAATGGCATCAGTTGTGGAATCTGTTTTTGGACCCATTCCTTGTGCCCTCAAGAGAATCATGACAATAATGAAGTTTATATTTTTTTTAACATAAGGCCATTATACATTTTTTGTTTTGAATAAAAAAGCTGTTTGTGCTTTTTCTTTCATATCATTAATCATTTCCATATTTTTCTAGAACTTGGCATCATTTTGGAAAAATGTACTTCATTGGCTGGACCAAGGCAGGAATGGGGTCGTAGGATTGAGTCCAAGGGTCAAGATTTTACCCAACTTAGGGTTGGAATGTGAAAAAACACCATTCAGGCAAGACCTGAGTGTTTATGTGTGCACAGTATGGAGTGAAGAAGATCCTGAAAAAATCCAAAACTTTGTGGCAGAAGGAGGAGGCCTGCTGATCGGTGGACATGCCTGGTGGTGGGCAACACAATATCCTGGGCAAAACACACTGCAAGACTTCTCAGGTATGATCTCCTTCCTGTCCTCTCAAACTTCTGCCGGCCAAAGTAGATGGTCGCTCCTCCTGAGCCTGGTACTGCTGGAGGTTTCTTTTTGTTAAAAGGGAGTTCTATTTCATATAGGCTTCGCCCTTTCGCCTCAACACACACCGGCCCACCTGGACATGAAGGTTGGTCCATGGTCCGAACGCAGCACATGGGCGCGTTCAGAGCCCTTTCGAGGAAGCCTCGCCTTGGATCATGCTGAAAACATTCCCGCGGCACATGACGGCGGTCGAGGCGGCGGACTGGATGACATCCGTATAAAACATGACGCATCACTTAAACGCACGTCCACTCCACGAACGTTACGCGGAGTGGCTAAAAACATGCTCGCCAGACAAATGGATGGACAGGGTGTTATGCAAAGGTTACACGTTACAATTTGCAACCCGACCTCCTCCTTTCGGAGGAATTTTAGAGACAGTCCTGTCATCACCAGACCAAATCTCATCCCTAAATGCAGAAGTCCAAGAGCTTCTGATAAACGGAGTAATCTCCAGAGTTCCCAACGGAGAGGAAAACACAGGGTTTTACTCACGTTACTTCCTGGTTCCCAAAAGGACCGGAGGGATGAGACCCGTTTTGGATCTGTCAGCTTTCAACAAGGCGATCATGGAAAGACCTTTTCACATGTTGACAACCAGACAGCTGTTGGACAACATCCAGAGAAACGACTGGTTTGTTTCCGTCGACCTGAAAGATGCTTATTTTCACATACCGATCATCCCAAAACACAGAAAATTCTTGCGTTTCTCCTTTCAAGGGATGAAGTATCAGTATAACAGGCTGCTGTTCGGTTATTCCCTCGTGCCTCGTACGTTCTCAAAGTGTGTAGAGACAGCCCTGCATCCGTTACACAGAGCAGGGATGAGAGTTTTGTTTTACCTGGACGACCTGCTGCTGCTGTCACGCTCCAGACAGGAAGCAGTGATGCAGGCTCAGGTGTTGACATCACACCTGTTAAATCTGGGCTTCGCCATAAATTGGAAGAAAAGCTCGATTTTCCCGGCCCAGACAATTGTTTATCTGGGAGTGGAGCTAAACTCAACCACAATGAGGGCTCTTTTATCACAAACGAGAATTGACACTTTAAAAGACCAGCTCCGTCACGTAAGACCTGGCAGAGTGGTAACAGCTGTTTCCATCATGAAGCTGTTAGGAACGATGTCATCAGCTCACACAGTTGTCCTGCTGGGTTTATTACACATGAGATGCCTCCAGAGGTGGTTTGCACGTCTGTGTGTGGACCCAGTAAAACAAAAGAGATGGATGATCACTGTTCCTCCCTCCGTGAGGGCAGACCTCCGACACTGGGGAAACACCCTAGTTCTGTCGGAGGGAGTCCCCGTCAGCAGACCCACGTCACACGTGCCAGTCTTCACGGACGCGCCGCTGTCAGGCTGGGGGGGGACATGCCTATCTCAAGCAGTAGGGGCGCTGTGGCCCCATCACACATCAGCCCACATAATTGTTTTGGAGTGTCGCACGGTGCTGAACGTGATTCAACATTTTGCTCCTGTGCTACAGAATCAACACGTTTTGATTCACACAGACAACAAGGTGACTGCTGCGTACATAAACCGGCAGGGGGGTGTGCGCTCAGCCCAGATGTTACACATTGCGCGAAAGCTACTGTGTTGGGCTCACCAAAATCTGCTCTCCATCAGAGCAGTTTACATACCCGGTGTTCTGAACAAAGGGGCAGATGTGATGTCCAGGGGCGGTCCACGTCACGGGGACTAGACTCTCCACCCAGACCTGATGACTCAGATGTGGCAGAAATTTGGCAAAGCAGCTGTGGACCTGTTTGCGACACGAGAAAACGCTCAATGTCAACTATGGTTTTCTTTGAGCCCGCGAGACGAACCACCGCTAGGGGTAGATGCGTTTGCCCACAGCCCATGGCCCAAAACGCTTCTGTACGCGTTTCCTCCACCTCCTCTGATTTTACGGTTCCTGAACCGAGTTCAGGAGGAGGGATTGACAGCTCTCCTGGTGGCCCCCGAGCACGTGAACGCACCATGGTTCCCAGTCCTGCAATGCCTGTTGTCGGGGCGCCCGTGGAAACTGCCGTGGAGGGAGGATGCTCTCCTCCAGGCAGGAGGAGCGATCAGGAGTTACCCAGAAATAGGCCAGCACCTGTGGGTCTGGCTGCTGAGCGGATCCGCTTAGAGAGGATGGGTCTCCCACAGTATGTAGTGCGCACAATCCAGGATTCACGTGCTGCATCCACCACAGCGCTGTACACATCAAAGTGGACAGCTTTTCAGCGCTGGTGTACAAAGAAGGGTGTAGAGGCCACCTCATGTCCATTAGGTGGCATGCTGTCCTTTCTACAACAGCTGATGGACATGAACTTGGCGTTCAGCACAATTAAAACGTACGCTGCAGCCATCTCTTCCTGCCACGAAGGGTTCGGAGACAGAACAGCTTTTAGTCATCCGCTGATGAAGTGTTTTCTAAAAGGTGTACAGAGACGCAGACCTGTTTCACGCCAACTTGTTCCACACTGGGATTTAACGCTGGTCCTACGAGCCCTGATCAAAGCTCCATTTGAGCCTCTGGATCAGGTTCCACTTAAATTCTTGTCTCTTAAAACAGCCCTGCTGCTAGCTTTAACATCCGCTAAGAGAGTGAGTGATTTATCTGCCCTCTCTGCCGCTCCGTCATGTCTCAGAATTCAGGCTGACGGCAGCTCAGCTGATTTAACACCAAACCCAGCTTTTATGCCTAAAAACATCACAAGCTCTTTTAAATCAAGAGCGATATCGTTGGAGGGGTTTTTCCCTCCCCCCCACAGATCAGAAGAAGAAGTATCTTTCCATCTTCTCTGTCCGGTGCGGGCGTTGACGTGTTACATAGCGCGCACAGCTGTAATGCGCCAAACTCAACATTTGTTCGTGCATTATAGAGATGCATCTGCAGGTCGCCCGTTATCCACCCAGCGTTTGTCACACTGGCTGTGTGAGGCCATTTCTGAAGCCTACAGAGCATCAGATTTAGAGCCTCCTGCCAACCTCAGGGCGCACTCGACCAGGGGTATTGCATCTTCGACTGCCTTGCATAATGGTATGACAATGCAGGACATTTGCACTGCGGCCGCGTGGTCAACACCCTGCTCATTCATTTGTTTTTATCTGCGTGATGTGACAGTTCGTTCCATGACACATTCTGTCCTTAATGCTCTAACAGAATGAATATTATTGTTTTCATGGAACCCTGTTTAAGCTCACATCTGACTGCATGCTTCACAGCGTGAGATGTTGTTATCAGTCACAAGTTGTGTCTGCTATTTGATTCTATTGGCACTAATCAGTTCATGACTATTGTTACCAATCAGTTCATTTGATTATAATCAGTTCACTTGTTATTATTAATCTGTTTATACTGTTCAGCCATGAATCAGTTGGTTCATGCCCCCCCCCCCTTTTTACATCTTCCTTCCCCATTGAAATTTTCCTGGGCGTTCATGCTTTTCAGAACACATAGTTATACAACATGTGTCTGTGCATGGCACACTTAACTACGCAATACGTAATTATGCACATGGGGAGCTGAGTGACAAGACATTTTTGTGGGCAAGCTTCTGTCTCATACGGTGTTCGAATGGACCCAGTGAGGCGAGGACAACATCCGCTTCGCCCTTAACCCATCAGCGACAGCCTTAAAGGGCGAAGCCTATACGACATAGAACGTTGGTTACGTACTATAACCCCAGATTCTATGAGTATAAGCGTAGCCTTTTAAGCGTCGGGCCTCACTGGCTCCTAAATGGCTGAAGAAAAAAGCTATTTGGGAGCCGATTACCCGCTCTTAACGTAACTTATACGGATTGGGTGGGGCCCACACAGCAGGTGGGCGTGGACTAAATTTTTTCAGTGTGATGCTTCGCATAACGGGATAAACCCATCAGCGACAGCCTTAAAGGGCTACGCCTATACTCATAGAATCTGCGGATACAGTACGTAACCAACGTTTTTCCTTTCCACTGTTGCCAGTGTGCTTGATCAGAATGGAAGACTATGAAGTGAAGATTCAACACAATATACTGGTTTCTTTAGATAAATGTTTTTTTACTAATTGGCTTTTTTGTGTGTGTGTGAATGTTTCTGTTCAGTGCCCTGAGATAACTTATGTTGTGACTTGGTGCTATATAAATAAATTTAATTCAATTGATAATGTATTTCCTAAGTTTGAATTAAAGGATCTACCACCAGGGAAATGGACTCACATTAAGATAGGACTACATAATGTAGAGGGATGACTATATATCACTGGTGAACCACGAGAGCTAGGCCTTCAGTCAGGATGAATTATTGTAACATTCCATTCAGTTCTAACATCAAAAACCTCTACAGAACTGCTGTTCAGTTACATCACTTTATTTTAAGTTTTAGTATATTAACTAGCTGACAAGAAGGGATTCTCCTATTTTAATCCATCAGGTACAACATTTGACTCGTGATGTCATTTTTAAACAGTCCCTAACAACAACTTGAACATGCAGTTGTGTTGAAAGTTTGTGAAGCCTTTAGAATTTTCTTTATTTCTGCATAAATATGACCTAAAACAACATCAGATTTTCACACAAGTCCTAAAAGAAGATAAAGAGAACCCAGTTAAACGAATGAGACAAAAATATTATACCTGGTGTATTTTTTTAATTGAGGAAAATAATCCAATATTACATTTTGTGTGTGAGTGGTAAAAGTATGTGAACCTCTAGGATTAACAGTTAATTTAAGGTGATATTAGGTGTTTTCAATCAATTGGATTGTAGATGAACAGATGCTCAGATATATTCATCAATTAACACGGATTC
>NC_056503.1:18100380-18100645 GCF_014905685.2 Nematolebias whitei
AGTTGTTCCAACACATGTCTGCTTCAATTCCTGACCCTGGAAAACGCACACTTGCTCATTCAAAAGCAGAAATCAGAAAATGCATAAAAATCTGTAACAGCTTTAACATGAGTTCTAACTTTGCATGAGAATTAAAAATCATTACACAGTTAATAAAATTGATTAGTTCACTGCAACATCTAAAATGGTTTGAACTAAGGCACTTTGATTATCAACATTTGTAAAATAGTAATGATAATAGAACAGAGAGTGTTCTTCCACTTGA
>NC_056503.1:18100745-18104873 GCF_014905685.2 Nematolebias whitei
TGATGGGGGTGGGGGTGGCGTCATGGTGTCAGGAGGAAGAGGTACATATTGGTGCAGGTCTGTCTGGGGTGGTTGTGGCTGACCCGGGCCCTGATACTGTTCGTCTCTGGGTCTCAGACCAGCTCGCCCCATTTCAGAAATCTGGTTTGTAGCTGTAGCTAGTTTCTCCTCACAAGCTGTCAGGCGCTCCTGTGATGTCTGACATTCACTTTGTAAATTCAGACATTGTTGGAGCAATGCCTCCTTCTCCTCTTTGTAATCCTCCAGCTCCTTTAATGCGATCTGCAACTGTTGTTGTAGCACATCGTTGTCTGAACACGCGGCTCGGTACGCTTGTTCTTTATCCCTAATCCTCTCCTCATATGATTGAGCCTGTTCTGACAGCTCAGTCTTTGAGAGGTCCCTATCAGTCTGAAATTGTTTTTTCTGCAATTCAGATTCATTCATCAACACGTCACACCTCTCCTTTTCAGATTCATATCCACTGAACAGCAAGACATTTCGTGCAACCTGATGGTCCAATTCCGCTTTCAGAAGCAGGGAAATTTTTGCCAACCGTTCACGGCTCGATTTTGTGTCCTCTGACACTTTAGCTGCTTTTGCCATCCTCTGCAGTTCCTCATCTCTTTGATTGTCATCAAGGTCTTCTAATTGCGTTAATTGAGTACCAATAATTGAATTTGTTAAAATATGTAAAGCCGCTTGGACGACATCTCTGGATTGCAAGGGGTCAGAGTTTCCTTCTTCTTCCGCCATTATCTGCTATTTATAGAAATTAAATAGGAGAACGGTTGATTAGGTGGTAAAATAAAATCAGAAAAGTCTCTCTATCCTGAAATATTTACTCTTATTTAGTGATTTATCAATTAAACGTGCGTTACCCTTTAGCAAATGAGTAAACTTTTCCAACTCTGTGAATATTTGTAACTGTTTCTTCTTATTTTTAAAAGTTTCTAACTGTTATTGTGTACCTTTTATAAGGGATTACCAGTGAATAAAGTTTTGGTAAATGCTCTTTGCATAAATACCTTTATAACTTTTAAAATGCAAGATAACAGTGATTATTCAGCTTTGAGGAACGTTTATTAACTCAAAAATGCCTTTTAAAAAGAAAATACGTTTAATTTCACTAAAATAACCTAAAAAGCGAAGTGAAAACCTGTGATCTCCCGTCTTCTTCAGAAGATGGCAGTACAACCTTATTAATTTTAACTCAGACACTGTTAGTGTTGTCCAGTAGGGGTCGCTATGACTTCCTGTGGCATCCGGTCGTTAGCTGTTAGCTCAAAATTAGCATCGGCTAGACTCGGTTAAAACCAACATTTCTGAACGGATTTTCTACACAAACGTGGCAAAATTTTAGCAATTAGACTTCGAAGAACTTAAACAGCGTTTCAGAACACAGCTTTAAAGCGCTTTTCAGCTTTAAAAAGCAGATTTTATTCCCTATGAAAACGAGTTTCCATTTCCGGGTCACGTGACCGAAATCACCAATGACAAAGCAGCACAGGGGTGAGAGGAAATGACGTAGACACGTCGTTCAACTTCTCAGCGAATCAGAGCGCTCCACAGCAGCAAAATTCAACCAATCACAAAGCGTTTCAGCAACTAGCATGTTAGATTTTAGCCTGAAATAAGTTCGTCGACTTTTCGTCTTGTAAACTGTCAAAATGCACTTTTCTGTTAAAAATTGTAACGAATCAACACTGAGCTGCACGGAGTCTGCTACTCCGGTCTCAAAAACGTTTTTCTAGCTATTTAAACAACTCGTCCGAACCTTTTCAGAACCGAGCCGGGCCAGAACCGCGTCTGGACCGTCCTTAAACAGAATAGAGCGTTTCCACAACCCAGCTTTTAGTTACCATAACAGGCGTACAATTTCAGCTTTCATAAGACATATGACACTATTTCAGCTTTCATAACATCGCCAGCGTAATACAGCGTAAACATGCAGAGCCAAGCTCCAAGCGCGCAGCTCCAGCACGCTGCGTAAACATGTAATGTTTTGACTGCTACTTTCCTCATGCCAACATGTAAAATCAATCTTTACACGAATACGCAGTCCATTTATAAGCACGTGACGGGCCACCAGAATGTAGATGAACAGATGCTCAGATATATTCATCAATTAACACGGATTCCTCATTTTTCTGGACTGAATAAAACGTGCATTGAATTTAAGGAAATGCAAACGTGAGACGTCATTTATCTTTGACCCATCAAAATGAATGCGGTCATTTATTTACAGAATCAAAGTTTAACATCAAACATTTACATTAATTTGGCAAATTATGAAATTAACAACAAAAGCAATCGATCAGGAAAAATCATACGGTTATGATTTTTCCGTTGCTTCTCCACAGACATTTATGAAAACTGTACAATTATGATCTTTTACCCACACGGCGGTGGATGAGCACTTTACACAGACATTTCTAAAATATCTGGAAGAATATCTACTTGATAGAAGAGTTTAAAGATGACAAGATGAAGTTTAAAGGGAAGAAAGATGGTGTTTGAGGTAGAGTGTTGAACAGAACGGCACTCTCCGGGCTTTCTTCAGCTTCTTCCTTACAGTACACTTAGGTGGTGAAATCGACTCTTTTACCTGGAGATGTCTCAGGCGAGATTCCGTTTAACGCACCCTTTCAGCGTCTCCGTAGGATGCTGTTACTCGTCCGGAGTAGCGGCGAGATTCTGTCCGCCACAGCTCACCTCAGTGGAAAATGTTATAATCCCATGAAACTCGGAAGAGCTCTATCATGCTGGACTGCTGATCTCCCAACAGAACCCCACAGAACTGGGCTTCTCCGCGCAGAACTGAACTCACTTCAACTCTCACAGAACTCTCCAAACTTGCAGCACTGTCAGAACTGGGTAGACCAGGAAGTACCGACATTTTAAAGAGCTCTTTTCCCGGTTCATTCGGGAGTCTTCCCATTGGTCAGAACCGACCAGACGGGGGTGTGTTTTGTGACGTAAGAGGTTAGAAGACAGCAAGAATTGTTATGGAACAGATCAGAAATGTTCTCACAGACAGAGAGAGTTTTGTTTTGGCGAGTTTGAAAAACAGGTGCCAAAACCCCCCTGTTGACGTCTGAGAGGATATAAACAAGACAGTTGTTCCAACACATGTCTGCTTCAATTCCTGACCCTGGAAAACGCCCATATCTTTGCGTCCTGCGCTCACCCCTTTTACGATAATCACTGTCATCCTCTGAAAGAGGAGCTTTTTTGTCCCAGCGTGCACCTTCAGGACGCGGTTTGTTAGTTTGAACAGACTGTTTTCTCTCTTTCTTAGGAGGAGGCGGCGAAGCACGTCGTCCTTCCAGTTCAAGAGGGAGGGGTTTAACCTTTACACTAGGAAACACTTCAATGGGCGTCTTAGCATGAGAACATGCTTCAAACACATTCACAGCACACTGTCTAATCTCACTGATGGATTTTTCTCTGAAATTTGCCATCATTTGTACTGATTTTTTAAAATCAGAGTGGAGATTTTTGCTGAAAACAAACTTAAAACCATCATCTTCTTCCATTCCGGTCTCATTTCTGTTACCAAAATAAGCTTGGAAGATTCTTTTGTAATAAACTTTTGGATGTTCAGTTTTACCCTGCGTGACCTTGTCTGCAGCTGGGAAACCCGCAGGTCCCGTGCAGGAGTCGTACTCTCTGATCAAAGCTTCACACAGAAGGTTGTAATCCCTTCTCGTTGCATCAGGTAGACGCTCGACGAAGGTAAACACCTCTCTGTCCGAAGTGAGTCGTATCAGACTGATCTTATCCTCTACCGTAGCATTAGGATAAGATCTCAATCTGAACTCTAGATCTCTGAGATACGCTTTAGTTCCAGATGATCCCATCGGTTCAGGAGCAAAACGTTGTACATATTTTGAGATTTTCTGCAAATCATCCATTGAAGGAGACAGTATCAACGGTCTCACTTGTGTGGTTGGTGCAGATTGGTCAAGGACTGCCCCTACCGCCCAAGATGGGGGTGGGGGTGGCTGATAAGGGTTGGGAGGAAGAGGTGCATATCGGTGCAGGTCTATCCCTACCGTCTGTGATGGGGGTGGGGGTGGCGTCATGGTGTCAGGAGGAAGAGGTACATATTGGTGCAGGTCTGTC
>NC_056503.1:18104973-18116783 GCF_014905685.2 Nematolebias whitei
AGGTCAAGAGTTTTGACCTTAGGCTTAGTCTTGACCTCAGATTAAGTTCACTACAGTATGATGATCAGGTGTGAGTAGGCACCCTGTTTGATTTAAAGAACAGGATCTATCAAAGTCTGATCTTCACAACATGTTTGTGGAAGTGGATCACAGCAGGAACAAAGGAGGTTTCTGAGGAGCTCAGAAAAAGAGTTGTTGATGCTCATCAGGCTGGAAAAGGTTATAAAACATCTGTAAAGAGTTTGGACTCCACCAATCCATAGTCACACAGGTTGTGGGCAAATGGACGAAATTCAAGACCCTTGTTACCTTCCCCAGGAGTGGTCAACCAACAAAGATCACTCTAAGAGCAAGTGTGGAATAGTGGGCAAGGTCACAAAGGACTCCAGAGTAACTTTTAACAACTGAAGGTCTCTCTCACATTAAAGGCAATGTTCATGAGTCCACCATCAGGAGAACACTGAACAACGATGGTGTGTATGGCAGGGTTGAAGGAGGAAAACACTGCTCTCCAAAAAGAACATTGCTGCTCATCTGCAGTTTGATAAAGATCATGTGGACAAACCAGAAGGCTGTTGTAAGAATGTTTTGTGGACGGATGAGAACAAAACAAAACTTTTTGGTTTAAATGAAATTTGATATGTTTGAAGAAAGGAGAACTCTGCATTCCTGCAAAAGAACCTTATCCCATTTGTGAAATATGGTGGTGGTAGTATCATGGTTTGTGTCTATTTTGCTGCATATGGACCAGGACAGTTTTCCATCATTGATGGAACAATGAATTCTGAATTATATCAGAGAAAAGGAAAATGTCAGAACATCTGTCCATGAACTGAATCTTAAGAGAAGGTGGGTCATGTACAGTAGCAAGACAATGACCCTAAGCACACAAGTCGTTCTATCAAAGAATGGTTCAAGAAGAATGAAGTTCATGTTTTGGAATGGCCAAGTCAAAGTCCGGACCATAATCCAATCCAAATGTTGTGAAAGAACCTTAAGAGAGCAGTTAGTGTGAGGAAACCACCAACATCCCAGAGTTGAAGTTGATCTGTACGGAGGAATGGGCTAAAATTCCTCCAAGCCAGTGTGTAGGACTGATCATCAGTTACCAGAAACATTTAGTTGCAGTTATTGCTGCACAGGGGGGTCACACCAGGTACTGAAAGCAAAGGATGACATATTTTTACCACTCACAAATATGTAATATTGGATCGTTTTCCTCAATAAATAGGGCAGCACGGCGGCACAGTTGGTAGAGCTGCTGCCTCTTAGAGAGCAGATTGTCCTGGCCAAAGTCCCAGCCGGGGGGCCTTCCTGGGTGGAGTTTGCATGTTATCTTTGTGCATGCGTGGCTTTTCTCCGGATACTCCAGTTTCCTCCCACAGACTAAAAACATGTATGTTGGGCTGATTGGTAACTCTAAATTGTCTCTTGGTGTGAGTGAGAGAGTGAATGGTTGTTTGTCTCTATGTGTCTCTGTGATGGACTTGCAACCTGTCCAGTGTGTCCCCCGCCTTTCGCACAGAGATGGCTGGACATGGGCACCAGTGACACCCACAACCCTAAAAGGAAGAAGTGGGTAAAGATAATGGATGGAAATAAATCGCCATGTACAATATTTTTGTCTCATTTGTTTAACTGGCTTCTCTTTATCTACTTTTAAGATGTTTGAAAATCTGATGATGTTTTAGGTCATATTCATGCAGAAATATGGACAATTCTAAAGCGCTCACAAACTTTCAAGCACCACTCTAAATACCAATCCAACACTAAACAGAAAAACCAACAGGGATAACCCATCGGAACACCAAACCTGAATAAGTCCACCCATTTCTGTTCCAACATTACCCCGAAGGCTCACCAACCTATTTCATTCAAGTATGTGTGATTTCAATGATTCAGGCTGAAATTTAATGGTAACCCACATAATTTATTGTTTCTGTAAAATTTCATAATGTAATGAAACCAAAACACAACTTTAATATTGGAAACTAACAATGTACTGTAAACCTAAATTTGATATTCAACCTTCATTTTTAGAGCGTCTAAAATGTCTGTTGATTTTTAATTTGCAGTTTGCAATTGGATGCATCACAAATCTAACATGGTAAAAATAAATATGTAAATAAAATAAATACAAACTTTAAAATCCTTGCAAGGCCTTCCCAAAGTCCTTTTTCCTGTGTTTTGGTCCCAATTTTCCTGTCAATTATTAAGCAAAATCATATAGGTGAAATTCTGACTTCAGCCTTCTCTGCTGACACTGAAGTCCTAACAAATGAGAACGTCTTCTGTTACTGTGTGGAGACGAACATATTAAATAATCTATTTGGATAACTGTAACTGTATTTTCATGAATAAAGTATGACTGTCCTGATCAATTGAAAAGCAGTTTATTGATTCCTGGAATGAGTGGAATATGATGTGCCTATCTGTGCTGTTTGTGGAGGATGCAGAAGATGTGTACATTATTGGATTTATGATAACAGGGTTGCTGCTTTTTGGAATTGGCAGATACCTAGGATATTGACAAATTAGGAAGACATTGGCAGCAGTTAGGCCATGGTAAAGCTGCCAGCCTTATGTGAAGGATTAATTGTGCCTCGAACTCTCAGATTCATATGCTTAACAAGCTAAACCGCAAGCTGGGCGTGATTTATGAGAATTGAAGATCACTTGCGGCTCCTGGAACTCACTGGCATGAAGGTTTCAGTCTTGGAGAAAGCTAATTGAGCATGAACCGGGTGGAATTTCCATAAATTTGGCTGTTTGGATTTGCCATTGAGTGTACCAGCAGAACTTGAAGGCAGACAGAAATCAGAGTCTGACGGCCCAAACAACTGTTGTTTATCTGAATTTGGCCTCCCCGCTGGCCTTGGACAGGCCAACTTATACCATACCATACCATACCAATTTATTTATAAAGCACTTTAAACAGTGACAAAGCACAGCAAAGTGCTGTACAGGGACAAACAGAACAAGCACATAGCAACAGATTACATAACAGGACACCAAAAAGTAGAAACCGACAAAAACAATAATGGATAACAACAACAACCGCAACATGACTAACACAGCGTGATGCACACAGACTCAGCACAGATCACACAGTGCTGAAAGCCAGGGAATAGAAGTGTGTTTTTAAGCTTATCTGAAATTGCTCCTTGAGGATTTGTAAACTAGAAACTTCTGCCTAAGCTAAGAGGACATCTGTGACCTTATCAAAATTGTGATGCTGATAGCCACTCTACCATCTTATCAGAACGTTGGAACTTTCTGGAGTGTCGATGGACTACTCACCACCTTTGTTGTTCCCTATGCATAAATGTATATGTCATGTCTATTTATGTTGCTTTTTGTGCTGAGGTTGTTTCTAATGTCCACTTTCCTCATGTTGTCACTTTCCTTATTTAAAAAGGTGGCGTTGCTCAAGTGCTGCAGCTTAGTCTCCCCATGTATGTGTCTCTTTTGTTAATGCACCTTGGTAACAGTTCCAGTTTAAAATCAGAATTAGCATCAGAATAAACTTTATTATCATTGCACCGAGATACAACGAGAACATGCACTTACAGTCGTCCGAAAGATGGGCAGAGTGCGCGAAGCTGCTACTATGAAAGCGCGGCCCTCGTTTTTCTTATTCAGAGTAATATTTTGCTTAGATGAGAAAAGGGAAGAAAACATGAGGAGAGATGGTATTAAACAAAAGATCTCTCACACCTTGTCCTAGACAGGGAACGATTTGAGGCATCAAAAAAACCTACCACAGCAAAGCAACATAAATAGATGTTATACATTTACATATAGGCCGGTGAAGACATTGAATTTTTAAGGGAAAGTCGTAGCATAGTCCAAAGCCCGCCCTCTCAGCCATTGTCCAGATAAGAGGTTTTATTCATCATCAGCTCGGGTGAGGTTCCGTCACATGTCACGGCCTTGGGGAAAGGAGTGGTGAGGAGACAGACAAAGCATCTTTGTTTTTTCTAAACATTCCAGGAGGAGTTGAGATAAGTCCATCGTCAAGGGCACAGTTTGGGTCAGGCAGAACTCTTAAATTGCTGTTTCTGCCTTTTAAAGTCTCGCTGGTATAAATTACTCTAATGGAACTCCAAACAGCCGAATTGATTCCTTACGCCGAAAGCCAAGCTCGCAGCTTTCGCCAAGATTATTTCCACCTTCATGTGTGTTGCTATAGAGTCCACATTCCTGATAACAGCTGCTCCAGCTCTCTGACGCAACTGCACATAATTCAGTCTGAGCGCTGTCAATTTTCGACACATCCACACAAATTTGTAGACAATCCAGAATTCACCAGCCAAACAGCAAAATAACCAGTTGTCATCATGAATCCAATTTGTTTCCGTCGAGGTAAAAGGGTCCTCCTTACCCTGACTCCTTAGGAGGTATGCATTAAAAAAGAGGCTCTTTAAGGGTTCACAGGACGAAAGAGCGTAAGCAGGAAAGCGGGGGGGGGTTATGGAGCGCAAGGAAACACGTGTGATTTCACCGGAGTACAGAGAGAAAAAAATGTGCTATACAAATAAATTTGATTTGACTTTTACTGTGTTTCAGGAAACAAGATCTTAAACAAAATGGGCTTGAGCGTGATGAAGGAAACCATTAGCAATGGTGTTTTTAAAGCTCCTGAGCCAAGTCAAGCTAATGACTTCCACTTCCGTCATCTTCTGCATCGATTTGCTGGTCATGTTTTTGAAAGCAGCAAACTTACCAAGCAAGATGAGGACCATTTTAAAAAACTGGAAATGGAGTGTGGCTACTTCTTGAGTATGAAAGCTTATGACAGCATCTCCTATACACAGATTTTATCCATTCTCACTGACATCTTGAAGTCATGCATGCCACAGGTGGGTAACATGATGCTTTTTTAATGTTTTTTTTTAAGATTGTTGATCTATAAAATTCATATAGTTCGTCATTACCAAAACAACGGCAAAACAAATAAAAACTTGACACTGTAAAATAGTTTGCAACTGAGAGTAAAACAGAATAGCAAGTGGCAGTGAATGGATATTTATTGAAATTGTTCTTATTTTGTGATCAACTGAGACATGGGAGTTAGGCAGTGACGAACAGTGACTACAAGAGTTAAGTCTCAGTCATCTCGTAACAACTTGTAACATGATGACACTGAAGAAGTTGAGCTGCGGGCTGCTTTCATAACTTAATTTTTAGTTTCACTATCCAAGTACATGCTGGGTAGTGCTTCCACCAGTTTTATACATCATCATTATCATATGCATATGACTTACTGTGTAATTTTTAAACAGTCACTGACAACAACTAAAACATAAATGCCAACCTAACACTAAACAGAAAAACTAGCAGGGACAAACTGAACACACAATGCTACAGTTAGTGTGGACTGCCGCCATTGGGGAGGTATAAATCAACCTCACCCATGATATGAATTAGGGACCAAATTTAAATAACTTTAAGGTCTCAAAGAGATGATCCCACTCCACCCGGTCAAATGATTTCTCCGCATCTAATGACAGAATGTGACTTTGTCACATGTACGTTCGGGTGGGCTAGGAATAAAACACACCAAGCAGTCGCCTAACATTGAAGAAAGCCTAACGGTTTTTAACAAACTCTGTTTGGTCAGGTGGAACAATAGTGGGGACTGCCTGCTCTAGTCATTTTGCAAGGACTTTTGCCAG
Source organism: Nematolebias whitei (assembly GCF_014905685.2). Taxonomy (NCBI): domain Eukaryota; kingdom Metazoa; phylum Chordata; class Actinopteri; order Cyprinodontiformes; family Rivulidae; genus Nematolebias; species Nematolebias whitei. Next base: position 18,110,652 of record NC_056503.1, read on the forward strand.
GGTTTTTACATCAGCGTTAACCAGTCTTTCTGATGGATTCTTCTGCAAGGCAGGCAAAGCCTCAATACTGTCTGGCATCTTCCCCTGCCATCTGATCCAACTCACTACCAGGTGGTGATCAGTTGACAGTTCAGCTCCTCTCTTCACCCAGATATGCAAAACAGGGCCCCAAATCAGATGACACACCTACAAAGACAATCATCAATCTATGACCTATGGTGTCCTGGTGCCAAGTGCTTCACCCTCTTTAATTTTGTTGTTGCGAATGGCTGATTCTGTGGCTGTGATCATCTCCACCAGAGGAATTCTACTTTGTGCAACCGCAAAGATCAGTCCCCTGGCAAGAATCTCTGTCTCCGGCTGGTTGAGCTGTCTGTCAGATAAATTCTTCACCCATTTTTCTGTCTCCCTGGCATGTAATTGTCTACTGAAGTGTTGTCTTACACTGAATGCGTTGTTATTGGAACTGTGCTGATGTTGATGAGTTATTAATAAGTTGAACTTGTTTTGTTGTCGAGTATTGGACTTGACATGCTGTGCTAAGCATGACTGATCTGTACAGTCCATCACTTGCTGAAATGTGGTCTGATCTAGGCACATTGTTAGTTTTTGTTTAATGTGCTCTTCTTTGGCCTTCAAGGCCTCAATGGTAAAATTGGTCTGTCTCGCCCGTTCAGCAGCTGGGTCTGTGCCTTCTGAAGGATCTTGCTTGCTCGGTGCCTGCTGACCAAACATTTTAGTTCCAGGCTCTTGGGAATGATGCCACTTTGTCGACATCTGAGGTTGAATCTCAAGTGGTTCCTGTAGTCTGCCCTCTTCCTTGCTGTTTTCTCAAACTCTCTAACTAGTTTGAGGCAATCCTGGCAAAAGTGGTTCAAAATATCCTGATGCATGCTCAATAATCCAGGTAGAAAAATCTAAAAAAGTTCAATCTGGTCCTCTGGACATTCAAAAACAAAACAAAACAAAAAAGTAGAAACGTTTCGTCTTTCATCCGAAAGAATTTCTCAGTCTGAGGTGCTGTATTCGGCTCAGTCTTATAAATAGAACCTTCTCAGAGTGGATCAACCAGTTTTTGTCATGAATCACGTCCCTGTGTTTAGATCTTTATCACTCTGTTCACTAGTTCTGGTTTCTCAGTCCTGTTCTGGTTTTTTCCTCTTCACTCCTTATCTACTTCTACCTGGTTCTCATGTGTGTGTATGTGGAGAACCAGTCTATCCACTCTGCATGTTGGTGAAGGCTGACTGCACTAATTGTCTGCACTGCAGTCAGCTGGCCTGATTATCTCAGACTGGCTGCACCTGTTTCTCTCCACCCTTTATAAGCAGCACCCTGTCAACTCTTCGGTGCCCGATAGTTGAACACTCTTTGTAGTTAGTAAGTAGTCCTTGTTCCCCTCTCTTGTCCCTGTTCAAGTCCTCGCTCCTTGTCTTGCCCACCACGTTACCTGTCCCTCTTTCTGGTTGTTCTCCCCTTCTTGTTTGGCCTGATCTCTTGGTTCCTTGACCCTCCGCCTGCCTCGACCACGTCTCTTTGGATTTCCCTTTTGGATTTGTTTCTGCATCTGCTCTTGGTACCGACCCACGCCTGCACGACCACCGATCTGCCTGCTCCTCTGGTACTGCCTGACATCTGCTTCATGTTACTGGACTTTGGAAAGCCTGACCACCCCTTTTGGATCACGGACTCTGGCCACACAGACAGCTGCGGCCGACTGTCGTCCTTCACCGGACTCAGCCCTTCCAGCAGCTGCAGATCTGAACACTTCAACCCTTCAGGACCCTTGAGATCATCCGAGACGGTTAGTGGTTTTTCCTTGTTGACTGTTCTCCACGTTCTGGTAATCAGCACGACCACTAACCGTTCTCTACTTCATAGAACTGTTCCTGCTATCCAACCGACACCAGAACCCGAACCAGAACCCAGACCGGCACCAGGACCGGCTGTCACTTCCTCCCTTGAAACAATAAACACATTATTATTTATTGTCATTCTGTTGTGTTGTGATCTTGGTCCAAACCCTCACGAGAGTTCCTTACAGTTTTGCTGCTGACAACCAAAACCAGCTCCCATCACCCTTTGGAGCACACGTTAGGAGTCATCAGGACTCTGTACCACAGAGCAGACAGCGTCCCCACTAACTCACGAGCCAGGCAGAAGGAGAAATCCCACACAAGACAGGCTCTAGAGCAATGTGGATATCCTAACTGGGCCTTCCTGAAAGCAGAGAAGAAACCCAAACAGGACTCTAGTCAGCTATCGGGTTAAAAGGAGGAACCCAGACCAGTGGTCATTCCATATGTTGAGGGAGTATCAGAGAAACTGAGACGTTTATTTTCTAAACACAATGTCCCAGTGGCTTTTAAACCCCAAAATACATTATGGCAAAGATTGGTTCATCCCAAAGATCCAGTCCCCCGGCACAAACAGAGTAATGTTGTGTATGCTTTTCAGTGTCAGGAGGGCTGTGATCAGTCTTACATCGGGGAAACTAAACAACCACGGGCCAAAAGGATGGCCCAGCACAGAAGAGCAACAACATCAGGCCAGGACTCTGCGGTCTATGCTCATCTCCAGGCCAGCGGTCACTCTTTCAGGGATGAAGATATTCACATCCTGGATAGAGAGAAACGATGGTTTGAGAAAGGAGTAAAGGAGGCCATCTTTGTGAAAAGAAATTGTCCATCATTAAACAGGGGTGGAGGCCTCCGTGTTCAACTGTCCCCCTCTTACAATGCTGTGATTGCTAGTATCACTCAGCCCTCTGTGAACAGTAAACAGCCATCAGTGTGCTAATGATCCATCGTTAGGCTGATGGTCCTTCTTGATCATGTGAGCAGCTGGTTTTGGTTGTCAGCAGCAAAACTGGTTGATCCACTCTGAGAAGGTGCTACAGTGCCCCCTTGAACTTTTCAACCTTTTGCCACATTTCAGGCTTCAAAAATAAAGATAGAAATTTTCAGTTTTTTGTGAAGAATCAACAACAAGTGGGACACAATCGAGAAGTGGAATGAAATTTATTGGATGTGTCAAACTTTTTTAACAAATAAAAAACTGAAAAGTGGGGCATGCAATATTATTCGGTCCCCTTGCGTTAATACTTTGTAGCGCCGCCTTTTGCTGCAATTACAGCTGCAAGTCTCTTGGGTTATGTCTCTATCAGTTTTGCACATCGAGAGACTGAAATTCTTGCCCATTCTTTCTTGTAAAACAGCTCGAGCTCAGTGAGGTTGGATGGAGAGCGTTTGTGAACAGCAGTCTTCAGCTCTTTCCACAGATTCTTGATTGGATTCAGGTCTGGACTTTGACTTGGCCATTCCAACACCTGGATACATTTATTTGTGAACCATTCCATTGTAGAGTTGGCTTTATGTTTTGGATCATTGTCTTGTTGGAAGATAAATCTCCGTCCCAGTCTCAGGTCTCTTGCAGACTCAAACAGGTTTTCTTCCAGAATGGTCCTGTATTTGGCCCCATCCATCTTCCCATCAATTCTGACCATCTTCCCTGTCCCTGCTGACAACAAGCAGGCCCAAACCATGATGCTGCCACCACCATGTTTGACAGTGTGGATGGTGTGTTCAGGGTGATGAGCTGTGTTGCTTTTACGCCAAACATATCATTTTGCATTGTGGACAAACAGTTTGATTTTGGTTTCATCTGACCAGAGCACCTTCTTCCACATGTTTGGTGAGTCTCCCAGGTGCTTGTGGCAAACTTTAAACAACACTTTTTATGGATATCTTTGAGAAATGGCTTTCTTCTTGCCACTCTTCCATAAAGGCCAGATTTGTGCAGTGTACAACTGATTTTTGTCCTATGGACAGACTTTCCCACCTCAGCTGTAGATCTCTGCAGTTCATCCAGACTGATCATGGGTCTCTTGGCTGCATCTCTGATCAATCTTCTCCTTGTTGGAGATGAAAGTTTAGAGGGACGGCCGGGTCTTGTTAGATTTGCAGTGGTCTGATACTCCTTCCATTTCAATATGATTGCTTGCACAGTGCTCCTTGGGATGTTTAAAGCTTGGGAAATCTTTTTCTATCAAAATCCGGCTTTAAACGTCTCCACAACAGTATCTCAGACCTGCCTGGTGTGTTCCTTGGTCTTCATGATGCTCTCTGCGCTTTGAACAGAACCCTGAGACTATCACAGAGCAGGTGCATTTATACGGAGACTTGATTACACACAGGTGGATTCTATTTATCATCATCAGTCATTTGGGACAACATTGGATCATTCATAGATCCTCACTGAACTTCTGGAGTGAGTTTGCTGCACTGAAAGTAAAGGGGCCAAATAATATTGCACGCCCAACTTTTCAGTTTTTTATTTGTTAAAAAAGTTTGACACATCCAATAAATTTCATTCCACTTCATGATTGTGTCCCAATTGTTGTTGATTCTTCACAAAAAATTGAAATTTTACATCTTTAAGCTTGAAGCCTGAAATGTGGCAAAAGGTTGAAAAGTTCAAGGGGGCCGAATACTTGCGCAAGGCACTGTATTCGTAAGACTGAGCTGAATACAGCACCTCAGACTGAAGAAGTCTTTCGGATGAAAGACGAAACGTTTCTATTTTTTGTTGTTGTTTTGTTTTGTTTTTTTGAATGTCCAGAGGACCAGATTTAACTTTTTTAGATTTTTCTACCTGGATTATTGAGCATGCATCAGGATATATCTAGTCAGTACCTCTCAACCTCACGCACAAGCTCAGGCTCCTTCCTTGCCAGAAAGGTTACGTTCCATGTCCCAAGAGCCAGCTTTAGTAAGTCAGGGTCAGAGTGCCAAGACCCCGTCTTCAGCCACTGCCCATGGGACCATGCATCCGACTTGTATGGCCCCTCCTGCAGATAGTGGGCCCACAGGAAGTCAACCCAATGTTGCTCCTTCAGGCTGAATTCAATTGGGCCCCATGGGTAGAGACCCGGTCACCAGGTGCTCACAGACAAGCCCCTCCCCAAGCCTGGCTCCAGGGTGGGGTCCTGGTAACCCACGTCCAGAGAAGGGACACTGAGCTCCTTGTTGTTGTTTGTCCATAAAAAGTCTTTGGAATCACTCTTTGTCTGGCCTGTCACCTAGAACCAATCTGCCTTGGGAGACTCTACCAGGGGCAATTACAATCGCCCCTGACAGTATAGCTCCTAGGATCATTCAGTTGCTCAAACTCCTCCACCTTGATAAGGTGGCGAATCAAGGAGGAGTATGTATATTAATTAGAAATTGAATAACAATTTTAATGTAACATTTCATATGTACTAAATTCATTGGCCTGCTCTGAAGGTGTAGTTGGCTTTTAGGGTTCCACACTGGAGTTAGTTACACTGATGTCTTTCACAAATCCTATCAGTATGTTTTTCACATGTTTTCACTTCACAACCACAAACCTTAAAGCATGATTTACATATGTTTTCAATTTTTTATCAACTATTTCAAGGTTAGTAAGCAGAACCCAGTGAGAAGTCCCCAGGACCAAATGCTTCTTAATTTGGCAACCAAAGTGTTTGATGTTTCCCTAAGACAGCATGTCCTCCTGCCCTTTCTCATTAAGAACATTCCAACTCTACCTGTTGTCAACAACCTAAAGCTGAAGATTAATGCTCAAACAGCAGGTCAGTTCTCATGGTTGGCTTTAAATGAGTGAGTTATATAGTATATAAAATCTCCTTCTACTGTTGTATGTCACAACAGCAGAGTGTTACAGAGTAGTCCCTTGCTACTTGGCTGTTTGTTTATCGTGAACTCGTTCTATCGCAGTTTTTCAAAATAAGATTGGACATGACACAATTGGCTGATTGATGGATGAGCTGAACAATCTGCATGGCATTTTTAATTTAAAATAAATTATTTTAAATTATTTCGCACTTACTGCAGCTTTGTGCAGCCCATACTGCTGCAGGATAAACTTCCTGCTGTAGCTGAGCTGTTCAGTGTGCAGAGCGGAGGAGTGTGACCAAGAGCGCTTTCAGGTGGCAAAGAGCAGGGGAGGCAAGGGGTAGCTGAAATCATGACATTCTGTGCTCTTTTAGAGCGTTTAGAGTTTAGAAACATTCTTTAGAATATTGCAAGAGTGTGGGAAGGATTTAAAACACCTTTATACATACATACACACACACACACACACACACAC
>NC_056503.1:18116883-18118005 GCF_014905685.2 Nematolebias whitei
ACATATAATAAGCTACAACTTACTACTTGTACTACTATTTCTACTTTGCTGTTTTTCACTTATCGCGGGTCTTCAGGGTATGCCCCTGCGATACACGAGGGACTACTGTATAGTATTAGCACAGGGGGAAAAAACATTGATTCCCCTGTTTTACATGGATGAATCATACTTTTTTTGCTTGTTTGGCAGAAAATAAAGAGTGGATCAGTACTGGTTTCTATCTCTCTCCTGGCATGAAGACCTGGATGACGTTGCCACCAAAGCTTGTTAACAGGAAATGGATGGTAGTGTACATAAACTCAAAGTACTACTATGATAATACTTAATGCAGATTCCTAACAATGTAGCACATGGTTTATATTTTTAAAGGTCCAAATTGGCTGTCAAAGTGATAAACTGGATGAAGAAGAGTTGTTCAGGGCACCCAATGTTATTAAGAAATTCATTGTGACATCAGAAAGGATGCAGGTTTGGAACATGTGGGGCGGACTCATCTATCTGGTGGCTCCACCTGATGTAAAGGTGGAAGAGGAAGAGATTGTGTTAGAGGTGGCTGTGTCTGCTCCTTACTACAAGTCTGGTGAGTTATGAATTTCATCATTCAATAATCTTCATGAGAAACTGTATGCAGTGCATGTGTTTGACTGTGTTGTGTTCTGAAGCTTATACAGTGAACAGCGTTGTTTTTCTGTTCTGTTGCTGCCATTCCTCTGTGACAACTCACAGTAGGCTGAGTGAAGCTGACACCCCACCCACTTCCAAAATTAAAGCAAATAGTCTGAATGGTTAGTGCTCCGTTAGTGCTGGTTTGTGCCGTTAAAATTTTTGTTAGTGCTGCTTTGCTTTCTGAGATATTAAAGATTAATTTTTAGGTCATCCAAAGGTCACCATCCCCCCATGTTGCTCCAAAACAGACGGGAGTGGTCTATTTTTTTAGTGCTTCGTTAGTGCTCGTTTGTTCCGGTGAAAGTAGCGTTTGTGCAGCTTTAGTTTATGAGATATTAAGAATTATAATTTCGCCCCGATGACGTCACCATCCCCCCATGTTGCTCCAAAACAGACGGGAGTGGTCTACTTTTTTAGTGCTTCGTTAGTGCTCGTTTGTTCCGGTGAAAGTAGCGT
>NC_056503.1:18118105-18123949 GCF_014905685.2 Nematolebias whitei
GGGCTCAGGAATACTTCCAGAAAGCATTGTCAGTGAACACAATCCACCGTGCCATCCGCCGTTGCCAGCTGAAACTCTACAGTGCAAAGAGGAAGCCATTTCTAAGCAAGCTCCACAAGTTCAGACGTTTGCACTGGGCCAGGGGTCATTTAAAATGGAGTGTGGCAAAATGGAAGACTGTTCTGTGGTCAGATGAGTCACGATTTGAAGTTCTTTATGGAACACTGGGACGCCATGTCATCCGGACCAGAGAGGACAAGGATAGCCCAAGTTGTTATCAACGCTCCGTTCAGAAGCCTGCATCTCTGATGGTATGGGGTTGCATGAGCGCTTGTGGCATGGGCAGCTTGCATGTCTGGAAAGGCACCATTAATGCAGAGAACTATGTTCAGGTTCTAGAACAACATATGTTCCCATCTAGACGTCATCTCTTTCAGGGAAGATACTAAGGGGATAAAGTGCAACATTGTAGTGCTATTGCACCATTGTTTACGCATATTGTTTCTTTCATTTCTTTTAGAGACTAATGCTTCTGTGGTGGCAGTGGTGACACCTCGTGGTACTGTCCGGGCTTGTGTGTTTTGTGCAAGCACCTTTTTCTTTTTACCTTTTTTTATTTTTTGTTTTGTTGTTGAAGAGTCCAGGGTGATCCCTTTCTTCTCTGCGCTGGATGTTGTCCCTTCCCTCACTACAGTACTTACCCCATTGGTAAGTCTCATTTTCATTTGAAATGTAGCTATTTTTCTAAAAATTTTCGTTAAATGTATTCACTAATGAAATTCAGGTTATCAGCAATTAAAGACGTTATTGAAGCTTAATAAATTATGTAGAATTTTCTGAATCTTGTCTCATTTCCAGCAAAACTTACCTGTGTCCTTATTGGAATCTTTAACATTTCATACTTGGGTTTTACAATAAGGTAAATCCACATTAGGTGGGCACATTAATAACGTTCTGTTACCCGCTCAGTATTGTATTTCTCCAGTCCTTCACTGTAACTCATATTCAGCCTTTTTGTTTTTGCATTTTGTTCGTTATAACTTTTAGCCTGGAACATCTTCTACCTTTTTAATGACATGAACCTGTATACTTTCATTTCTTTATGGTTTGTTGCGGACACCAACATTTCCTTATTGTGGAGCAGTAAAGGTTTTCGATTATAATTAATTGAAAAAAGTAATGAACCATGACTTCTAAGATCACATATATCCAATGTAATGTTTGAAAATGTAATATACATTATACTTTCAAAGAATAACAAACACTTTTCTTTTGGAAAATGATTTTTTTTTAACAATTGAACATTCTGATGTTTAAAGATTGAACATCTTTTTTTCACACTGAGACATGGTCACAACAAAACGAAAAAGGGACTTGTTGATAATTGTAAATTAATATCTTTTGTATATAACAGGTATACAAACTCTTTGAAAAAAAAATATCTTTGAGAGATGTAATAAGAAAAGAATTACAAACTAAAACATTTCGATAAACCACCATTGGTACACTTAAACATACTTTGCCATGTAATAATTGGTCACAAAAAACATAAAACACAACCTGTTTATGGTCTGACTATAAATAAATTATAATATCAAACAATAACAAACTATTTGCTTTTGACCTGGGCTTCTGAAAACTTCCAAGTGGAATGTGTTCATTCACAGCATTCAGTCTGCTGTGTATAATGCTGCATGTGGTTGAATTTTTTCCTTCTCTGACACTGTCTTCACTGCTTTTGCCAGGTCATCATAAAGCTCCCACACACATGGAGCTCTACGGCAGTATGCAGTGTAATGTCCCATAACATCTTTGGTCAAGCTTCCCTTGAAAACGATGACTCCTCTCAAAGTGAATGTCTTTCCTTGGAGAGCCACAACGGAGGGAAATTCACTCAAAGTAAACTGAGTAGTTTGTAAGAGGTCAGTGACAATCCATGCTATTTCTCCAATTCGGTAGCTGTGAGTTAGAGTTCCTGCACAGAGTATTTTCCCTGACGTGCTGTCTCCTGTTTTGAATGCAACTGGACATTCTGATTCTTTCTGTAGTTGGCGAAGGCAGGTAGACTCTGGAAGTAAGAGTCCATTTTCGACTGAAGTACCAAGCTGAGCCAAGCCAGACTTCATCAGGACAGAAATGTCAGGAGAAACAAATGGTACTTCCCTAGTTGTTCCTTTGTTTAGCTGGCAGTACTGAGAAGAGCAGTGTTTAGACAGGTAAATGCTTGATACATTTCTCATTGTTTTACCAATGACAGTGGAGATATTGCACTGGGCATCGATTTGGTGGGCTCCAGACTTCAACTCGATTTTTTGAAACATTGCACTAAGCAGCTCTGCCCTCTGTGAGTATATCTTTGGGGTCAAATTTCTGCAGTAATGGCTTTCACAAGCTGCAAGATGGGGTTGTCACTGTCATTCCTGACAACATTTTGAAATGCTGAGCTGTCACAGAAAGCACAGCATAAGCACTGACAGAAAGCATCAAATGCACATGTGTTCTGGACAGATATTGTTAATTTTCCAACTTTAATAGGTTGATGCAGGTTTCCATTTTTTAATAGTCCCACTTTCACTCTTTTTCCCCGAACAGATGGATCTGCATGGAGCCATTCAGTGCAGGAAGTAAGATATGAAGTCCTCTTCCTTTTTTTCGGTGGAAGAATTAGTCCCCTCCAGTTTTCTACCACATCTTCATCTGTTGGCGGAATGTTTGTTTCATCAAGTTCTGGAGAATGGTGAGAATCTATTCTTCTCTTGGCTTCAGCACTGTGGGTGCTCATGGAAGCAGAGTTTGTTTCTGAAACTTTTGTTAATCCAGCTATTTCATGTTTTACTTTTCCAGAACAAATCCTCATTTTTCCTTCGATGAAGGAAAGATGACGAGAAATAAATCGATCAAGTCTAATGGGCAAGTTCTCATGTTTAAAAAGGCCATGTTTTACATTTTTGAATTCTGCTTCCACAGTGGCTGAGCTTGCAGTGAGGCTAGTGCTTCTGAAGAGGGGGACCATTACTCCTGTCCAAAGTGGCAAGTAACTTGCAAGTCTTATAATGTGTGGAACAATCTCAGGGAGGAAATGGATGTTATCCCTGTCCCCATTGGCTGCAGCGAGTGACCTGCTCTTCTCGCATATGTTTGATACCCAGTCTCGAAGGTCAGTCTGGATCTCGTCTAAAGGTTCCATTTGATGCACTTCCTTTGTGTCTTCGGCTGGAATGATGGAGTCTTCTGTTATCTGTGTTTTTAGATATTTTTTGCACCTCTCTGATTCCAGAGGAACTCCAGAGCTATCATCACCCTCTGCCTCACTGAGGGCCACAACAGTGATCGCATGTATCAGCTGTTTTGCATGGTCCAAACACTGTGATTGTAGAAGCTTGGCTATTGCTCTGACAAAGAAGTCTTTGACACGGTGTGACTTGTTTTTCAGGCAGTCCCACTGGCAGATCATCTTTATGCAGTGTGCCACATCAACTCTGATAAAACATGGAGGACAGTTTGCTGACTTGTTTCCAAGTAGCAGACGGAAACATTCGTTAATGTATGCCTTCAGATCAGGGTAAGGAGTGAAGGCCCTCACCAGAGCACCGAGAATAGCCAGGGAGAAGTCAGTCACGGCTTCCTTTGGTACAGCAGCACCTGTACGAAGCCATTCTGTAAGCCATGTTGCAATTGCATTTATGTCGTGTCTCTCTGACAGCATTTGCACAACTGGGACCGAGCAGTTGTCCCCTGTCAGAACACCTTGATATAAGAAGATGTGGCCAGATGTTCCATTTGGTCTCACCAGTCTTCTCACAACTGAGCCTGTTGCATCAAAGCAAACTACAGAGGGACATTTTTTGGACAATGTGTTATATACATGTAGCTGTGTTGGACTCCAATAGTGGCAGAAGAACTTGTCCAGACCAATGTCTCTTATACTACCACTGTGAGGTGTGCTATGTTTTAATAACTGCAAAGACAAAATGGGATCTTTGTCACCTAATTCCTGATCTCTTCTCTCCTGCTTAGCTTTTCGTAGGGTGGCCAAATTTGGCAGGTGACTTGGCTCAGGATCTCCAATATCCATCAAATCGGATGCCTTCGCTGACCTCCATACGGCTGGCTCCATCCTGCCCTCACACAGGTCTTTTGAAATCTGTGCACGAAGGTTTCCAGACATGAACCTCTTGGACTGCCTAGTGTGCAGGGAGATATTGGTGTCCTCGATGGAACACTGGAGCACCATTGGGCTGTTGACTGTTGGCTCTCTGTCACATGTCATTTTAACATGGCCTTGACACTCTTTACAGAAGCCTTTGATATCTATGTAGTTGCTTGTGACAGTTGGATAAACCTTTGCTCTCTGGAATACAAATGTGCATGTGCTTTTGATCTTTTTCCAGATCAGATGATTAATGACATGAGTCCAAGTACGAGCCTTCAAAATCATATATTCCCTTTTACCAGAAGATGAAAACTTGTCATTATATGCCACTTTTTCAGGTACAAATTTGATTCATTCCTCAAAAGGAACTTCAAGCTGAAACACTGAGCAGTCATCTTGTCCAGGAGAAATAGAGCCAGCGTCACACTCTGTGTCCGCACTGCTGTCAGAATCACTTCCCTGCTCATTGATCTCTAAACATGACCAGATGTTGTGTCTGTTTGTTTTTACAAAAGTGTACAGAGCTTTTGGAGACATCTTGTTTTCCAGCTGCTGACTTAATTCTGTCCAAATAGTGGAAGATGGAGTGGCTATTTTGCTATTTTGAAAGATAGCCTGTTTTGATTTGCAGAGAAATGCAAAAAGGGAATCCCTGTGTATTGCTGGCTGTCGAGGCATCTAGTTAAAGAATAAAAAGGCTTTGGTTAGCATTAACAAAAGTATTCTGGCCTGTATAATTGCACAAGCTTTATTCCAGCATTCTTTCACAACTCAATTTATGTTTAAATTAGTATTCTCTCTTACATCTGTGTGACATTTATGCTGAATTGTGATTACATATTTTTTTTCTGTTCAACATTGCATTTTTTTTTTAAAATCACTGATGTGAAATTTCAATTAATTTCAATTGAAGTATCTGTTCTAAAAATTGTCCTGTCTGGGCTATTGATGTTCCTTAACATCCATGACTGAATATGAATGTAAAAGCTGCAAGATTAAGCCTTGAAGAATCTGTTTAAATCTGTTTAAAAACTCTGGACTTAAAACGTAATGAAATTGTGGATATACAGAAATATATATGTAAGGGACACAACCATGCGTCCTTCTCTGCTAATCGGGGGCTGGATTGCAGTCCCAACAGTTATTCAGTGTTTTATCTAAAACCTCAACATTAATAGTTTACTTACCTTGTAAAAATAAAGTTCAACAGAGGGTTGGGCAATAGAAGGATTTTAAATTTTTCTTCAAGACACTTAAATGTTTTAACAGCTACTTTTCCATGGAAAATGTTGAATGGGAAATTCAGATTTCTCTTGCTTTACCGCCAAAAAGTCACCTGCTCACTGAGGTGAGGGTCGTGATGGTCATCACGTGGGCGGAGCCAATCCCTATGACATTGTGAAAACGTTAACATATCAAAATTGCCAAATGTTCAATGCTCTTTTCCAAAATTCTTACATTAAATGTCAATAGAACTTAAAGCTCGCTGCATATTAAATTGTATTTAAACAAAAGTAAATCACTTGGATAAATGAACTTTCAGCCAATGACATACGTGCCATGCACTTCCGGTTTTGTTCCCATCCATCAAATATTACTGTTGAAAAAGCAAAATGCAGGCTATTGGACTTGGTTGACTTTGCCATTGTTGTGGAATAATATTTGTTCCTTTTAGAATCTGACTCCTAATT
>NC_056503.1:18124049-18147370 GCF_014905685.2 Nematolebias whitei
TTTCACCGGAACAAACGAGCACTAACGAAGCACTAAAAAAATAGACCACTCCCGTCTGTTTTGGAGCAACATGGGGGGATGGTGACCTTTGGATGACCTAAAAATTAATCTTTAATATCTCAGAAAGCAAAGCAGCACTAACGAAAATTTTAACGGCACAAACCAGCACTAACGGAGCACTAACCATTCAGACTATTTGCTTTAATTTTGGAAGTGGGTGGGGTGTCAGCTTCACTCAGCTCTCACGGCTGTGCTTGAAAGTTTGTGAAGCTTTTATAATTTTCAATATTTATGCATAAATATGATCGAAAACATCATCAGATTTTCACACAAGTCCTAGATAAAGAGAACCCAGTTAAAGAAATGATAAAATATATTACTTGATCATTTATTTATTGAGGGACATCATCCAATATTACACATTGGTGAGTGGCAAAAATATGTGATGCTTTGCTTTCAGTATCTGGTGTGAACCCTCCATTCCTCCCGCTATCCTGTTTTGACTATATGTTTGATATGAGGAATACAAGTAAGCTCAGAGTCAAAAAGAACCCCCAGGCTTTATCTTGATGCATGCTCAATAATCCAGGTAGAAAAATCAAAAAAAGTTCAATCTGGTCCTCTGGATATTCAAAAAAACAAAAGCAAAACAAAGCAAAAAAAATTCTAGAAACGTTTCGTCTCTCATCCAAGAGACTTCCTCAGTCTGAGGTGCTGTTTTCAGCTCAGTCTCTTAAATAGCCCCTTCTTAGAGTGGATCAACCAGTTTGCTGCTGACAACCAAAACCAACTGATCACATGCTCAAGCAGGACCATCAGCCTAACAATGGGTCATTAGCACACTGATGGCTGTTTACTACTCACAGAGGGCTGAGTGATACTAGCAATCACAGCATTGTAAGAGGGGGACAGTTGAACCCGGAGGCCTCCACCCCTGTTTAATGATGGACGATTTCTTTTCACAAAGATGGCCTCCTTTACTCCTCTCTCAAACCATCGTTCCTCTCTGTCCAGGATGTGAACATCTTCATCCTTGAAAGAGTGACTGCTGGCCTGGAGATGAGTGTAGACCGCAGAATCCTGGCCTGATGATGTTGATCTTATGTGCTGGGCCATCCTTTTGGCCAGTGGCTGTTTAGTTTCCCCGATGTAAGACTGATCACAGCCCTCCTGACACTGAACAGCATACACAACATTACTCTGTTTGTGCCGGGGGACTGGATCTTTGGGATGAACCAGTCTTTGCCGTAATGTATTTTGGGGTTTAAAAGCCACTGGGACGTTATGTTTAGAAAATAAATGTCTCAGTTTCTCTGATACCCCCTCAACATACGGAATGACCACTGGTCTGGGTCTGGGTTCCTCCTTTTCACCTGATGGCTGACTGGAGTCCTGTTTGGGTTTCTTCTCTGCTTTCAGGAAGGCCCAGTTAGGATATCCACATTGCTCTAGAGCCTGTTTTGTGTAGGATTTCTCCTTCTGCCTGGCTCCCGAGCTAGTGGGGATGCTGTCTGCTCTGTGATACAGAGTCCTGATGACTCCTAACTTGTGCTCCAAAGGGTGATGGGAGTCAAACTGCAAATACTGGTCTGTGTGGGTGGGTTTGCGGTACACCTCGGTTTGCAAATGTCCTCTATCCGAGACTGAGACCTCACAGTCCAAGAAAGCCAACTTGCCATTTTTTACATCTTCTCGTGTGAACTTGATGTATTTATCCACAGAGTTGATGTGGTCAGTAAAATGGTGGACTTCCTGAGATTTAATTTTAACCCAGGTGTCGTCAACATACCTGAACCAATGACTTGGTGGTGTCCCTGAAAAGGACGTCAAGGCTCTCTTTTCTACCTCCTCCATGTACAGGTTGGCAACAATAGGAGAAACTGGAGACCCCATAGCACACCCATGTTTCTGCCTATAATATTGCTCCCCATATGTGAAGTAGGTTGACTGCAGGCACAGTTTCAAGAGTTGACACAGTTGTTCTGTGGAAAGCGTGGTCCTGCTGCTCAGAGTGGTGTCTGATTTTAATCTTAAACTGACCACCTCTACTGCATCATCAACAGGAATGCACGTAAAGAGTGATGTGACATCAAAAGAGACCATTGTTTCATCAGTCTCCATGATGACATCCCTCACCTTATCCACAAAGTCCATGGTGTTCTGTATGTGGTGTTCTGAGCTGCCAACTAAAGGGATGAGTACAGACGCCAGATATTTGGAAACATTGTAAGTGACAGAGTTAATCATGCTAACAATTGGTCTTAAAGGTACACCTTGTTTGTGGATTTTAGGTAAACCATACAGACTAGGTGTGGCCTCCCCTGGGTACAGTCTGTGGTACAGAATACGGTCAATAGCCTTGTCCTGCTCCAAATTTTTCAGGCAATCTATTAACTTCTTCTTGTAACCACTTCCTGGATCTCTTTTCAGAGGTTCATAAGTGGTTAAGTCACTAAGGAGTGTCATAACTTTCTCATGATAGTCTTTCTGGTTCAAAATCACTGTGCACCTTCCTTTGTCTGCTGGGAGAATGATGATGTTTTTGTCCTTGCTAAGAGTGGTGAGTGCATCCCTCTCCTCTCTACTGATGTTGGAAGGTGGTGGTTTGGCATTGCTGAGGCAGGATGAAACTTTGATTCTGAGCTGTTCTGCTTCACCCTCTTTCATTTTGTTGTTGCGGATGGCTGATTCTGTGGCTGTGATCATCTCCACCAGAGGAATTCTACTTGGTGCAACCGCAAAGTTCAGTCCCCTGGCAAGAATCTCTGTCTCCGGCTGGTTGAGCTGTCTGTCAGATAAATTCTTCACCCACTTTTCTGTCTCCCTGGCATGTAATTGACTACTGGAGTGTTGTCCTACACTGAATGTGTTGTTATTGGAATAGTGATGGTGTTGATGAGTTATTAGTAAGTTAAACTTATTTTGTTGTCGAGTCTTGGACTTGACATGCTGTGCTAAGCGTCCCTGATCTGTACAGTCCAACACTTGCTGAAGTGTGGTCTGATCTAGACACATAGTTAGTTTCTGTTTAATGTGCTCTTCTTTGGCCTTCAAGGCCTCAATATTAAAATTGGTCTGTCTCACCCGTTCATTCAGCAGCTGGGTTTGTGCCTTCTGAAGGATCTTGCTTGCCCGGTGCCCGCTGACCAATGATTTTAGTTCCAGGCTCTGGGGGTAAGAACCCCCAGGCTTCTTACTTTTTTGGAACATTTTAAAAACAAAGTTTGTAATTTCCGAATTGTATTTTCTTTCTGAAACTTCTGTTTTGTCCTGGTTTAGCTGGATAAAGTTCTGCGACATCCAGGTCTTTATGTCTGAAATGCAATTAAAAAGTGCAGTGATTGGCCAGGTGTCATCATGAGATAATGAGATGTATAGCTGTGTGTCATCAGCATAACTGTGGAAACTTATACCATGGCTCCTAATGATCCTACCAAGCTGCAACATGTACAAATTAAAAAGTAGGGGGCCTAAAATAGAGCCTTGAGAGATGCCATAGTTAGCATCATGGATCTGTGAGGAGCATTAGTCCATACTTACCATAAGGTTCTATCTGTGAGATAGGAGTTGAACCACAGAAGATCAGTACCAAAAAGACTGACCAGGTGTTGTAATCTATTTACAATGGGATTATAGTGCTGAATGGGATTTACCTGTCTAAATAAAGGTTGAATGAATTTAAGACATTTTTTTGATCTACTATATAAAAGGCTGCAATCAGATACAATAGCACAAGGACTGATAGATTGTGTGAATCCAGATTACACCTTAAATCATTTACAATTATTAATATGGCTGTTTCTGTACTGTGATTAGTCATAAAACCAGATTGATACTTTTCTAAAATACCAGCATAATTAAAAATAAATAAATAAAAACAAGCTTTTCTAAGATTTTGCTGAAGAATAGTAAGTTGGATACAGGTCTATAATTATTAAAAAACACAAGGATCTATATGACTTTTCTTTGGAAGAGGCTCCACCACAGCCGTTTTAAAGGCAACGGGGAAGACACCCATCCGAAGAGAGCAATTTACAATGTTTAAAATTTCATGCTCACTCTAAAAAGTCATTCATAGGCTTAATAAATGTCACTATATTTATAAGTTAAATGACCTTAATGAAATTTCTGAAAATCACATAAATGATTATTTAAATTGGGTATACTGAAATAAATGTTTAAAAATTGAACATAAGTTTTTGTTTTAGATTAAGGTCTTTTTTTATATATATATTTAAGAGGAAAATCTTAAGTAAATAGTTCACAAAATATCTTTCTTACATGCACTTAATAGTTTGTTTGAAATTGAAATAGCAAATTTAGAAAATAATTTGAGCATTTGATTATATATATTTTTTATATATACAAAAACTCACACACATCAATCTTAAGACTAAAATTTAACTGATAAAATGTTAATTGGGAATGTTAGACTTTGAATGTCAAGCCAGTCTAAAATTTTTTTTGGATTTGGATCATGATAATTGTCTCACCATAAACAAAATATTAACCATGACTTACAAGGTAGAGGATGATTCTCAGCCTAATCATTTTGTTTAAATTTTTTTGTTTCTTTGAATTTAAAACGTCATTTCAAGCATTTTTTTTCAGGGCTATATTATTATGTTTCTTTATTTTTTCATTTCCTCAGTTTTCATTTTTTTCTGAATTAGCCAAACAATGAGTTCCCTTGAGCTCAATTTCTTGTTCATAACACAGGTCTATATAGGTATATTTCCATAAGTTCATTGACGACAGTTAAACGGTTTAAGAAGCCAACAATTTTATTGTACATGCAATAAAGATGCCCAGTCATATGTGGAGTAAAATGTATTTTCAATGTTTAATCAGCAGTATGAAGCTCATTGGACTTTAAATGTAAGAATGCCTATTTATTATCACCATGATAGATTTATTATTCATTCAACCTTTATTTAGACAGGTTAATCTCATTGAGCCTCGGGGACTCATTTACAAGAGAGACCTGAGCAAAATAGCAACAAATGGGCAAAACATCCAAGGGGATGAATCCTTTTGTATACACTTTGTATCATACATGTATTCTGCAAACAATTTTTCTTATGAGCAATAAAGCACCATCATTGCATTTGTTAAAAACATTTTCTCCTGTAATTTGTCACACAGCTTTAAAACAAACATGCAAACTGCCCATCAAAACATGAAGCTCAGTCAGAAACTGTGCAACAAATATATATTTAAAAAAAACTGTGGCAGTCAGTTGGATTTTGGCAAAACAAGCAAGAGAAATTAGTCATTGTTGCAGCTCATATTTCACAGAGAAAGTAAGACTTTTCATGTCTAAAATGGCACTTTGATAACTTTTATAGTTTAAGTTTATGTTATTGGGAGATTTTTCCATGGAATGTTCAAATGACAGTTGATCGTGTCACAAACTAACATTTGAAATAAGTAAAAATTGCACAACTTTTGCAAACAAACAATTCTTACTCTGAGAACCTTTTCAACCATCCCATCTTATTTCACTTCAGGTGTGACTAAAGCTGAAGATTGGTCCTTGGTACGTGCAGCTCCTGCACCCTGGGCAGAGTTTGAGTTTGAGAACATCATCCTCACTGTGCCATCACATGTTATCCATGAACTGGAGTCCCCAGTCAAGGTGGAAAAACTCTGGAATGACATAATGAGGGGTGTTGCAGATCTGGCTGCCATACCACACAAATTCATTCGGAAAGAACGCATTGTTGCTGATGTGCAAATTTCTGCAGGTAAGATTACTTTTTAAACTGTTCTCAAGGACATTTTTGTATATTTATTACAAGAAAAAAGGTTTGTATCCAGGAAATTCAGAAAATACAAAATAATAAGGAAATATTTTTAGATAGTTATCAGACACTTTATTCCATCTCTAACAAAATAGTCTAACCCTTTCACATAAAGGCAAAACGTATATAAGAAAAGAGAAAGCAAGACTTCTGCAGTCCAAAATTTCCATTAGAAGAAAATACAATTTCTATAGACTTTAGTACCATTGTTTCATTCTGCAAAGGCAAAGCAGAAGGTGTATGGAGAGTTGTACATAAGGTTGAACACTGAGGAGGGACATTATGACTTGTACTGACTAGAAAGACCCGAGGAATCTGGCTGAAAAGAATGTGCAGCAGATCAGGCTTGTCAAAGTTAAAAATGAACTTGTTCTAACAAGTGAGGAGAGCATGATGGAAAGATGAAAAGAGCTGATGGATGAAGAGAATGAAGGTGAATGAAGAGTAAAGGTTATAGAAGCTGTGGACTAAGAAGTAGAAAAGATTAGTGAGGTGAAGTTTGGAAAGCTTTGAAGGAGATGAAGATGAAGCAGAAGGCAGTTAGATCTGATAATTTACTAAGGGAGGTTTGGAAATGTCTGATAGAGGTGTCAGTAAGATGTCTGACTACATTAATCAGTGGCATTTATGAGAGTCAGAAAATGAAAAAGGAATGAATAAGTGTGCAGGTGACCATTTTTAAGAACAAGGATGATGTACAGAGTTGTAGCAAATACAGGGGAGTTAAGTTGATGAGTCGCACAATGACGACCTTGGAAAGAGTTGTAGAAGCTAGACTTAGAAGAGATGTGAAAATTTGTGAGCAGCAGTATGGTTTCATGCCAAGAAAGAGCACCACAGATGCCGACTTTGATTTGTGGATGCCAATGGAGTACCAGTAGTACAGAGAGGATCAGAAAGAACTCCATTGTGTCTTTGTAGATTTAGAAAAAGCATACAACAGAGTGCCGAGGGAGGAGGTGTGGAATTGCATGAGGAAATCTGGAGGGGCAGAGGAGTATGTAAGACTGGCACAGGGCATGTATGAGGACAGCAGGACAGTGGTGAGATGTTCTGTAGGAGTGACTGATAGCTTCAAGATGGAGGTGGGATTGCATCAAGGATGAGCCCCTTCTTCTTTGATCTGGTGATGGACTGATGAACAAATGAGATCAGGCAGGAATCCCTGTGGATGATGATGTTTGCAGATGACATTGTGATCTGTGGTGAGAACAGGAAACAGGTGGAAGAGAACTTAGAGAGGTGGAGGTATGCACTTGAAAGAATAAGGAAAGTCATCCATTGTAAGACAAAGTACATGTGTGTGAATGAGTTGGAGACAGGTGGAACAGTGAGGCTACGAATAGCAGAAGTCACAAAGATGCAAAACTTCAAGTACTTGGGGTCAAATGTTCAGGAATATGGGGAATGTGGTAAATATGTGAATAAAAGAGTCCATGCAGGTTGAAGTGGATGGGGAACATTTTCAGGAGTGATTTGTAACAAAAGGGTGTCAGCAAAGGTCAAAGGAAAAGTTTACAAGACGGTGGTGAAACCAGCTATGTTGTATGGTCTGGAGACAGTGACACTGACAAAAAGACAGGAGAAAGAACTGGAAGTGGCAGAAATGAAGATGTTGAGATTCTCCTTAGAGGTATAACACAGGTTGAACAACAGGGAGATAAAGTTAGAGAGGCCAGACTGAAATGGTTTGGACATGTCAAGAGGAGGGACCGTGGGTATACAGTGAACCCTCGCTATAACACGGTTCACCTTTCACAGTCTCGCTGCTTCACGGATTTGCATCGTGAATTGTGTTCTGCATTCTGATTGGCTAAACAGTCTCTCCGCTTCTTCTCTACCTGTGTGTCAATCTCCCTTTCTAATCCAATGACTCGGGTCGCGGTGGGGCGGTGCTGATCTCCGCAATTTGAAGCCTTCAGTTCGTATTGATGATTAAAATTATTACAAAGTATTTTACAGTACAGTTGCTAATTGTAAAAAACGTTTATACAGTACTTTTATTTGTTAAACAAATGCTTGCGCCTGTAAAAAGGTTTTGTTCTTTGGTTTGAATGTATTATGGAGTATTTCATTGTATAATAATTGTAAAAACAACAAAGGTTACTACTTCACGGATTTCGCCTATCACGGGTTCTTTTTGGAACGTAACCCCCGTGAAAAAAGAGGGTTCACTGTATTGGTAGAAGCATGTTAGAAATACAGCTGCCAGGAAAAAAAACAAAGATGAGATATATGTATGCAGTTGGAAAGGACATGGAGGTAAATAGAGTGATGAGAGTGAGGACAAATTATAGAGTGAAATGGAGGAGAATGACTCACTGTGGAGACGGCTGAAGATGAAATGGAGGAGGGAAAAAAAGATTCAGACAGGATTGTTGATTGAACAACATTTTCTCATTTTAGGTTGGATGCATTCAGGCTATCCAGTTATGATGCATTCCTCTGAAGCACCAATGCTGTTCAATTAAAAAAATGCCAGGACCACAGGTCTATGGGGAGAAATTCATGAGCTGGGACACAACCAACAGAGAAGCTGCTGGGAGCTTCCACCTCACACCACAGAGGCCACATGCAACCTGTGGTCAGTGTATGTGAGTGAAGAGGTGCTCGGAGTCAACAGATCAAAGGTGGGTTGTGCCCGCAGGGAATATCCGTGCAAAGCTGAAGGCTCCAGTATACAGTGGTGGGATGTAACTAAGTACAAGTACTTCGTTACTGTACTTAAGTACACTTTTCATGAATCTGTACATTACTTAAGTAGAGTTAAACATGGGTACTTTTTACTTTTACTCCACTACATTTTAGATTAAGTATATGTACTTTCTACTACACTACATTTCTATAATGCGTTGTGTTACAAATTACATTCACGTTGCAACTTTTTTATTTGTTCGTTAATTTGAAAGTAACCAATGGCGAGAGGGGAGTTGGTCCATTGAATCAATGCAAAATGGGCAGGTAACGTTAGACCCACCTTCAAGAAGAGCTATATTCTATTATATACATCACTGAGCTGGGTGCACCCACAGCACCGCTAACACACCCAAAATGAATTCCACCGAGGAAAGTCAGCCAGAAGATACAGTACGTGCCACCCATGACCTTATTGAAAGACTATTGAAAGTCTATAGAAAGACTATTGAAATACTACTGAAAGATTATTCAGTACAGCAGGACAGATTCTCTCTCCCAAAAGAGCCAGACTGGACTTAAAAAACTTTGAAAACCAACTTCTTCTGATCTTGAAGAAGAAATTATTGCTTCAATATTAAAATGTGTCAATTCATGGGATGTTAGAACAGGAGACGAGAGATGTCTCCAAATGACTTCACACTCGGGTCCAAGTTTTGAAAATGGTGTCAGTAAGTTAAAATATTGTTCACTATTGACCCATTACAAGGTTGACTAGACAGTATTTTTACTAGAGTTGATGACACACTGGAGTTGAAATGATCGGTGCCTATTTCTTTGTTAGTTGTGTCTAATGTTCCTTTTTTCATCAGACAACTTTTACTTAATTGTGTTTATTGCCGTTAAAATGACACATTGGTTTTGATTTGTGTTAAATAAAAACTTTTAAAGGTAAAATCCTTTCTCTTTCTTATTTTGCTTAATGACATTTAACTGTGCATGCCATCCCTGAAATTCTGACGCAGAATCACAAGTTCAAGTGTGAACTGCGTCACAATAAAAACATGTATTATCTGCAGCATTGTTCATTAAAATGGCTCAACACTATTAATGTACTACAGAAAATGATATACATACGGTAGGCAGACTTAAAGATATGTAGACCATTGCATTAGGTAATACATTCAGCAAGTACTTTTACTTTTAATACTTTAAGTATTTTTAAAAGCAAGTACTTATTTACTTTTACTTAAGTAAAAACGTTAATGTGGTACTTCTACTTTTACTAGAGTACATTTTTGTCTGTTTATTTGTACTTTTACTTAAGTACAGTGTATGAGTACTTCTGCCTTTAGGGATGAGACCTTGTCTGGTGATGACAGGACTGTCTCTAAGAACTACTCTGAACGGAGGGGGTCGGGCTGCAAGTTGTAGCGTGTCACCCCTGCTATCAGCTTGGTCATCCATCTGTCTGGCGAGCAAGCTCGCAGCCACTCCGTGTAATGTTTGTGGAGTGGGCACACGTTTAGGTGGTGCGTCATTTTTTTACATTTGGGCCCTCCAACAAAAAAAAACTTTCTGCAGCTCCTCCGAGAGGGAGGTGGAGTGACGGGCCAGGTGGACCTCTGGAAAACCTCGTCCTCCGGCTGCGATGCGAGACCGGCAGACAACAAAAGAGGTGCACAGGTTGAGGATGATGTCAGCTGCCTTGCAGAGGGAGCGCTACGTCTCCTCCAGCCTCTTGAATGTTGTACGCCAGCAGCGTAACGTATTGTTCGCTGCGGCCGCCTGGAACGCACACTGGTGAGCTCGGTTGGAGAGTGACGTCACTGTCTGGTTATGCTTACCCGGAGGCACAGGATGCTGGTCCAACCTGGACATCTTGGTTCTGAAAGCCTCCACCAGGCTTGGCTCCAGGGGGGCCCCGAGGGAATTTCCACTCGGTGAAACCCCTCCACTCTGGTGATGGGCGCGAATGTGGGAACCGGCGCCCTTATTCTACCAGGAACCGTCTGCGGCCTTGTCCCAGTAGGACGTCGCTGCTAGGAAACGAGGCCAGATGGGATCAGAACGGCGAGACGGAATGGAGCCCAGAAACCTTCCCGCTAGATCATCCAATCTAGGCGGTGGAAGGAGAAGGACAGAAAAAAGTCCCTTCATGTCAAGCGCCTCCTGGATTATGCCGGGCAGCTCTAGAGGAGGGCACCGACGGCTTGGAGCGGTGTGGTCGCTGATGCAAAAAAAAGGTCCGGGGGAGGTGGGAATTTGCTCAGCCCCCCCCCCCCCTCGTTCCGACACTACGCTCTCAAGGAGGGAGTGAGCAGCGGGGGGCTGCTGCTGACGTCTCCTGTCCCAGAGGAACCATCCGATTCGCTCTGAGAGTTGTCGATAAAGGAAAATTACAAGATGGCGTCGTCCAGCGTGTAGCGACTTGCCACTAAGAAATACTCCTTGGCGCTTACCTTGAAACAAGACTGCTTGTCTGCTACTCCTGGGGGAGGAGAACTCACCAGGACGGCAGGAGGTTGACGTGGCGGGGCCAAAGGCAGTCTTAACAAAGGTTGGTCAAGCTAGACAACTTTCCTTCTTCGTTCTTCTGACAGTGCTATTAGCTTGCTGAAGAAAAATGGGAGCCGATTACCTGCTCTTAACGTAATTTATACGGACCGGGTGGGGCCCACACAGCAGGTGGACGTGGACTAAATTTTTTATTGCAATGCTTCGCATGACGGGATAAAACCCACTAAGCACTAAGCGACAGTTCTTAAAGGGCGAAGCCTATATGACATAGAACAGTAATATTTAAAGTTTTTATTAATTAACAGCTGCTATTGGAGGTCAAAGTCCCAGGGCCGGGCCACTCTGGAGAGACAGGAGAGTTAGTGAGCAGCACTTCTCTGACAGTGATCTGACAGATACTGATAGGCACCAACCTTCACTACAGGTGAGGGAGGAGCTCTTTGAGGGAGTTGAAGAGGATGACGTCACCGGTGGTGAAGACAGGTCGGCTTTGAGGCAGAGCAGAGCAGAGCAGTGCGTAGTTTTAAGGGAGATCCAAAAGGGAGGTCCAGAGAAACAGGCAAGGGTCAAACACAGGTGGTCAGAGGTCCTGGGCAAAATCTGAAATGTAATTCAAGAGACGTGGTCATGGTAGTGGAAGCAGGAGTTGATACTGTAGGCAGAGAAGATAATCCAAACTAGATAAGAAGCGGGCAAGGCGAGGAATCCATGAGACTGACGTGAGGTCAAAACCAGGAAAACAAACAAGGCTGTGGCATGAACGCTGGACACTGACCCAAAGGATTTCAATAATATGGCACTGAATGGTTGTGAACGTGGATCTTAAATACTGGGGAGAACAGGTGAGCAGCATGAGAGCTGATCGCATTAACGAGGCAGAGTGGGCGTGATGCAGGGGGACAGGAGCATACATGAACAATGACAGAAGCTGAGAGGTAAACAAAACATGAAGGCAGTAACTATGGCAGGAGGGCCAGAAAACATGAGACTAACACATACGTATGCTTGGATATAATTTATTTACAGTTTAAATAACAATTATGATTGTTATCAGCCTCATTTAGTCATACTTATTCACTAACAATTCACAACAAGTGGTATGCTGATGTCCCTCGTTGCTGAGGGATTTGAATAGTGAATGTATGTAGTTTTACAAACAAGTGTTTTCTTGACTTGAATTGTTGAACAGGCAATACAGGTAAACCTTAATATTTTAGCGCAATATATTTAATTGGGTAGTATTTACACTGTGTTGAAGAAGTGAGGTTGGTTTTAATTGTTTTTCTTTTTGTTGGAGGTAGCACGGAGTGACAGACCCTGACAAGAGGAGGGAGCAATTTTATCCACCACCAGGTGCAGCGGTGGAGCCAGGGGGTCTTAAGCCTGCTCTTAAATGTGGCCAGGGTGTTAACCTCATGAACAGAAACTTGAAGTTGGTTCCACAAAAAAAAAAGCCTTATAAATTAATGACCTACCTCCCGTTATCCTTTTATAAAGTATAGAAACTACAAGTAAACCTGCAGTTTGAGACAAAATACTCAAAAATATATGAAGCAATAAGACATTTGATATAAAATAGAGCTTAACTGTTGAGAGTTCTGTATGTTAGAAGTAAGATTTTTGTAATATTGTGAAGTTGTTGCCTTTTTAAAAGCCCAGATTTCCTGTACTGCAGGCTCATGGATCACTGACCCCAGAATCTCGTAGACACTGTATAAACAAGTACGTTCAGGGAGGCAAGAAGCTCAGTGATTGGAATGTTTGGACTGCCCTGGAAACATACCTGCAGGTAAGAAAAACTTATACGAAAATGTTCTGCAGAAAGTATGAACTCTGTTGCACCAGAGCCTGCATTTTAATAGAAGTGCAACATCACACTGGCTCATCACCTCATCAATGTTCTGTTTAAATTTAATTGTACTTGACATAGCTTTCTATGCTAATTTTGAGTGGTCGTAATTTTGGCTAACTTAGCAGTTGTGAGTTATTTTACACTCCAACCTAAATGAACCCATTATTAAACACTTTACAGGCAACAAAAACTACCTGTCAGGATTATTTCTGTCCTAGGATATGTCAACACATTATTAGATAGATACTGTATATACTTTATTGTCCCCAAGGGGAGATTTTTCTTGGATATAGAGCACTAAACAAAGCTTCTTCCACAACCAAATACACTACAAACAATAAAATCATGTGAACACCACAATAAAATAAAAAAACCAACACCTATTGTTCAGTAAAAACACATATTACTCAATAAAAACTCAATAAAAACGCATATTGCACAGTCCCACATACATTAAAACAAGTAAACGACAAAAAAAAAAAAAGACCAGATCATCAGCAGCATGACAAAAGACTATATGCCTACTTTATTTAACAATCTGATTGATGTAGGGACAAATACAGTTTTAATTCTGTTATGTCTACAAGCTGGGATTCTAAATCGTTTGCCAGATGGTAACAGTTCGTATTCTGTGTTGAGGATGTGGGCGGGGTCAGAGAGTACCCTCCGAGCAAGTCTGAGGACAGACTCATCATAGACAGACTGCAGGGAGGGGTGATCAGTCCTTCCTATCACCTTCAATGTTGTTTGTACCATGCGACTAACTTTAGATTTAAGTTGCACAGAGAGATAACCATACCACACTGACATTCCAAACCGGATGATGCTTTCTAATACGGACTGACAGAATAAAACCATAAGCTTCTAGTTAACCCCAAAGACTCTGACAATCTCTGTTGTAGATGGGAGCACAACATCCATCCATCCATCCATTTTCTTTACCCGCTTATTCCATTTTGGGTCACGGGGGTCGCTGGTGCCCATGTCCAGCAATCACTGTGCGAGGGGCGGGGTACACCCTGGACGGGTCGCAAGTCCATCACAGGGCCACATAGAGACAAACGACACAAACAAACATTCAGTCTCTCACTCAAACCTAGGGACAATTTAGAGTTACCAATCAGCCTAACATGCATGTTTTTAGTCTGTGGGAGGAAACCGGAGTACCCGGAGAAAACCCACGCATGCACGGAGAGAACATGCAAACTCCACCCAGAAAGGCCCCTGGACCGGGGTTTGAACCAAGGACCTGCTCGCTGAGAGGCAGCAGCTCTACCAGTTGCGCCACCGTGCTGCCGGGAGCACAACATATTAACATTAATTTCCCACTTGAACAGATTGTCTAGGTGAACACCCAGATATATGTAAGAACATATCTGGTTTATTTTCTGGTCATGAATAAAAAACAGGAGATTGTCACTTAGAGACCTGGAGTCAGTCAACATCTCTTCTGTTTTTCTGGCATTAATAACAAAGTGGTGGTCATCGCACCTCGTTAAAGTATGATGAGGAGTCCATACCCTCATGCAGCAAGCTGAGAATAGCAGTATCATCAGATAATTTAAAAACATGATTCCCAGGGCAACTGCTGATGCAATCATTTGTGTGAATGGTGAAGAGGACAGAAGAGGTAACACAACCTTGGGGAACTCCAGTACTGATGGACCTTGGCTCTGATAAGGTGTTATTGACTCTGACAAGCTGTGATCTATTTGTTAAGAAAAAATAATAAGAAGAGGATTAAGATTCATCTGCTGAACAGAAGTTCCTCACTACTTCGCAATTCGTTTATCACGGATTCGCTATATCGCGTTTTTTTTTAAGTAAGATTGGACATGACGCAATTGGCTGATTGATGGATGAGCCATGGATTGTTTTTTTTAAATAAACAATTTTAAACGATTTTGCACCATGTGTAAAGTCCACAAGTGCAAGAGAAAGTTTCCTCCTGCAGCTGATCAGCTGATTTCCCTCTCTGCCACACACATTTTTCCTGCTGCAGCTTTGTGAAGGGTTAACCCTTTGCTGTCCAGATGCACCAGTCAGCTTTTGTCTTCCAACTTAAAATTCAAAGTATGTCACATTGTAAAATCATCATCACAAAATATACAAGTGTTAAGTTATTTTAAATTATTTTAGAACTTCTATGTTCAGTCGTTTCAGTGTAATTGATCAAGAAGTATATTTCTGCTCCTTGCTGCAGAGCTGAAACTGTGTGTCATTCCTTTGATGTCCTGCTGCACGTCCCTTCTTTACAATTTAAATTTAAATACTGTAATATTTTAAATAAACAATCCATGCTGCATGGATTGTTTATTTAAAATGTTACAGTATTTAAATTTAAATTGTTTATTTGAGGAGGGAGATTGGGAGTAACAGGTGATGAGTGTGGTTACAGCCTGGCACATGTCATGACAAAGTTTACTGAACTTGAACTTGGACTAATGTATCCCTACTTCGCGGTTGTTCACTTATCGCAGGTGGGCGTGGTCCCTAACACATGTGATAAACAAGGGACTACTGTAATTTATTATGAAGTAGATGAGGCTGTAGGGTATTAAAAGCAGAACTAAAATCTATCAAGAGAAGACGGGCATAGGCCTTTGGGTTTTCAAGATGTTTAAGAGTTGGGTGTGTGATGCCATTAATGGCATCATCTGTACCCCGTCCCTGTCTATAAGCGAACTGGAAAGGATCAAGACCAGGGTTTATCTCTGATTTCAAGAGGGACAGAACATATTTCTCAAAACACTTCATTGCTATTGATGTTAGTGCCATTGGTCTGTAATCATTATTATCAGATGGACTTGATTTCTTGGGGACTGGAATGATAATTGACCTTTTCCAAAAAAGATCCTGCAAGTCACATGTTGAGGTCTGACAAGAACAAGATCATTGAAAAAACAGTCTGTTCCTTGTGTTTTGATCTCCTCAGTCCTCATTTTACATCCAACTATAGTCCAAATTAAAGCAGTCATTACTTTAACATGTGTAGTAGATATTTGTCACAGTGTTTGTTTCTGTCCTTGTAGCTCCAGGAAAAGTTTGGTTGGGATGCCTTTAAGAAGGTGCTTGCTGCCTACCACAACATGAGCAACTTTCCCAGTGACAAGAACGGAAAGATGAACATGTACGCTGAGACGTTCGCTCAAACTGTGAACATGGATCTGACCGGATTCTTCAAAACCTGGGGATGGCCCATTGAAACAGCCACTGAGGAGAAACTGTCCAGTCTGCCTCCCTGGTCTGATCACCCCATGGCCCAGTATTCCTAAAACCCAGACTGGATCTGTTCCTGAAAAGAAAGTGATCCAGAGTTAGTTAACATTGATTTGGTTTTGTTTTTGTTACTGTGGAAAAAATAAAATACTTGGCAGATAAAACAATTTTAATCCATATACAGTATGCCTTTCATTAATACTGACCTTCTTGGTGCGTGTAATGTATGAAATTATTAACATAATCAAATATTTCTGAGACATGAAAGAAAAGGACAGCTGAACAAAAACTTTTTTTTTTAACAACCACAATGGTCTGAGAAATTAATTTGAATAAAGTATAATTACTGTGTGAAATTTTGAAAAAATTGAAATAACGAAGATGATTTTTGTCATCATTTGTAATTAACGTTTCTGTTCCTGAAAGTTCTGATTGTACTAATAGCAACATTTACTGTGACTGTTCACATCTTTATGTATGGTGACTCCATAATAAAATTGGATAATATGAATAACTTTTTCATTATTATTTATAGTAAAGTCACTTAAATAAATAAATAAAATAACTGTGTGCCAAAATTATATTATTGTTTGATCTCTTTCATGCAGTTATTGGACCTTTTGATTATTTGTATAGTTAAGCTTTAGTTATTTTTACCCAAAATCATTTAAGTGGGTCTTGTAGTGAGAGAACAGATACAGATGTGTTCCATTAGTGCAGAAAATATATCTGCCATTTAAAACTAAAATATAAAATTGTAGATGGCAAATTGAAATGTTGGTATCAGCAGGTGGAGCCAAATTAGGTGGTGCTCTATGTGGCCCTGTGATGGACTTGCGACCTGTACAGGGTGTACCCCGCCCCTGGCACAGTGATTGCTGGACATGGGCACCAGCGACCCCCGTGACCCAAAATGGAATAAGCGGGTAAAGATAATGGATGGATGGATGGAACAACAACCGCAACATGACCAACACAGTGTGATGCACACAGACTCAGCACAGATCACACAGTGCAGAAAGCCAGGGAATAGAAGTGTGTTTTTAAGCGAGATTTAAAAACTGTGAGGGAGGGGGCCTGTCTAACTAGCAGAGGTAACTCATTCCAAAGTCTTGGGCCTGCTACAGAGAAGGCCCTGTCACCTCTGCGCTTGAGCTACTGGTCTGCTGATCTGAGAGAACGTGGTGGGACATACGGCTGGAGCAGATCAGTAAGATAGGAGGGGGCAGAGCTGTTTAGTGATTTATAGACATATAAGAGTATTTTGAATTTGATTCCAAGGTGAACCGGAAGCCAGTGTAGGGAGGCCAAAACAGGTGTAATGTGCTCTCTTTTGCTTGTGCTGGTCAAAAACCGGGCTGCTGCATTTTGGACCAGTTGGAGTCTAGCTATGGAGGTCTGACTGATACCAAAAAGGAGTGAGTTGCAATAGTCGAGCCTGGATGTAATGAATGCATGAATTACTGTCTCCAGGTTATTTTTGGACAATATGGGCTTCAGCTTAGACAGTCGCCTCAGCTGGAAAAAGCAGGATTTAACAATCATATTTACATGATTGTTGAGTTTCAGAGAAGGGTCAAGTATCACTCCTAGATTAGTGACTCTTTGTTTCACTAACGGTGACAGAACGGATAGGTCGATGCAGTGGTTGGTGATTGTGTCATTGGGAGGAAACAGCATAACTTCAGATTTTTTCTGGTTGAAACTCAAGAAATTTAAAGCCATCCAATCTCTGATGTCAGCCAGGCAGTCCAGTAACGGTTGAATAGAGCGAGTACCGTTGAGTCTGAGGGGGAAGTAGATTTGGCAGTCGTCAGCGTAGAAATGAAAAGGTATGTTATGTTTCCTGAAAATAGCACCTAGTGGCAGCAGGTATAAAGAAGATAAAAGAGGACCAAGGATGGACCCTTGCGGTACCCCCCATTTAAGCGCTGCCGAGGCTGAACTAAAATCTTTGATGGAGACACAAAAGGACCTGTCAGCGAGGTAAGATCTAAACCATTCGAGGGCTGACCCAGTGATGCCCACCCACTGCTCTAACCTCGCAATGAGGATCTCGTGGTCAATTGTATCAAAGGCAGATGTGAGGTCCAGTAAGAGAAGGAGCACAGAATCACCAGCGTCTGTGAATAGGAGAATGTCGTTAAAAACCTTGAGTAGAGCAGTTTCAGTGCTGTGGAGAGGTTTAAAGCCAGACTGGAATAGCTCTAAGATAGCATTATCCTCTAGAAAGCATTTCAGCTGGGACTCCACTATTTTTTCCAGCAGTTTAGCGACAAATGGGAGTCTGGAGACAGGCCGGAAGTTGGACATACTGAGGGGTCAAGGCTAGGTTTTTTTTCAGGAGAGGTTGGACAGCAGCATGTTTAAAAGTTATTGGCACCACACCTGAGGCTAAGATGCTGTTCACAATGCCAAGAACAGGAGGGCCCAGAACAGGAAGAAGCTCCTTAAGGAGTCGAGGGGGGACAACGTCAAAAGGGGAGCCAGATGGCTTCATGCCGCACAAGACCTGCTCCAGGGAAGACAGAGAGATGGGCTCAAAGTGGTCCAGAACAGCAACACAATGAGATGGGATGGACGGATCATGAGCAGGTGGAGAAATGAGTGCCCGGGTGTTTGCAACTTTTTCAGAAAAGAAATGGAGGAAATTTTCACACAGCTCAGTTGATGCTTCTAGAGGTGAAGGTTCACTGAGGTGTAGAACTGAGTTCAGGGTGGAAAAAAGGGCTCGAGGGTTGTGGGAGTTTGAGGAAATTATTGCAGAAAAGAACTTCGATTTGGCGGCTTTAACTGCCTTCTGATAATGACGCCAACTCTCCTTTAGGATTTGAAAAGAAACCTGCAGCCTGTCTTTCCTCCACCTGCGTTCTGCTCTCCTACACCGCTGTCTAACGGCTTGAGTGACGTCATTAAGCCATGGTTCTGATAAAAGTTTTGTTTTCCTGGTTTTAATGGGAGCAAGATGGTCCAGAATATTTAAGCAAACAGAGTTAAGCTGAGAGGTTAGCTCCTCGGTGGAGAGAGACACTGAGAGCTGATCGATCCTCTCAGAGCTAAAAGCTTCAGTAAAACGTGCAGCAGTGAAACAGTTAATGGCGCGTGAAGTACGTGCAAAATCACATGACTTAGCAGTAGGACAAGGCGGGATGATATCAAACAAGACAGGCATGTGGTCTGAGAGAACGTTGTCACCGATTACCAAATTACAAACAGAGACATCACGAGTTAAAATGAGATCCAGAGTGTGACCGTGTTGTTGGGTGGGAGCATTTACATGTTGAGTTAAATTAAATGAGTCCAACAAATCAAGGAAGTCCTTCACTAACGGCTTCTCCTGACAACAGACGTGAATATTAAAGTCACCAACGATAATAAAGTGATCATATCTTGGTGTGATGTAAGCCAGAAAATCAGAGAATTCACTTATGAAGTCCTTGGAACGAGGGGGGCGATAAACAATCACACACAGAACGGGAGGGGAATGTCCGAGTTCAAAAGCACTCAGCTCAAAACTGGAGCAGGGCATGAGGGTGGACAACTGTTTACAAGAAAAGTTTGATTTAAATACAGTTAATATTCCACCACCCCGCCGACCTGATGGCCACGGGGCATTAAAACACAGACAGTCAGGAGGTAAAAGTTCCACCAAGGCGCTTGAATCACCCAAAGGCAACCAGGATTCAGTGAGAAAAAGAAAATCTAGTCCCTCGTCTTTAAAAAAGTCATTTAGAATAAAAGTCTTGTTGGCAACAGACCTTGTGTTGATGAGGCACGTCCTGATCTGGTCCGACACAGAACCAGCCATGGTGGGGGTGGTGCGCGCCAACGGTTGCAGATTTTCAAAAACAGCGCCTCCAGGACGGTCCAAGCGCCGGGCCGGTAGACAACACCCATATTTTCCCTGGTCCGGGCACGTAGGAAGCTGGCTGTGGAAACGTTGACCACGCAGAGCTTTGAGTTTTACCAGCCGGCCGGCACGTTAACCCTGGCATCTGGATCGATATCACCAAGAAAGCAGGCTTGGGGCCCAGCGTAAACAAGCAGGCACGTCTGCCAGAAGGGGTGGAAGAGGGGGGGGTCCCGAGTCACGATCAAAATGGTCCGAATCAGCGACAGCAGAAACAGACAATCGAAGATCGAGGAGCTGTTGTCGGTCATACACAAGCAGCGAGTTGATATCCCAGACAAAAAACGAAAATAGCAGAAATAATCCAAACAGTATCGTCAGAGGTAGATTGCAGGCCATGTACACGGACACAATCTTCAATGTTTCAATGCTTCAATTTTTGTATGTATGTGTATATATATATATATATATATATATATATATATATATATATGTGTGTGTGTGTGTGTGTGTGTGTGTGTGTGTGTGTGTGTGTGTGTATGTGTGTGTGTGTGTACACACTGCCTGGCCAAAAAAAAGTTGTCACCAAGCAAAAGGTCACACTAATATTTTGTTGGACCGCCTTTAGATTACGACACGCTTCCTCTGTGGCGTTGTTTCAATAAACTTCTGCAATGTCACAAGATCTATTTCCGTCTAGTGTTGCATTCATTTTTCACCAAGATCTTGCATTTATGACCAGGCACTAGGCATGGTAAGTGCATCACTTCACCTTCCTCTCTTCTTACCCTGATGCACCCATCACTCTGGAACAGGATAAATCTGGACTCATCAGACCACATGACCCTCTTCCATTGCTCCAGAGTCCAATCTTTATGCTCCCTAGCAAATTGAAACCTTTTTTTCTGGTTAGTCTCACTGATTAGTGGTTTTCTTAAGGCTACACAGCTGTTCAGTCCCAATTCCTTGAGTTCCCTTTGTAATGTGCATGTGGAAATGCTCTAACTGTCGCTATTAAACATAGCCCTGAATGCTACTGGGGTTTTTTTTGTTTTGTTTTGTTTTGTTTCTCGATTTGAGTTCACCAAAAGTTTAAGTGATCACTGATCACGATCATTCAGGATTTTTTTCCGGCCACATTTCTTCCTCTATCCTTCCACTTTTTAATAATGTGTTGGACAGTTCTTAACCCAATTTTAGTAGTTTTTACAATCTCCTCAGATGTTTTCTCTGCTTCATGCCAATAATTTGACCCTTCTCAAACAGACCGACATCTTTTCCACGACCACGCGATGTGTCTTTCAACATGGTTGTTTAAGAAATGAGAAGCAACTCATTGCACCAGTTGGGGTTGAATAACTTGTTGCCAGCTGAAATATAAAAAAAAATATTCTCTTTCTCTGTCCTCTGATGAAACCAGACGCGTCTCCCCCCCCCCCCCCCCCGCGCTTCCCTGCTTGCACTTTTTCATCCTGTGAACCCTTAAAAGTCTCTTTTATTTTTTGCGTACTTCCTAATTCTAAGGTTCAGCTGGTCTCTCAACAAATTTGATCAACTTCTCCCGACAGGAGTCAAGGTAAGGAGGACCCTCCTACCTTAACGGAAACAAATTGGATTCATGATGACAACTGGTTATTTTGCTGTTTGGCTGGTGAATTCTGGATTGTCTACAAATTCGTGTGGATGTGTCGAAGCTCAACAGCAATTAAATTGAATTAGTGGAGTTGTATCAGAAAGCTGGAGCAGGCTGTTATTAGGACTGCGGACTCTATAGCAGCACACATGAAAGAGAAATAATCTTGGAGAAGCTGTGAGCTCGACTTTTGGCGTAAAGGATCAATTCAGCTGTTTTGGAGTTCCATCAGAGGAATATACCAGCAAGACTTTAAAAGGCAGAAACAGCAATTCACGAGTTCTGCCTGACCCAAATTGTGGGCTTGACGCCGGACTTATCTCAACTCCTCCTGGCATGTTTTGAAAATAACAAAGATGCTTTGACTGTCTCATCACCCCTCCCTTCCCCAAGGCCGTGGACATGTGACAGAACCTCAACCAAGCTGATGATGAATTACACCTCTTATCTGGACAATGGCTGGTGGGGGGGGGGGGGGGGGGACACTCTGGACTATGCTACAACTTTCCCTTAAAAATTCAATGTCTTCACCAGCCTATATGTACATGTATAACATCTATTTATTTTGCTTTGCTGTGGTAGGTTTTTTTGATGCCTCAAATCATGCCCTGTCTAGGACACGACGTGAGAGATTTTTTTTTTTTTTATCGTCTCTCTTCATGTTTTCTTCCCTTTTCTCATCTAAGCAAAATATTATTCTGAATAAGAATAATGAGGGCTGCACTTTTTATAGTTGCAGCTTCATGCACTCCGCCCATCTTTCGGACGACTGTACGTACATATTCTTGTTGTATCTCGGTGCAATGACAATAAAGTTTATTCTGATTCTGATTCTGATCTGATTCTATGCAGTATTTATCCAATAGGAGGCTCGTACCTATTTGCTTAGTTAAATCCAGGTGGCAACTTGTTTTTGACTATATATAGGGCAGCACAGTGGCATAACTGGTAGAGGTGCTGCCTCTCAGTGAGCAGGTCCCTGGTTCAAATCCCAGTCCGGGAGCCTTTCTGGGTGGAGTTTGCATGTTCTCTCCATGCATGTGTGGGTTTTCTCCAGGTACTCCGTTTTTTTCCCACAACCACAATCTGAAAACATGCATGGCTGATTGGTAACTCTAAATTGTCCCTAGGTATGAGTGAGAGAATGAATGGTTGTTTGTCTCGTTTGTCTCTATAGGGCCCTGTCATGGACTTGCAATCCATCCAGGGTGTACCCCACCCCTCGTACAGTGATTGCTGGACATGGGCACCGCGACCCAAAATAGAAGAAGCGGATCAAAGATAATGGATGGATGGATATATATATATATATGTGTGTGTGTGTGTGTGTGTAAAACAGTGGCCATCTTGGATTTTGATGTGTCAACCTAATTTTTGATAGTGACCTTTCTTTCTCTTTGATAGTGACTCTTTCATGCTGCTGTTCGGCATATTGTTTTTGCACTATTATGTGTTTAGTGTATTTATGATCATATTACTGTTTTTCTATTACAATTTATACTTTTGTTGGATGTAACTGGGGCCCTGTGTACACAATTTCATTCCACCTCATATACCATATGTGATGCGAATGACAGTAAAGAACCTTGACCTTGACCTTCATACAAGTTTTGATAGGGACCTTTTATACACTATGGTGCAACCCCACACTCGAAAGGACATTGCTTATTTTTTAAGTAATATCAACTGGTGCATGGATGCTAAAATTATCTCCAACCACTGCTCTGTTGACACAGATTTCCTAACTGTTAAATGCAGGCCATTCAGGGAGTTTACCTCTGTTAGCATCACAGCAGTGTATCCCCCCCC
>NC_056503.1:18147770-18165953 GCF_014905685.2 Nematolebias whitei
ACCAAAAATGCTCTGAACACTCTACAATTTCATAAAAGACCTACAAAGTTTACAACCAGATGGTGTTTTTATTGTGGCTGAGACCGGCTCTGTTAAAGGCGAAGTCCCTCACAGCCAACTCGGTTCGGTTCTGGTCCAGTTTGGGGGACACAGGTACACTTCCCCCACACCAATGAAGACACCACGAGGGCTAGTCCAGCAGAAAACCAGCGAAATACCACCCGGCAAATCTTATCAGAACCAGGTAGAACCACAACGTTCAGATGAGAAGTTCGTTGGGGTCCAGAGAGAGAGAAAAAACACCGGACCTTCATGTGACACTCCCCAGCTCGAGGGGTCACCTGGCCGGCAGGGTGCGCTCAGAGTGACCGGTGGGGTGGGAGTGGCCGGTCCTGGACCAAAATATATATTTTTGGGACGGTCCCGTCTGGCTCTCTGAGTTATTGAACACCGAATTCGGTTGGAAGGGGGACCAACTTTAGTCCGGTTCGAAAAATGGGTCAGTTTGACGATAAAAGACTGCAGAGAAGCTGGAGGGAGCTGCCGTCCATCTGCTTACAATAAACTGCCCAGCGACGGACTGTTTTGTATGCGACACCAATGTATTAAATTCCACGTCTTCATCCCTGATCTGGCCTTATCTTTTGTTGTTTTGCCAAAAGGCAAGCAAACTCTTCCTCCTCCATTGACTCCATGACTTAAATGGTGAGAAATGTAGGAATTTGTCACAAGCAAATTAAACTCAGGTCCAGCATAGCTGCGGGAGGGTCTAGAGATTTCCTGATGGGCTGGTCTTATGTGTAGGCTGCAGAGCCAGCGCTCCCTGTTTTTTTTTTTTATTATTATTTTAGATCTTTTTATTAACAACATATAAACACAGAACACCGCTGCGGCTGAGGCTGCCAGCGCTCGTTTTTTTTTTCGAACTGTCAATCAATCCAGTAGGCGTGTCAGCAAATGACCAATCAGCGAACTGAATTTGTCCCGATGGTAAACGCCCCTTTTCTGTGAAGCTGCTCTGCAGCTGCTAAGGGTGTATGCCCGAGTATGAAGTCTGAACCCTCTGTGTACAGCACGCACATACGTACGCGTGAATGGATGTATACTGATGCGGGAGTATACTGGGGGCTTTCGTTTCATCAATTTGTAGGCTTTGCAACAATAGGAGGGAATGCTCTGGATCGGATCTACAGCAACATCTAAGAGACAACAAACACCTCACCACCACCTAGGCTCTTCAGATCACTGCTCTGTCATGCTAATTCCAGCATACAAACTCATGCTACTCAGGGACAAACCATCTGTAAAACAGGTACAAGTCTGGTCAAAGGGAGCTATGGAAGCTCTCCGAAACTGTTTAGAATACACTGACTGGGACATGTTCAAAGCAGCAGCAACACACATTCAGAATGTATGTGTGAATGAGTATGCAATATATGTGACTGGATACATCCAGAAGTGCATGGAAAATGTCAGTACCATCAGAACATTCACATCCTGGGCCAACTGCAAACCATGGATGACAGGAGAGGTGTGGGTCATGCTGAAAGTGAGGAACACTGCGTTCAAATCTGGTGACCACACTGCTCTCAGAATAGCCAAAGCCAACCTAAACCATGCTATAAAGAAAAAGCAAAATGTGTCCATGCTATGAAGATGGAGAGCTTTTTTCATGATTCAGCCAACACCAGGAGCATGTGGCAAGGCATTCAGACAATTTCTAACTACAAAGACAACAAAATGCCTTGCAATGACAATAGAGTTCCTGAATGAACTCATCAAATGTTTTGGCAGGTTCAAGGCACAAAACAACTCCCCAGCAATGAAGGAAACCCCACCAGCTGATGAGTAGTCACTAAGTCTTGAAACAGTGGAGGTCTGCAGGACACTGAAAAACATAAACACCAGGAAAGCAGCAGGACTCGACAACATATTAGGAAGAGTACTCAAGGAATGTGCAGACCAGCTTGACCCTATGCTGACAGACATTTTTAACAACTCCCTGAAGAAAGTCATTGTTCCCTCCTCCTTCAAGGCAGCCACAATCATACCAGTGTCTAAAAGACAAACAATAGCCAGCATAAATGACTATTTCCTAAGGCTTTTACTCCCATCATGATGAAGTGCTTTGAATATCTTGTTAAGTAACACATAACTTCTAACCTTACATCCTCCTTTGACCCATTCCTATTTGCTTACCACTCCAACCGCTCACCAGAGGATGCCATCGCCTCAGCACTCCACCTGAGCCTGCAACACCTGGAGGAGAAAAATACCCATGCACGAACGTGGACTTCAGCTGATCATTCAACACAATCATCCCACAGCACCTGGTCAGCAAACTGGATTCAATAGGATTCAACACCATCTTCAGGAAATTGATCCTTGACTTCCTCTCTGAAAGACCACAGTCAGTACGAGTGGGGAGGAACACCTCCTCCATTATCAGTCTGAGCACAGGCTCCCCCAGGGCTGTGTTCTGAGTCAACTTCTCTTTATCCTGATGACCTACGACTGTGCTGCCAGGTCTGAGACCAACCACATCCAGATCCCTGTGGGTGAACATAACCAATCAGCTTTTTTGGTCAAGAAACACTGAGTCCCTAGTGAAAAAAGCCTAGCATCATCTGCACTTCCTCTGTAGGCTGAAGAGAGCACACCTCCCACCACGTGTCCATATCACATTCTACAGAGGAACCATCGAGAGCATCATGACCAGCTGCATCTCAGTTTGGGAAGAATTCTGCCTGGCTGCAGACTGGTATGATTTGAGGAGGGTGGTGAGA
Source organism: Nematolebias whitei (assembly GCF_014905685.2). Classification (NCBI taxonomy): domain Eukaryota; kingdom Metazoa; phylum Chordata; class Actinopteri; order Cyprinodontiformes; family Rivulidae; genus Nematolebias; species Nematolebias whitei. The sequence goes on from NC_056503.1 coordinate 18,150,557, forward strand.
ATGGGGGAGAAGATCATCAAGACACCCCTCCCATCCGTCCAAGACATTGGTCTCAGATGCTGACTGACCAGAGCCAATAAAATCAAATGAGACAATTCACACCCACAATATGGACAAGAACTATTCAACAAAACTGCTCAGGGTGCCACAGTTACTGAAAGCCAGCAGCTCAGGGGCCAAACATCCAACAATTAGAGTCATTATGTAAATAAACCAAGTATTACAATGATCTGTTACCTTTTACGGCAGCACGGTGGCGCAACTGGTAGAGCTGCTGCCTCTCAGCGAACAGGTCCCTCGTTCAAACCCTGGGCCAGGGGCCTTCTGGGTGGAGTTTGCATGTTCTCTCCATGCATGCGTGGGTTTTCTCCGGGTGCTCCAGTTTCCTCCCACAGCCCAAAAACATGCATGTTAGGCTGATTGGTAACTCTAAATTGTCCCTAGGTGTGAGTGAGAGAGTGAATGGTTGTTTGTCTCGTTTGTCTCTATGTGGCCCTGTGATGGACTTGCGACCCATCCAGGGTGTACCCCGCCCCTCGCACTGTGATTGCTGGACATGGGCACCAGCGACCCCCATGACCCAAAATGGAATAAACGGGTAAAGATAATGGATGGATGGATGGATGTTACCTTTTACATTTGTTTGTTCTATTGCATTGAATCATAAATGCAGGACATCATAAATGATTAACAGAACCCAAACCCCAAACCCAGAAACCCACCCACCCACCCAAAAAAAAAAAAAAAAAAATTTAACTCACTGGTGGGCCAGACTGAACTCACCCACAGGCTGGAAGTGGCCTGTGGGCCACCAGTTGATTAGCCGTGATATGGACTATTTACTCTGTTGACCTCTGACAGGAGGTACTGCAGCATGAGGACCAGAATCACCAGGTTCTGCAACTATTTTATCTGATAAGCAATTAGACTGCTGAACTCAGGTCACCAATGAAGTGACCACAATAGCAAACACACACAGCCACAGATATACCTCTGTTAAAAAAAAAAAAAACTTTCCCAAAATAAGCAGTATATGGGAATTCACTCAGGCATTGATGCTGTGTGTATTAAGTTTGTACATATAGTAAAAATAATATGAAAGAAAGATAGAAGTCACAAATGTAAGTCACAGATTTACAAAAAGCCTGCCAATGGTTCTACATTCTCGACTTAAACCTAACTAAGCTTTGTGCACGCAATAAGATGACTAGAGTGTCCACGACTACAAGTGAAGCAGCCATGGGAGAGGTCACAGGAGGGTCCATGGCTGCAGGTCTCGAAGCCACAAGAGAAACCACTGGAGAAGCCACAGTAGGGGCCATGGCTGCAAGCATTGAAGTGACTGGAGCAGCTGTAGGAGAAGAGACCCCTGGGGCGTCTACAGCTGTGGCTGAAGAGACCCCTGGGGTGACTGTGACTGCAGGCGAAGAGACTCCTGGGATGGCTGTGGTGAGGACTACAGCAGTTGAACCAGCAGTGAGGACCATAGCAGTCACATCATCAGTGAGGATTGAAGCAGGAGAACCAGCAGAGAGGACCACAGCAGCAGGAGTGAGGACCTCTGGAGCAAGGACCTCTGGAGGATGATGTCTCAGCAATTCCACATCTATGGAATGAAATGAAAATTCTGCATCTGATGATAGGCCCAGTGGGTCCAGTACTGATGTGGAAACTGGCCAGTCAGGAGCTGGTACAGGAACCAGCATGGCATGTGCTGTTGTAGAAACCAGCATGGCAGAAGCTGGAGTGGAACCCAGCATGTCCGATGCTGGAGTGGAACCCAGCATGTCAGCTGCTGGAGCAGAACCCAGCATGTCAGGTGCTGGAGCGGAACCCAGCATGTCAGGTGCTGGAGCGGAACCCAGCATGGAAGGAGCTGGAGTGGAACCCAGCATGGGGGAGCTGGTGGATCAGCAAGTCCAGTGCTAGTGCTGCTGGTATGGAAAGCCAGACAGGTGGAGCTAGCATGGAACCCAAACCGGGTGCAGCTGATGATGTTGGAGAGAGGTCCACAGGAGGTGAGCTGGGAAGAGAACCTGGCTGAGCAGGGGCCAGAAGCATGCACCTTTCCATCCACGCCTTCTGGAACTGCTCCTACATGTCAGGCAAGTCATTCATGTTATCAGCCCTGGTGTGCCTGGAGATGACATCCTCCCAGCGATGTGTACCCAGAGGCGTGCATCGGCCTTTCCCCACCAAGAGGAAGGAATGGGCATGCATCGTACTACCCCACAAAGGGAAATGCATGGACAAGGATTCAGCAGCTACATCGGCTGGTCCTCTGACCAGCAAGAGCTGGGTTGCCCCCCACCTGCAAAATTCTCCACCGTTCTTCCAGCTGCATCTGAGGAGGGAAGTGCTGGGCTTTGGTGGATCTAGCTCGGTTCTGCCATCTGCTCCTTCTGCAGTGAATCCGAGTAGGTTGCACCCCCCCCTCCCCCTGAAGATCGCTTCGGGAAAGCAAGAGGTGGTTGGAGAGGAGAAAGGTTGCGAGGTGCTGCCGGTCGAGGAAGGCAAGATGAGAAGTCAGAGGACCCAGGTTTAAAAGCCAGACGAGTACCTTGAAACAGAGTCCCCCCCCCCCCCCTCCCTCATTCTGGGTAGTCTTTTCTGTCTCGCGGGCCAGGAAAGAGTACTCTTCCTGCAGGGATCAATTTGGTCTCTGGATTCTATCATGATCTGACTGACGTGTGTGAAGAAATTTTAATAATCTTTATTCTTTTTAATTTACCAGAAACTTCAAAAAAAATTCTCACCCTGTACCGAAACCTGTTTCAGGGTTTCACCACCAGCATTACCACCACCAGCTGGTAAGGCGTATGATATCAATTTGAACCCCGCCAACTAGAATCGTTACTGAAAGTATAATGGAATCACAACGTGTACCATACCGAGCCGAGTCGAATCGTGCTGTACTGGTACTAAAGGTAATAATGGAAAAGGGACATTTGCTGTAATGATTTCGACATTAGTTCTGTCAGTTGCACAAAGGAAAGGAGATCTCCACCTACCACATCTTGTAAGGGAAAAATGTATGCAAGTATGCTTAATTCTGTACTCAAACTCTGACTCAACGTTCTTTCATAAGACCTTGGGGGTGTTTTTCCAACTCAACATTTCATAAGACAAATGGTGTTTTTCCAACTCCCCCATACCTGGTTTCTGTTGCATGTAACCTGCACTTGCACCCAGGTATTTCCTGTTTGCCAAGTTTGCCTGGACTATCTACTGGCCACCTATATGGCAACACATACACACACAGTCTCTATAAACACCTTGCAGCAGCATTAGCTTGCTGCACTTAGCTGCATACTGACGTTACATTCTGTATGATTTGTGCCTTTGAAGCTTCAAATAAACAAAGGACCATTCTTGGATACATATTATTTTATTCACGTGTTTTAGTTATTGTTAAATAGTTTTTCCACAACATCTTTGCATCACAAACAGGATTGCTGAGGATCTGTTGGACCGGCTTTCAGGATTGTTGGTGGTCAACTGCCAGGACTGCTTAAAGTCCTTCTCCATTCCTAGCTGAACTGATTTAGAGTGACGAGAGGACCAACATCCAGAGGATGGGCCTATTGATTTCATGTCATTCCAAGAACCTGATCGACTAAAACACGGTGAGAAATGCAATATTTATTTTCATTAAAACCACTAAAACTATAAGTGACTTAAAGGGGAAGTCAGAGGATAAAATAGACTCAGGGAAGTCTATAGAGTGGTTGGACTGCCTCAAATAGAAGTTTGGAACTTTACGTTAGTGCCCAGGGTACAGAGACCCAGGGGGGACGCCCTCATTATAGTCTTATTCTAGTTCAGGGAACTTAAATAAGACAGGATGGGGAAGGGTCAGATTATACCTCATGAGTCTCCCTAATATAGTCATTGTTGGATAAAAATAATCTATATTTATCTTACTTACTCAAAAGAAGACACACTTGATGACAGGAGAAGATTTTAACTGGTTTTATTTGTAAGGAAAGATTATCACAACAGGTTTCACAGATGTATAAAAGTATACATGCATGGAGCCCAGTCACAAGTGTGCAAGGCTTGTTTTTATATGCTTATCAGCTCCTCCAAGCTCATAGACAGACTGGCGTCCATGTAGTGCCAGCTGTTCCTGCAGTATCAAATCAGCTCCTCTCTCTCTGCTAACTCAAACACCTGGTTTATGGGCAGTTAACATTCTCATCCATAGTAGTGAAAAACATCCATAACCTTGACTAAAAGTTCCCTAACATAAGCCTCCCTGTTTATGGATGTTTATTACATTATCAATAGCATCCTTGTAAGTAAAGATGCTATGTGCATGTGGCAGAAAAAAGCCCATAGGGCATAAACAGTTCAATCAAGGGAAAAAATACCACATCATCTCAACGCTCCTTTGACAACGACTTTATGGTGCATTCCGCATTCCTCCCGGGTGGGGTCAGCTCAAAAGAAAAACAAAACAATAACAATAAGGGGTAAATCATAATTGCATCTTAGTAAAACATGAAGAGAGGAAAAAGGCAAATTAAAAAACAGAAGCAAAAAAACAACAACAAACAAACTCTTAAAGCCTTTCTCAGACAGATATTCCTCTCTTCCAGAAAGTTCTTCTGAGTATTAAGAAAAATCCTATATCTCTCAACCCACACACAAAAAAAAGAAAAGGAACTGTCCAGATGACATGACTGAACATTGTTGGATACATTTTTTTTATTAAAAATGTTAAGTTTGTTCAACTTGTACATCTTAAGTTTGCACAACCCAACTAACTTGATAATTTTGAGTATGATTTAATAATATAAAATACTGCACATAACTTAATTAAGTGCCTGTAACTTAAGGATAATAAGTTGAATTTGCTTAAAAATCTAAGCAAAATCAATTTTTTTAAACATGAAAAAAAAAACAAGTGAAGTAAACGTGCAATTAAAGAGTTGCACACCTAAAATAATGATAAATTTTGTTAAGTTGTACTTAAATAACATAGCAAAGACAACTTGACATCATTAGATATATGAAAAAAAGCTATTTGATCAAAACTTTTCCACATAATCCCCCCCCTGTTGTTTCTTTCAAACAAATAGACACATTTACATATTTTTGTTTTACAACTGGACCCCTTTAAGCTATATTTCCTGATTCACCTGTAAGTTCCATTTGTGCATAACTCTAAACAGCATATCAGCATGCTAAATGTGCATTTTTTAAGTTTCAAAGTTCCCTGCAGAGGAGAGTATGGACCCAGAGTCCAACAGGTCAGTAGCCAAAAAAGGTCCATTTTACCATCTTCAAAAGTACAATGACCTCCTCATCTGCCTCCTTTATTGTCATCCATCCAGGGCTCGACCTGGAAAAGTCCACATCATCTCAAAGAGGCTGACAACTCTCACAGGCTCTGAACAGATGTCTCGTGCTCTTATCCTAGCTCCAATATACCTCATAGCATCATCATTCACCCTGAGTCTGCTGTGCTTCCAGACGGTATGTGTTCGTTGGCAGTGAGTGAAAATGTTTTGAGGTCCTAACCTGACCTTTTCTGGACCTGGGGGGCCAGATCGTCTCCCCCTCTTGGAAACCTTGAATCACAAGTTTTCTCCAAAATCTCTTAAATGGCATAAGACAGAAAGAATTAAAAACACAATCTCAAATAAATGATGTGTCATAGCTTTACAGCTCATAGCTCATAGCAAACAAGATGAAAAAATAAGAGTAAAACTCCCCCTCAGTATTTCAGTACTTCTCTCCCTATATTTTATTTTTAAAACTTAAAAAATATTTTAAAAAATTACATTTTCTAAAAACTTAAAGAATCGATTAAGACTCAAACAAACATACTGTACCTTCCATATGTTCAAAAGTAGGAAAAAACAAATCAGTAAAAATTTAAACACAATCTGGCTGCTCTTCACCAGAATATGTAATAAAAAAAAAATTAAAGATTAAAAATTAAACAAACAAAACAAATACAATTTTAGATCAGCAAGAGAAGGGGTGTCCTTACCCAACAAAAATAGAAGGGCTCTGATATTAGCTGCCAAATAATAGTGCATGAAGTTAGAAAGCGACGTGCCTCCAAATCTGCGGGGCAGATACAAGAACCTCTTGGCAAAAGGATGCTTTTTATTCCATTTTTATGTTCAGGTTGAAGAAGAAGGATTTAGTAAGGAAGACTGGCAGATTCTGAAATAAATGTAAAAATGTAGGACGGATATTAATTTTTACAGTTTATTTTGCCCCTAGAGTGTGAGGCAGGGACTGCAATCTAGCAATGTCCTGTTTGCCATGAGAGGTTCATGAAATGGGTTCGCTGAAACGTCCGTATCTTTCTGTAAGAGAGCAAAACCCAAAACAAAGTCAGATTTCAAAGTCTGTACGTTATTTACTCCTGTCGATGTTTAATGTATTTATTTATTTCCTTCTTTTCTCCTTCCACTTCTCTCCTTTGGCTGAGGGAGAGAGGGTGCAGCTCCCAGTCTTTGTCTCAAGAAAACAAACTGGGACTTCTTCTTTCCCTTCCATTTCCAAAGCTGTTCTTGAAAAACAAACACTGCACACACTTTCCCCCTCAGTCACCAAAGCCGAGTGTTTCACAAAATTCCACAAACATACAACCCATTCATTCTATGGATCCACTCACACACACATTTGGGCCTATTATTATTGATATTTAACTTATTATTATTATTATTATCATTACCTTTTTCAAGGAGCGCTATCCTGTCACATACAAGCAGCTGTCTGTGAAACCTACTCCATGCACTCAACTGTTTATTCTCTATGTTTTTTAGTTCCTTTTTTCAAGGTCTTTAATGTTTTTTTCTTTTCCTGATAGTCCCTGACTATCACCTGAAGTCCCTTGATGACTTTCATTTTGAGATCCCAGACCTCCCTGTACCATCTATCCATCCATCTGTCCATTATCTTTTACCCGCTTCTTCCATTGTGGGTCACAGGAAGTCACCGATGCCCATGTGCAGCAATCACAGTGCGAGAGGCGGAGTACACCCTGTACGGGTCGCAAGTCCATCACAGGGACACATAGAGACAAATGAGACAAACAACCATTCACTCTCTCACTCACACCTAGGGACAATTTAGAGTTACTAATCAACCTAACATGTATGTTTTGGTCTGTGGGAGGAAACTGGAGTACCCGGAGAAAACCCACGCATGCATGGAGAGAACATGCCAACTCCACCCAGAAAGGCACCCGGACCGGGATTTGAACCGGGGACCTGCTCGCTGAGAGGCAGCAGCTCTACCAGTTGTGCCACCGTGCTGCCCCCTCCCTGTACCTCTCTGTGGAATACCCAAATTATTTACCACAAAATCCCTTTGTGAATTTCTCATAAGCAAGCCCCCCTGTGACTGCTCTTTGAGATTCCAGAACTCCCTGCATACCCCTTTGTAGTGCACTCACTGGAAGTCCCTTCATGGCTTCCATACAATCAACATGTTGAATAAAATCAGCTCCTTACCGTCCGTGCATGGCTCAGCTCCAGTCGGACACCCGTCACTTCATGAACCACCAGCAAATCTGGCTTCATTCAAATTTGTCAATTCCAGCCTGAGGACTTTCATTTAAGGAGATTAAATAACTTTTGAGTAAGTAAGATAAATAGAGGATATTTTTATCTGACATTTTGGTCCTTCGAGACTGGCCCCAACAGCTCAGATGCACAGTGCACAGTTCAGATCCAAGCCTGGTGGTTCGAGGTCAGATGTTGCGGCCAGTCTCAAAAGACCAAAATGTTGGATATCTTCTATTTATCTTACTTACTCAAAAGAAGACACACTCAATGACAGGATAATTTTTTTAAATAGTGTTACTTGCAAGGACAGGTTACACAGATGTACAAAACTACATGCATGGAGCCCATCATGAGAATCTGCCATGGGCAGTGTTTGAGACTTGTTTTAATATGCTTATCAGCTCCTCCAAGCTCACAGACAGACTGACATCCTTGGAATCCTTGCCTGCAGTATCAAATCAGCTCCTCTCTCTCTGCTAACTCAAAACACCTGGTTCATGGGTAGTTAACATGATCAGCCATAGTAGTTAAAACATCCCTAACAATGACAAAAATGTCCCTAATAGTCACTGTGCAAAAGTAAGGATAAAAATATGGCGATGAAAGCTGCTCATGTCTCCAAGAATGGTCCACAAAATTTGAGTTCCCAGAAGGTGGTTTATTTAGCAAGAACCAACTCCTGAAACTGAGGAAAATTTTAAAGAGAAGGAGCATGAACTAAAGGAAAAAAAGGAAATAAAAGTAAGATTTGGACAAAATAGAAAGGAACAAAGTGTTTAAAAATGTGGAATGAATAAGGTGAAAAAAGAGGCACTCACCAACTACAGAGGGAACTTAGTATGGTTCATGTACATGTGAATAATGAAAGAAAAAAGGAAAGAGGAAAGTGCAAAGGCAAAAAAAAAACGTCAAAGTCAACTTTATTGTTAAAACTGCAATATGTACAGGACATACACAGAACTGAAATTTCATTACTCTCAGACCCCTGGTGCAACATTAACCATTAAACATTTAATAAACATTAGCATAAAATGAAATAATAAAAGTATGATACTATCCTAAATTCTAAGTATAACAGTATAAATATAGAAAGTATAAAAGTGTATCTAAGTATGAAGGTCCTAACATTGACATTTGTAGTAAAGTGGCAAAGCAACATATGAAGTGAATGTACACAGCAATAAGAAGAATGATAATGTTGATAATCTAAAACATACATTCCCCAAGTCTTCTTTGTATCCTTCTTTGGCAGGACCAGAGGACCCTCTTCTCCGCTTGTACTGGCCCCCTCCATACCCAAGTCACAGTTCATTGACGCCCAGCTCTGCCTCCCCTCCGTCTCCATCTCCAACACCTCAGACAACATCAGAGATTCCAGGGAGGTCAGCTCACGAGCCCTGGAAGCAGCCTGTGGTCAATCCATATCAAGTCATCCTTGGGCAATATACATCTGTGGTGATGTCACCACCACTTGACCCAGCCACACCCATCTCCTCTCACCTAAAAAGTCATATGCATGTCTCTCTTTCCTGTGTCAGGCCCCAGAATCATACAGGCACCCATGATTCAAGTTATGGGGCCTGAACGGCCAGCACTAGTGTTTCGACCATGGACTCTAGAAGAAATTAAATCAGTCATCTTCCCGCAGTGGAAAACAATGGAGAAAGGTTTTTAGTCACCCTACAAATTCTCTGCCAGGAATATGGACCCACCTGGCCAGAACTGAGGCAACTCCACACCATTAAATTGGGACCAACTAATGTGATCTGCATTTGATAGCTCCTAGAAAGAGAACGCCCACTTGTTTTTCCTAACTGGACTGATAATGTAAATGAGCCATAACTGGGGGCTCTGACATGCCTGTGTGACAGACTTAGAAATTCTTTCCCCCACAAAGTGAACATGTCCAAAATCACCTCCTGTGAACACAAAGATGAAGAAACTGTCAATGAGCAAAGTCTCCATGAGCTATTCAATGATAACTCTGGCCTCACCCTACTCCAACTGGTAGGGCCTATAAGAGATGTGTTGGAGATACACCTGTGTCAGGTATTCCGAAATGGTCTTCTGTCCTCCATATCAGATGCAGTCAATCTATCCTGCATAGGAGTGGGCAAGGCCAGACTGGAAGAACTCCTGAGACATGCCAGACATGCACAAAACCAACAACAACAAAAAAGAGAAAGAGAGAAAAAGAAACAAGATGACGCCAAACATAGGACTCATTTGTCTATGGTCCAAGCAGCCACACCCATGGCACATAGCCAGCCATTCGGACCTCCAGTGGGACAGTGACACCAGTCCCCATGGAAGAAGAGAGGTCATGGGGGATTCAGAACAAGTGGCAGAGGTAGATCCCCTCATAACAATTGTTTCCTGTGTGGGTCGCCAAACCATTGGGCCAGAGAATGCCCCAGCAACGAGAACTGGCAGAGGGGAGAGTGATGGAGTGACCTCCCAAGACCACCTCTGCCCATCAGAAACCAGGAGGGGGACAGATGGGAGGAGCAGAAATCAGCCACTACACCCAACCAAATGGTTTGGAAAAGGGAAGTAATACACACACACACGCACACACACACACGCACACACACACATACCTACAGTATGTAAAATACAACTCTGAAGCCTATAAGATGTACCCCATTTAGTCTTTAACTGTTAGTGGTAAGCAGTTACAATTTCTTGTTGATTCAGGAGCCACACACTCTGTTATAAAAGCTACTGACATGCCAAAATGTAAAATGAGTCACAAGTTTTTATTTTCCACTGGGGCATCTGGCTTTGTAATGAAAAAGAGCTCTGAAGCTATGTCCTGCATAGATCTTGGTGATGACAGCACAGGGCCTGACGCTGAGTCATAGCTTCTTAATTTCATCAAATTCCCCAATCAATTTAATGGCCAGAGATTTAAATTTATTGTTTGGAATGATCCTCATTTCTACACCTGAGGAACTGAAAATGACTAGAGCTGATGGAGAAAAAAAACGCACCCACAAATAGAAAATTTACAGTATGTTTTTCAGTGGTTCATTCCTATAAACCCTGTTGAAAATCTTGTGCAGAAGTCAAAAGCCCTTATTGACACCAGCCATGTGATAATCCGCCCAAAATCTGAATTTAGGTCAAAACTTCAACAATACCCTCTAAAATCAGAGGCTATTTTAGGAATAACTCCTGTTTTTGAATCCCTGTTAAAGGAAATAGTAATAATCCCCTACCCCAATTCTCCTGTCCACATTCCTGTTTTCCCGGTGAAAAAAATATGGGAAAAACCACCTGACGAGTGGAGGTCTGTGCAAGATCTGAGAGCTGTGAATGCAGCTGTTCATGATCTTGCTCCCACAGTTCAAAACCCATATTCCATTCTTTCGCAAGTACCATCTGAAGCAAACTGATTCTCTGTGGATGACCGCTTTAATGGGTTTTTCAGTGTACTAGTCCACCCAGATAGCCAATTTTAGTTTGCTTTTGAGTTCAATGGTCACTCGTATACCTTCACATGTCAATGCCAAGGTTACTGAGTCACCGACCATTTACCACCAAGCCTTTTGTGCAAGCCTTGCCCCCACAAGGTTAGCCCTCCTACAGTATGTGGATGACCTCATAATTTCACCCACATGAGAGCAATGTGAAAAGGATACAATTACACTTCTCCTTCACCTAGAGGCCCATGGTCACAATGCCTGTATGTCAAAACTCCAATTTGTTCTCCAGTCGATCATTTTTCTGGGCCATGTGATATCTGGGGAAAGGAAAACATTGTCACCAAAAATAATAAAGGCCTTAACATCATTACCTAAGTCTATTACAAAAATAATAATAATAATTATGTCATTTTTGGGCCTCTATTCTTACTATTGCTGTTTCATCCCAAATTACTCTTCTCTGGGGTTACCACTTAAGGAGATAACACATGAACAAGAACTCTTCCCATCCAGTTTTGTCTCATGGATACCCTCAGTGACACAAGCTTTTGAAAAACTGAAACTTGCCCTACAGACTGCAGCCACTCTTGGGTTACCAGATCATAACAAACCCTTCATCTAAACAGTGGATGAACAGGATGTCTGTATGACATCTGTTCTTTTGCAGAGTCACGGTGACAGATTATGCTCAGTGGCATACTTATTTGTTAAACTAAGTGCAGTTGCTGCAGGCCTCCTGCATTGTCTCCATGCTGTAGTTGCAACTGAAAAGGCCCTGCTAGCATCTAGAGATGTTGTAGGTTACTCAAATGTGACTCTGATGGTGTCACATGCTTTCACCCTGATCCTGAAAGAACAAAGAACATCTCATCTCTCTGTTGCATGTTTGCAATATCACACGTTTATTGGACATGCCAAATGTAACCATTAAAAAAAATGCACATATCTTAACCCAGCAATGCTTCTCCCACTACCAGATGACAGTGAGCCACATGACTGTGCTGTTGAACTAGACTTGGCTTGTACCCCAAGACCTGACATGTTGGACAGACCTCTTTACAATCTGGACCTTGTCCACTATGTAGATTGCTCGGTCCGGAGAGACCCCATCTCCAGTTCTAGCCTTGTCTGTTTTGCTGTTGTTTCAGATCATGCTGTGCTGACTTCTGGTCCTCTTCCTCACCACTACTCAGCCCAGGCCACAGAGCTGTTACCCCTGGTACTGATGTACATGAAAATGAGGAAAAGAAGCAGGTTTAACCTCAGCCCTTATGAAATTTTGTGTTCAGCGCCACCCTAAGTGGGACTGACGCCATCGACTGGGCCCACTCCATCCACCACTCTATGTGAAGAAAAAGTGTTGTCTTATTGTTCTAACCTGTCATCTATTCTGTCCAGCTCTCTGCATCAGCTGTGTTCAGCAAATACTTGCTGAAAAAATCTTCAGGAGAAAGTCCTGGAGAACCAAATAGTAGTTGGGACCATTCAAGATCCTGTTGACAACCCACATTTCAGTAAACATCGCTGAACGAGCCACTTGGGTCCATATCAGTCACTGTAAAAATGTTGCAGGTCTACCAGAGGTGGAAAAAGAGTAGTTAGTGATTTGAAACACTCTGCTCAAACAATGTCATGGACATCCAGACAAACAGACCATTCAGACTACAATGAAAGCTCTACACCTCCAACCAGGTGGACAACTGGTCGGTTCTGGAACCATGTGTCAAGACCACTGCTAGACTGCATTTTGACCATCGATATCAGTATCCTCCTGCTATTCTTTTGGTATCTTATCCACCCCCAGATACAGGCTTCCCCATCAATCTCCGAACCCACACATGTACAAAAATGAGTAATTTATTCCGAAGATGTGCACCCAGTCACCAATCGTGGAAAAATGACCCCTGACTGTACGACATCAAAGAACCTCACAGTGCTTGTCAACATCACTAAAACAGGAGTGTTAATTCAACTCACAGTGTTAAATTTGACACTTTTCTGAGTTTATATAATTCTCACAGATTCTGAGTTAAAAGTACACTTTGAAAAATGTTAATTTTAACTTTTTAATAGTGTTAAATATTTGACACCCTTGGTGTTGTTTTATGACACCACTTGCACTTTTAACTCAAAATAGGGTTTTTCCCTTTCACTGCAAGTGTTAATTTTTTTATATACATTGTTATTTTATGACACAATTAAGTCTTTTAAAACTAAAATTGTGTTATTTATTGTACTTTATTAATCCCCAGTTGGGAAATTAATTATCTGCATTTTTCCCATTACATGTGTGGGTGCTTGTGTGTGGGGGGCTGCCATCTGGGGTGCCCTGGAGTTGTTGGGGGCCTTGCTTATGGGCTCAGGGTGGGTGTTGCACCTTTCCCATCCACATTTTGATGTTGTTGGTCTGGGAGTTGAACCTGGGTTGGCTGGAGACTCTCTGATCACAGGCTCACCATCTCTAGCCTCTGCGCCACCACGCCTGTTTTGTTTTACAAAACATTAAAAGTGCGTTCGGTGTTTACTAGCCTAATATGCAAGTCACCAAATCTGAAAATCCTTGTAGTCCCTTGCAGGGCTACAGAAAGTTAACACACACACTTTACAGTTACATTATAAGTTCAAATGTGTTGACCAGCAACAGTGAGCAAGTTAAAATAAAATAAAATAAAATAAATAAAAAAATTATTTGTATTTATTTTTTATTTAAAAAAATAATCAACTTCCCATCACCATAGGAATTAGCATAATAATAAGATCAGTCACAACTTAAACATTTATCAACTCCACCTGGAGTGAATCTAGCTCAGTCACAGGTGTTAACATTTAACTCGCTTGAATGACACCGTTCACAGAGCTTTAACAAGTGTTAAAACAATTCCCAAATCAACACCCATCAACTCAAAATTACTAACACTGAAAAAACAACACTACAGAATTTGCTGTGTAGCACAGTACAAATAAACCATGTGAATATTCCCATGCACTGACTCCAAACCGCTCGGTTGAACAGACATCTATGTGTGTTTGACACGTATCTTCAGTCCCCTAGCATGCTTTGTTCTTCTATTATTGTTTTGCTCATGTTGTCTAATACCCCTAATGAAAATTTTTGTTTGTTTTGTGATCAATAAATGATCAAAAGCGGGGTGTGTATGGGTAAAATGTATATAAGTATGCTTAAATCTGTATTGAATCTCTGACTCAACATTTTTTCACAAGACCTTGGGGTGTTTTTCCAACTCCCCAAGCCTGGTTTCTGTTGCATTCAATCGTACCAAGGTGTTTCCTTTTTGCCAAGTTTGCCTGGACTATATACCTGGCCACCACCCATATGACAACACACAAACAGTCTCAGTATGAATACATTGCAGCAGCATTAGCTCGCTGCAGTTACTAACAAAGTGTTTGCTTGCTGCACTTTGCTACAGACTGTTACATTCTGTATGATTTGTGCATTTGAATCTTCAAATAAACAGAAGACCATTCTTGTATACAGATTTTTTTATTCATGATTTATTTATTGTTAAATGTTTTATTCCACAACACTCTCATTTACAAACAGAGCATTTTGTAAAAATTTGCTGTCTTCTTTCTTTAATCTACAGAGTATCTTCTCACCATGTCAGATCAGATGACCCAGTCTTACCATGAAAAAGCCTACGAGTCTCTCGTGAAAGGCCTGAAGCAGCTGGACCTGCGGAGCTCCAGTGTTCCTTGCAACCTGGTGCTGGCTGGAGAAAATGCCTTTCCTGTAGTGATGGACAGTGATGGTCATGTCCTCATGGCTGCTTCGCTGTACGGCAGAGGAAGAATTGTGGTCCTGGGCCATGAGAATTACCTGAGTTTGGCTCCTGATCTGGTAGAGAATGCTCTGATCTGGCTGGGAGGGGGTGGACCTGAAAACATATCATTGGGGGTGCACAAAAACCTGAAAGCAGTTGCTGATAAGCTGAGCAAATCCAACTTCCAAGTCAGTGTTGTTGAGACATTCAGTGAATATTTGAGATGCGTTGTGTTTGTATCAGATGCCTACAATGTTGGTGAACATGCAGGAGATCTAGTAGCCTTCATGAAAGCAGGAGGAGGAGTGCTGTTAGGAGGACAAGCAGGAAACTGGACTGCCCATAACCCCGATGAAAATCTAATCCTTCAATTTCCCGGTAATAAAGTCTCAGGGGTGGCAGGGATCTACTTTTCAGCACAAGATGCAAAAGGAGAAAACCTGACCATCAGCCCTGAAATCCCAACTTCCTGGAAAACCTTAGAGTAAGTGTTTATTCCCATTTATTACAAATTTCTTTACATCTATAGATTATGTATCCAATCTTAGTACACACTTGTTGGAAACCAAATTGTACAATACAATAAATATGTATATATATATATATATATATATATATATATATATATATATATATATAAATATATATATAT
>NC_056503.1:18166053-18171396 GCF_014905685.2 Nematolebias whitei
CATATATACATATTTATGTATGTGTGTGTGGAGTGCGGTGTGTGCGAGAAAACAAAATGAGTTTTGGATTAATTATTATGTAGGAATACTGGTTATTGGGTTGTTGTTGTTTTTGTTTTGTTTTTCATTTGATTTTCATCATCTATCAAATACTTGTGTTTACCTTCTTATAACACAGCAATGAGATGAGTTTTCAGAAGGATCTGGAGTTTCTGCTGAAAGGAATTTCAGAGTTTGACATCCGGGACAATTTGGCTGCCTCTGAGGCTCTGATCCACGGCCCTCTTTCCTTTCCCATTGGTACCACAAACGATGATCAGGCATTCCTTGCAGGAACCTATTATGGGAAGGGACGAGTTATTTTGGTGACACATGAACTTTTTCTTGAATCAGAGGTAATATTTTAGGAAAATTCATGTGTTTTTGTTTTTATAAAAATAAAAATAAAAAACATTTTGAGCTGAATCTATTCTAGGTCTTATAATGACCATAAATATAGATATTGTCATATTTTAATTAATTTTTATATAAATGAAAATGTATTGACTTTAACCAGGCTTTATATTTCTTTTTTCTGGCATAAAAATAAATTTAACACATTTCTAGAAATTGGCATCATTTTGGAACAATGCACTTCATTGGCTGGACCAAGACAAGAAGGGGCCTATTGGATTTGGTCCCTTGGTCAACATTTTACCCAACTTAGAGTTAATAAGTGAGAAAACAACAATCAGGCAAGACCTGAGTGTTTATGTATGCACAGTATACAGTGAAGAAGATCCTGAGACAATCCAAAACTTTGTGGCAGAAGGAGGAGGCCTGCTGATTGGTGGACATGCCTGGTGGTGGGCGCATACACATTTTGGCCAAAACCCATTGCAAGACTTCTCAGGTATGCATTTTATGTTTTGAATTGTAGTGTTACCCACCAAGAAAATAGACTGACTCAATAGTATAGGAATACATATTGTATCAACCTAACTATGGTATGTATAAGTGTAAATTACATTAATACCTATCAGGCAAAGATTTGCATGAAGACTTTGAATGGGCAGATTGCCTACCATAATGCCATGTTTTTTTGGAATACTTTTGAACTTAGTATTATGAGTTTATTGTTTGGTTTTCATTTAGGCTTTAGGTTTGGATGTGTTTGTCATTGCTTTCCTTGTCCATTGTCTATATTTTTCAGATATTCACTCATTTGTTTTTATCTATGTTTAGTTCACCTGGTTCTTATTCTGCAATCTTCCCTCCAAGTACATAAAGTTCTTTTTTTATCAACCCTTTGTCAGAGCCTACTGTTTACCCCATTTACTTATGTCTACATGTTTGCTGAATTGATTCTTGTGTACCACTGTCTTTAGTTTGTATGACTCGCTGCCTGCTTCTTTCCATTCACTGTTGCATCAGACAAAGATCTGACTAGCACAAACATGCCAGTCTTTTTAGTTAAGATACATTTTTGAAGGTATGGTAGTTGTGAATGTTAAATCATTCATAAAAATTGTGTCCTCTTATCTGTTGTAAACTAAGTAGCAATGTGTTAAGTTTGGAGGTATCATCCAGAAAGCTTTGGTTCCATCTCTGTCTGATACACCCCACCGTTCAATTATGATGTTGGATCTAGATTCCCCATCTCACTTTAAGAAGAAACCCAGAAGAAAGCAAAGTTTCCAACTACAACTTCAACCCAGGAGCTCCAAACTGCCTCAGCTTAGGAGCCCAAAGAAGCCCCAGCCAATTCCACAGCTGGAGACCCACTCGTCATCTAACTACTCAATTTCTCTAGAGTCCTGCTCATTGCTGCTCCTCAAGCACCATATTTGAGCTCTGTGTCGTGCCTTCAACATCTGCCACCTCTGAAGCCCCTCTCTAGGTTTCTGCTGACACATAGCTCTATTGGCAAAGGATCCACTGGATATTACATAGGTGCCACATTGAGCAATCAAGGAGGTCCAGTCTAATAGCTAAGCAAACATCTTCAAAAAGCTTCTCTTTTTGAAGGGGTCCCAAAGGAAATCTCTTTGATTAATCCTGCTTTGGAATCAGTCCCAGAGAACACTCCCCTGATTCCAGTCTTAATTAGAGCCTATCTTGATGCCTCTTATTTTTTCGTCTATTGAGAGGTTCATGGCTGACCTGTCTCTGCCACTTCCTGTCTATGAGTGACCCAGGTTTGTCTTTGATGCCACACCAAGTTACTGAGATGTTCCAGATGAATGACTCTCTTTCAGGCATGGTATTTCCATGTAAGGATATCTGGATGGACGCCTGTCCTTTTGACTTAGTCAATTTGTAACTTCATTTGGAGACCTGCTATGTCCTCTTGCTGAAGACAACTCGACTCCTTGCTGTCTGCTTCCTGCCTGCCTCTGAGGGGGTTTCAACAGATTCCTCTCTACAATAATGTCTTTTGCCAAATGTCCAAAGGGTCCTACTGATTTCCATCCTTGCATCAGTAATTGGGGGTTCAGCCAAATACCTCTCCACCATTCCTGGCTCTGTAGATAAAGGGGTTTAGTCCTTGGGGGCTGAGATAGAGTAGACGCAGGACAGCCGAACTGGGAATCAAAAGTCGCAGTTCGACTCCCAGCTATTCCCACATGTTGTGGTGTTTCTGAACAAGACACCTAATCCCTTACTGCTCCCTGGGTGCTTGCATAGCTGCCCACTGCTCCACCTGGGTGTATCTCACGTGTGATGGATTAAATGCAGAGAGCTAATTTTGTCATTGTATGGGAACATACAATGATGACAATCTCAAACTTCTCTTCCCTTCCCATCTCTTGATGAGACAGGTGGTTGACTCATTCCCAGCACTTATCATCAAAGGGGTTTTAGTGGTATACGTTTTTGCCTGTCCCTTTTCTGACTGGGTCTTGCAAGTAGATTCTTCACCCATCTCTTGTCCAGATGTTGAAGGCATCCAGCCAGAGGCTTTTCCATCGGTCCCTGCTTCAACCATAAAGGTTTCCCAGTTTTCTCCCTGATTGCTTCCATGTTTGACTAGGTTATTGTGATCATTAGGTGGAACTAGGCTAACTCACCCTCTGTCTCTTGTTCCTGTCCATGCTGTTAGAAAAGCCTCAGCAGATGGCCTCACAGAACTCCACATCAGAACTGCCTTGACTGTCTGGATGGGTTCTTAGGCAGTTTGTTTTCTACCCTGGTTCAAAACCCCCTCTCCTGTTAAGTTTCAGATGATGTACTGTCATGATTTTTAGGGAATGGGGTTAGTTTTGTATTTTGAGTATACTTTTGTTTAGTTTCTTATCATCTAATGTTAGTTGGTCTAACATATGCAACTAGAAGAACAAGAAAAAACTAACATTAGTGAAGGAAAAAGTAAGATCTCAGAATTTTGATTCAAACTGACAAGGTTTAGTAAATTTGAGATGGAAGGATGGCAAAAAATGTGCACTCACTGTGTTTCAGGAAACAAGATCTTAAACAAAATGGGCTTGAGCGTGTTGAAGGAAACCATTAATAATGGTGTTTTTAAAGCTCCAGAGCCAAGTCAAGCTAATGACTTCCACTTCCGTCATCTTCTGCATCGTTTTGCTGGTCATGTTTTTGAAAGCAGCGAACTTACCAAGCAAGATGAGGACCACTTTACAAAACTGGAAATGGAGTGTGGCTACTTCTTGAGTATGAAAGCTTATGACACCATCTTCTATACACAGATTTTATCCATCCTCTCTGACATCTTGAAATCATGCATGCCACAGGTGGGTAACATGATGCTTTTTTATTTTTAATTATTTTTAAAATACATTTCATATAGTCAGTAATTACCAAAACAACGGCAAAACAAATAAAAACTTGACAATGTAAAATATAAAAAAGTTCAATCTGGTCCTCTGGACATTCAAAAAAACAAAACAAAGCAAATCAACAAAAAATGTAGAAACGTTTCGTCTCTCATCCGAGAGACTTCCTCAGTCTGAGGTGCTGTTTTCAGCTCAGTCTCTTAAATAGCACCGTCTCAGGGTGGATCAACCAGTTTTGCTGCTGACAACCAACTGTTTTTTTGAATGTCCAGAGGACCAGATTTAACTTTTTTAGATTTTTCTACCTGGATTATTGAGCATGCATCAGGATACAATGTAAAATAGTTTACAACTGGAAGTAGAACAAAACAGCAAGTGGCAGTGAATGAACATTTATTGAGGCTGTTCTTATTTTGTGATCACTTGAGACATGGGAGTTAGGCAGTGATGAACAGTGACTACAAGAGTTAAGCCTTCAGTCGTCTCGTAACAACCTGTAACATGATGACACTGAAGAAGTTAATGAGCTGCAGGATGCTTTCATCACTTTATTTTCAGTTTCATAATCCAAGGACATGCTGGGTAGTGTTTGCTCCCATTTTATAAATCACATCATCATCATATACATGTGAGACTTATGGTGTCATTTTTATACAGCCAACAAACGAAACATAAATGCCAACCTAACACTAAACCGAAAAACTAGCAGGGACAACCCAACTGAACACACAACCTGAAAAAGCCCACCCATTTGTTCCAAGATTACCCAAGAAGGCCCAGCAGCTCACAGTCTCTTGCTTTCACATACAACATGCAATTTCAATAATTCAGATTGAATCTAATGAGGTTAAGTCAGGTCCTCTTGACAGATTGTTGTTTGTTGAAATGTTTCGTCTTTTATCCAAAAGACTTCTTCAGACTTGATAATTCTTTTGGATAAAAGACGAAACATTTCAACCAGTGCTTAATTTGAGCCCGATCCTGACGGAACAGGATCGGGGAACTCCCTTATTTCGACAGGGTGCGTTCCAGCAACTGTTTGCTTGGATCCGGTAACTCAAATCTCCACCCCTAAAAGTCCAAAGTCATTGCACATTTTTTTTTTTAAATTGAAAAATATAATTAAACAACACAATAAAATTGCAAATCAGTTCAACAGTTTGTGGGTTATTAATAAAATTTTGATTATTTGCTAAAAATACAACAAGAGAAATGTTTGATGTGTACTATTCACATTACATCAAATATGAAAACAACGGCGCTAATTTTTCTAAACAGTGATCAAAATGTTGAAAAGACAGTCCAATTTACTTTCATTAAAAAATGGCTGGATGGGGGCAGCACGTTGGCGCAACTGGTAGAGCTGCTGCCTCTCAGTGAGCAGGTCCTTGGTTCAAACCCCGGTCCAGGGGCCTCTCTGGGTGGAGTTTGCATGTTCTGTCCGTGCATGCGTGGGTTTTCTCCGGGTACTCCAGTTTCCTCCCACAGACCAAAAACATGCATTTTAGGCTGATTGGTAACTCTAAATTGTCCCTAGGTGTGAGTGAGAGAGTGAATGGTTGTTTGTCTC